>NC_083545.1:6947076-7552626 GCF_018135715.1 Danaus plexippus
TTTTTTTTATATTCTCTGTTTAATAAACACCATGAATCATTTTTCAGTAATGCATACATTTTTGTTTTTTTTTTATTTTTTTCCTCAGTTGCCATTTGGTTTAAAAAATTAAGGTAAGTATCAATACATTCATTATTGTTACAAAATCATTCCTATAATTAAGTATAACACATAACAAAAAAAGTTAAGCGGTAATTTGAAGATGATAATTATCTGTTTTATTCGAACTTCCGTTTGCTGTCACTGATATGACAGATGTCACGGGTGACATTTAATCATTGACGTTGACATAATAAAGGCTTTTAAAGAAGGCTCCATTACCTAAATAAAATACTCATTATTAATATGGCATTATTAAAATTAGTACGAGAGATGTAGTATTCGAAAAGATCTTTGATATATAAGGTCTTTTAATGTTTGTAGAGTAAGCATTGCGTTATATAGGGTGATTTTAATATTAACTAAGTATATGTCTTGTGAAATCTTGTACAAGCTGTACACTTTAGAGCTCACGTCAGAATAATATATATATATATATATATATATGTATATATATATATATCAAACCAATGAACTATATTTAATCTTGCATACATAGTAAAAATATTGGTGTTTAGAACATAATGTTGTAAATTACGTGTAGTTTTTAATTCTGATCGAATGCTCTAGCACGTCTTGTGAAATAAGATTTGGTTTTTGAGTGTGTTTCACTAACACAGTCAAACGGGAAGTACGGGTGAGGCAATTTAGCATTTTACTCAAATAAAGATAATTTCTCTTTACTATTACTGTAACGGAGTTAAACTCTTCCTATCTATATATTTGAATTTAATTCACTATTGTTTTAGCTATACGGTAGACGACTGAGATATTCGAGCGTAAATAACACGAGAAGGCGTAGGTTCCACGGAAAGGGTAATTATTTGTGATGAACTCATATCTTATTAAGCTATTGTGTATACGTAACATTTGAAGTGGCGACACTTGCTAGTATCTTTACCGCGAGTTTGCGTGGTCAAAGTAAAAACAGACACTTTCAAGTTTTTTCATTATTATATTCATACCAACTGTAAACTGTCTGCTTTTAGTTTGACGATACGAGATAATGTAAGGCGTAACATTTATATATCTAGTAGCGGATTGAGGTAGGACTGTTGATAATTTTTGGGACTGGGAGTCACTTCTATCTTTCATTACAATGTTGGCGTTGGTGTTGCAACTTTTTTAAACTATGTATTTAGAAAGCATTAAATCTTTTTATATGGCAACATATTACATAGCTTCTTAGGAGTGTAGCTTTTTACTCTTGAATAATATATGAATATTCAATGTTATTCGTTGATATTATAAAATTATATTTAATATTTAAACTTTTATATAATCCATTTAATCGTAGTTACGAATTAAACTGGCAAGGTGTTGTATCCTGCTGACATCAATTGGAAAATTTGTATTAAAATAGTTGTATCAGTTAGTCCCTTTTTATCGTTCGTGTTAAAGTATATACTACTTAAGTCTAGCGATTTGGTCTGTAGACTTACTATAGCTATAGATTTTTCTTTCATAGCAAAAAAAAATACAATCCCTTGTTTTAATTTCAGAACTTATCAACATACCGATCTTGTTGTATATTTATCACACAGTGCTCATATGTGACGTAGTGATGATTACGAGCCACTGATTTTTTGGGTTTTTTTTAACAATTAAATTATCCATTATACGATAAAAATAAGTTGAAAAATATATTTTTTAATAGTTAACGTTAGCGTTTGAAATAAAGTCGACCACGTGTTTAATTAATTGTGATATCTCAGCACTCGTGCAAACCGATGTTTGTTGTTTAATATTTGGTAGTGTTTCCTGCACAATATCCTATATATTTATTGTACTATTTTCTTGTATATATTTTTCCTTGAAAAATAAACTGTAGTGATAGATTATTGTGTTTTATTGTAAACATCCATCCTTATATCCTGTTATACTCTAAAGTTACACAGTAATAGCTCTTTAGAAACATATTTTAAGCTGAACTGTCGTAAACAGAGAAGATATACATGAGAACAAATAATATAGGAATCGTTTGTTTTTTATTACATTTTCTAGATAATATTTTTAAATAGACACTAATACAAGTCCACATACCTTTTATCACATTTGACTTTTAACTTAAAAGTCCTTAAATTCAATTCAATGAATTGGAAGCACAGTCTAGAGCAAAACAGTTGCAAACCGAAAAATTTTCTTTCACAAAGGTAGGCTTTTTCTGAACGAAATTCTTCTTACAGGTCTAGTCTAGGTCCTGAGTGACGACTTGGTCTTTTTCAGGGCTATACATTAAATATCACTAACACCAAGTACATGGATTCCTTTTATAACTACGTGCTTATTTTCACTCTATTGGGTTGAATTTTACCAAGTCAGGTCCAGCATTTGTATGACAGCATACTCCTCATGGCAAAACGTCGTTTCGCGATCTGATAAATTATCATTTGCGTTCTATCACTGAGAAATATATATCATTTTTTAAAAACAAACTAGTCCAGTTGAAGCTCAAATAATATTGGTTTCAGATAAAACAGTTAGAGTGATTACAATAGAAATGATTCTGGAACTTAATTAGGTATTGGCGAGAGTGATTATTATTAAATATCCATCCAAGCGCGTTAACGAAAAACATAAGCATTATAACAGACGAGATTCTGTTACTTGTTGACTTGCTTGTGTTGGTTATCCAGATGTTAAAAATGTTAAAGGCCAAGGTCAGATATTCTATCGAATTACAAGTTTATTTTTCAAGTTAATGTTGCTTTTTTCTCAGATGATTTCAGTGATGGGCTTCACACGGATCTCTTTGTTATTTTTGTTGACGTGCTTAAGTGTTACTTGTGTAGAATACGAAATACCCTCAGTGACTTTGCAGGCGCTAAAACCAAAAGGGATAAGAGTCTTCCTACCTGGTGTGTTGTGTTTTATAATTGTTATTATTGTTTTTTCACTTTAAGTATCAGACGTACGTTTACATACTGCATTTTTTCTAAATTATTACAGTGGGTTAGCCCAAAAAACAATTAGCAAATTTATAAATAAACATAGTGAAGTATTTATTTATTTTATCAAAAATTAAATAAGCCCTGAGTCTGTGTATTTGTTGTAAGCATTGCAACAGAAAATGAAAACCTTGACGATAATTAATTCAATGTTTGGCGCGAAGGACAGAAGGAAACAAAGAGTTATAAAGAGAACAGATAACCAACAAAAAGGCGGATCGTAGGTTATCAAAGAAACCAATATTTTTATAGATTTTTATATAATGAGACTAAACTTCAATTGAAAGCGATATTTTTTTTTAATTTGCTCTTTTCCAACATCTAACCTAGCACGGTTTATGACATTGTCCTTCTTTAGTGATAACTCTTAAACATCTCACTTCCGTGAGTTTTTATGGATAAGAATAAGAAATAGGGACCCTTACTGTTAAGATTTTTAAATAAAGTCTAATTTTTGTGTTTGTATGACCCATTTAGAATTTATCATATCTAGTATCTAACAATAAATTATGGTGTTATGTTACAATAGATTTTAACTTATCCTAGTTTTTGTCCACGACATCTTCAACGTGAATTTCAAAACTGATTTCATGTTGGGAGTTCAGTAATAATTAAGATGGTTATTTAATTTATATTTTATTGTTTATTTCAGACGATCCCAGAATAAAGCTATTTCTTTTCGAGGGAATAGTTAAATCAGATAATGGAACGAAAAGTGAAAGGGAAATATGGGGCTATGGCAGTAAAAAGAAATATGGCTGGGTTTATGAAGATTTTGATATTGAATTGAAATTCGGTCAATCCATAGATTATAGTGTCTTCGTTTCTGGTAATAATCCTTCGTTTGAATCCAAAGGAAGCGATGGTGAATCAGAACTTAAACTTTTTGGAAATATTAGAAAATTTAACACATTCCTTGTCACTGGTGAGAATGTTTGTTTTTCGCAGAAAGTTTCATTTAAGCTATCGTCTCGACGACTCGTTAAATGAAGAAGAGCTTAAGAATTGTCAACATAATATTAACGAGTGTTCATCAAATTCTGTGTAGTAAAATTTTTTGTCGATATTTAATTTTCTTCCGGATTCAAAATTTAAATAAGCCGCGATTTAGTTTTCGATGTAGTGAAATATCTGTAATAAAACTAGACAGTTTGTGAGACTTTACTAATGAAGGTGAACTTAAAAGCGTATTAAAAACAATAATATTTTCTCTATAGTTCTTGAAGACCCGACCGCCCATGGTCCTCATTGTCCAAAAACAGCTACAAGGGTCCGTGGCGGTAAAGCGTGTGCCAAAGAGGTCATCTTCGAAGATAACTTCAATCGATTCAGGGACGATTTGTGGCAAATAGAGCACTACATACCAATCGATCACCCGGTCAGTAAATTTATCAGAAATTAGGTACATCTCAACTCTTATTTGTTTGCCAAGCTGTGCTTCAGAGGTCTAGAATTTAAACAGAGTTATTATTTACTTATTCATAGGAATACTTATAAATGTTTATTTTTTATCGTTTACTCCTATTATTGACAGTCAAGTGTAACTAAGGTGTAGACGTTAGAGTTTGTAAAATTCTAAGGCAACCTTAATTGTTAACCATAGAGTATGGACATTTTATATTTTTTATAGTCTAAGTGTTACTCACACAATCGGTTTAAACACTATTTGGGCAATTAGTTACTCAATTTCGTCTATTATGAGCTTTTAAATATATTCAAATGACAACTCTTTCATCTTTAGTTGAATGTATATCTTTTTATATAAAAAAAATTGAGGCAAACATTTTTCTTAAGTTAAAGTGTCTGATGTATAGTAAGTGATTTATGAATGATAAGATAAATAAAGTGATTTTGTAGGAACATCCTTTTGTATCATACCAAAGGCGAACAACAGATCCCACAGTGAAGATAGAAAATGGAACTCTTCAAATCATACCTAGAATACAACAGGATCTCTTGAAGAGTGAATCCATTTTGACTGCTACTCTGGATTTAAACAGTGGGTGAGTAGTTGTATAGGTATTGTATAGGAATCTTATAGTACACACCACCAGCCGTTGTTCACGGAGTCAGCAGCGTTTCCAGTTACAAGATATCATGGCGCACAACGTTGCTGCCCCGGCGACATTCGTCACCTTCAATACATGTTCCTCTTACGCAACAGAGTTCTACTCACGACAATTTTAAAATATTTCGATTAGATTTTTACTGAATCTAAAATATGTCTATATGTTAGTCGAAACTGATAGCGAATATAATAATTATAGATGTACCCAACCCTTGTGTTCTATTCGTGCTACTGGAGCAGAGATCTTACCACCGATAGCAAGCGGTCGACTCACGACCGCTAGATTTGCTTTCACCTATGGAACAATTCACATCCGAGCCAAGGTGCCCATAGGAGACTGGATCTATCCAGGTAGACTGTCAACAAAAATCTATTCCACGATTGCAATCGAACGAAATAATTACCTCTTTATTTTTATTGTTATTTTTAATTTTGAGTTATATAAAAAATGTTGTAAGTTGAGAAAGAAACGATGCAGACGTCTGTTTCGCAGTAAATTCAATTCAAACAAATTAAAATTACATATTTTTTATAAAAAATAAAATTTAATAAGATTTAATTTTTATCAATTTCAGAAATTCTACTGGCGCCGTTGTCTCAAAAGTATGGTTCTTTAAATGATGCGTCAGGAATTTTAAAAATTGCATTAGTACGAGGGAATGTTGAACCTGGCAATGACAAATATGGAAATAAAGTAAGAACTCTCATTGTAGTAGATTAGATACAATGAGAGACCTTACTGCGTTATTCTTTATTGTGATAATTCCAGATTCTCGCCGGAGGTCCAATTATCAATGCAAAATGTCGGTCTGCATTAGAATTTTATTACAAAACAATACCCGTTGGCTACTGGGGCGATGACTTCCATGAGTATACTCTGCATTGGGCACCGGGTATAAAATAGATGCTACCAGCTAAATATTAATGAATAAAATAATATATAATAGCTTATTTTATTTTAAATTAATTAATCTTTAAATATTTTCTTTTAATCTTATTTTTATATGAGTAGTTAATAATTTTACATTCATCTATCTACTAAATGAAAAACAATTCCACCTGTTACGTATTAGTTTTGTTTCAGATCACTTAAAGTTCTCTGTAGATAATGTAACATACGGTTTTTATAAGCCGGGTGCTTCTGGCCTGAAGTCGTGGCTACCATCTTCCTGTAGAGGTCCATGGTATGAGCTTCTTAAGACCGGAGGAATCATAGCTCCTTTTGATGATCATGTGAGGACTCACTACATAGACATTAGTTGTATGCTTACGAGAAATGTCGATCAGTTTGTGGCAAACACAAATTTAACTTCATTGGCATATTAAATCTTACAAAGTACTAGCATTAAGCTCTGTATTCAAAAGTAACGCAGACAATTAACGCATAGTTACATATTTTTTAGTTTCAAATAGTATTAGGAGTGGCCGTGGGAGGCAGCGTGGAGTTTGCGGATTATATAAAATCATCCAACGGTGAAAATAAACCTTGGAGGAATCGAGGGCGCAAAGCCAGTTTAAGCTTTTGGCAGAATCGGGATACTTGGCTGAACACGTGGACACAACCAGCCCTCGTCATAGATTACGTAAAGGTTGTGGCCTTATGATGAATGCACTTGTCGTGACAACACAGCCATGCTTAAGTTATACTAGTGCATCGCAAATAATGAAAAATGTTATATAACTTTTTCATATCATTCTATTGTATAATAATTATGTTTTGTTACCTATATAATAAATTTAACATTTTTATTTACCGCTATAACGATTTTTTTGTGGTTTTTATTTTATTTGTAAAACTTAAAGGCAAAAATTGTTTGAGGACAGCACTGTTATAATAAAAGAGTACTTCATATATAATTATTGTATATTATTGGCGTACCAGTCGCGATATCATCATGTCTTATTGTCAGGAAACACTCATCGAGATGTCTGTATGCTAGAGCTCGCTTGTCTTTGGCACGCGTCAAAAGTTTTACTCTCCAAGGCGGGGACAGTTTGCTCTCTTTGTCTTTTGTATAGGCTAAAACTCTTATTTCATGTAAGACGTCTGGTTTGATATAATCTATAATCATATTATCTGTGGTGAGGCCTTCTGCTATTATTTGTTTTGAAAAACTCAACGGTATTGTTCCGAAAACCTGTAATATTTTGTTTCATGTTAGAAGTTTAACTTAAAATCGATAAATGCTTTATTTAAATTGATTGGTAATATATGTTTAAAAAATATGCTCCAGGCCTAAAAAATATGTTTATTTTAATTTCATATATGTCGATAATCACCTGAGCGAATAAAGATAAGGATTAGTGGGTATGCCTCGTATATATTAAATTGCCGACCAAATATTCAACAATGCAATAAAAAAACACAACGTCCTCCACAGAGAACATAGAATCGAACTTGATATTTTGATTTTGTAAATATTATATTCTTAATAATGGGAATAATTATAGTTATTTATATAGAAAATATCTTTATAAATGACAATCGCTTACGACTCTAATTCTAATAAAGTTACGACATAAGTGTCAGACATTGATGTCTGTACTGATAAAATTGCCGAAAATTTTTGTGTCTGAGTAGGGTCGTACATAACAAGTCCACCGGGAGCTGATTCAATTTTTTTTTGTAATGATTACGTTTAGAAACCCACGGTTATCGGATTCGGTTTTAAGCATTCTATATTTGAATAGCATTTGAATTTTAACAATACTTTACTTACAAAATCTATTTATTTGACTTTGACTAGAATATTGTGACTAAAGTATTCACTTTACCTCCTCTGACGTCATTTCCATCACGAGTCCCGGTTCCTGGTCACCGTTGACCAATTTGTACATTGTTTCTAATTTTTCTTTTACCTCGTTTATAAGAATCTATAATAATGTTTTAATTTAATTTGTTTAGTAATTTTTCGCAGCCAAAAAGATAACATCGTGACCTTCCATAATTTATCATTGCACAATGTTATTTAACTTAACATCTAATTCTTATCCTGACATCGCAAAGATCATCATAAAAACAGAGAGACAAACTTCGTAATTATAGATATGTAATATTGTGCATACGCTAAATACTTCCGTGTCAGAGCTTGACTAGTTCAAACTTACTTTATATCCAAGGACCACACCAGCAGAGGTATCATTGACGGATTTCCATTCCACAAATACGCCGTCATCGTCAGTACCTGTGATACTCTTTATTATTGGTGCGTCTAAAACATAACACTTCCTGGCCAAACATAGCAGTAAGAATACAACAATCCTCTTGTTTGAAATCATATTTTATAACATAAAATTTAAATGTGACACGACGACGACCGTCACATGCGATGTCTAACTTTATAAGAATTTTGTTTTGAATGATACGTTGAATTATATTTGTGGTTTTCCTATTTAAATGAGGAAAAGTGTAAGTCAATAAATCTAAGTATTTAAATGCATATATTTTTGTTAACGAAGTCATGAAATGCAAAGCGGTTATCATTTTCAAAGGCTACATTAAAAAACATAATATAAAGAAACTTATTACAAAATATGGAAGGGTGTGAAAAATTCTTAAAATAAAATGTTGATATGCGTAAATTTATTCTCAGATATAAAACAATAATAAAATACTTGTTAAATTTCCCTTATAAGCGGCTGGCATAAAATGATCACTTATTTTCGTTTCGAGCAGACACAGACCGCAAACTATATGATCTGATAAACACGGGTGGGCTGGAAATAGATTATGGGACTACTCATGATAAGTGATGACAATGATGTTAAAGTAAAAGTGAAATAATAAAGTAAAAGTGCAGGCAATCATTATAATAAGGTAAATATTTTCTTTTTCTGAAATGGTTAACGAATGATAAGAAACAAGAAATTAATAATAATAATACATATATATTTTTGACAGTCCGGCACGTGTACCTACCAGTTTTGATGTTTTTATTCGTTCATTCCACTGAGTGTAATGAGAAGGCAGCAGGCAAATTATTTTGTCTTGCTGCACACAGAAATATATATTTTTGTAAAATTGTAAATTTCCTAAAATTTATAGACATTAAAATTAATTTTAAATATTCTAATAACAAACAAATGTCTGCTTAAAAGACAAACAAATTCAAACTTAACATTTCGATACGACTTTATTGATCTACTTAAATGAAATTAGATTTTTGCTGGCGAATAAAAATAATATGCTAGAAGAGATAAAGTGCCAAAATAATATTAATTAATTTTATATTAATTTATAGCCAGCACAAATTTTTATTTTCTAGTTTAGTTTAATGATTGAGGGTCAAAAAATGTTTTTTAATTTTTTTTATATTCCTAAACGTAATAAAAAAAAAATAGTAATATTAAAGTACACATCAAGGTACAATATACTGTCCTTATAATAATTTCTCTCGTGTGGTTGGTAACAGTAAAACAAATTGACAAATAACGTAACCATTACAATAATAAAATGATTCTCCTTTTGATTTTTTTTAATAAGATGTAATTGTCAACTCTATTTTTTGCAACTTTATATTGAATATCTTTATTCCATACAAATATATTTATATCATTAGACGTTTTCCGTTGATCGGAACAGGACACTTTGTTAGAGTTAATAAGGAAGTAGTCCTTAAACTATGTTGAATACATTCAGATTTGTTTATGCAAATAGGCACTGTATGTAATAATAATAATAATGATTTATTATAAAATAAAATTTCATATTAAGATAGAGTTTTAGATGTAATTCTTATTTATTTATAATGTTTGTCCTAACATTTATATCAGTGTAAATAATATTTGAAAAACATCAGAATGAAGTAAATGTAATTACCATCATTAATGTTAATTAATAAAATATCATACATAACCTTACTTTTATCTTTTTAGATAATTTAACGATACCGAGTTTTATAATATTATGTTATTATTTCTTCGTATTTATTTACAATAACAAAAATGAGTCCAATGTAAGATGATGAAGCACTATAAATTGATGTGCTCGGACTATTCGGCGGCTATTGACCTGACTAATATAACAAAAACACGAAAAATTTCTCATATATAATATATAAAATTGTTTGCTAAATCATCCGATATTGTTATTCCCCGATTTGGTTCACATTTGTTTTACGAATTGCAAAAATCCCCGCGCTTACGGACGAATAATAATCGACGTTCCATCAAAACGAGATCCTCAGGAGTTCAGTTGCACAATGCCAGTGACCGGGGTTGGACGAGTGCTCGCGGTGGTTTTATTATGCGCACATTTAAGTGACGCCCAGTTCACTGTACCGGATGTCATAATACAGGCATTAAGACCGAAAGGTCTTCGTGTTTATATACCAGGTATGACATATGCTTTTTATTATATGTTTCATTGCATTTAGAACGAAAGTCCGCAGTGAGATAAGTGGCTATACAAAGGTTTCTGTATGATTGAGATCTTAAGGAAGCATATATTAAGGACAATCTCATTCAATACAATGCAATGATTGCCATTCTGTGTGTTTTGAAATAATATTGATGTTGTGGATAAAGAAATTTTGTTTGGTCTTCAAGTTCTTAATACCTCTGGATATCTGCTGTCTAATCGTAACTTAAGTTAAGGAGGCTATACACGAATTAGGATTTGGATCGATTTAAAAAAAGAATTAATTCAATTTTATTAAAGTAGAGTAAAAGAATTATAGATATGCAGTAATTTAAATAGTTTTTATTTGTCTTCTGTACCACGAACTAATTCCTTGGATCAGTAAGCAGTGCTGGTTGCTCAAACAAAGTGTAATAGAAATCAATAAAGTTACACAAACACATAAATAGTCTTTTGGATTCATAGTACTTACTTATAATGTCAAATATTTTATTATAAACTGAAAAACAATAACAAAATGCGATAACTATTGTAAGGAATGATAATTTCATTAGCTTGGGTATGCATTTATGTAAGTATTTATTTTATTGTTCGAGAGAACTGTTTAAATACTAGTGACATGTCATTTAATGGCACACAAGTTTATCAATTACACAATATATGTCAATGTATTTTCTCTTCTTCTAGATTCTCCAAATGTAAGTTTGTTTGTGTTCCAAGGGAACATTAATAAAAAAATTGGTGAAAATGATGTCGGTACTGTATCAGCAGAGATTACCAAACCCACAGACGGAAAGTGGCTTTATGAAAATCGGAATTTGGATTTAAAAGTCGGTGACGTCATCAATTACTACGTTTACGTGGTTAGCGATAAAAAGGGTTATCTTAAAGACAACCTATCATTCACAGTAAAAGGTACGTTTAATTTCATTAAAATTGTTAATTATGGAATTAATACATATTATTGAGGTAAACACATTTCACATTACAGCTCTCGAAAGCCCGACTTCAAACCCTGCGGCAGATTGTAGGAACACTCCAAGTGTTGTTCGAAACGGGAAAGCTTGCGCCGGGCAAGTTTTGTTCGAAGACAATTTTGATAGTTTAAGAGAAGATTTGTGGCAAATTGAACAATATATACCCGATGAGCCTGTAAGATATATTCCGAAAATCATAAGTCTAACAATAGTCCGTCTTACCACATGTATTTGAACTTGCAAAACGTCGTAATATCCCTCCCTGTTGTTTAAAAGCATTCATTTTACACTTGATATTTGATCATTAATTAAAGTCAACATTGTTTTAATGCTAAGAGAATGTATACGTAATATTGTTATTAATTTTTATTCTGATTTGATTACTATGTTGAGGTGCATTTCTACGGTTTCAGGATTTTCCTTTCGTTTCCTACCAGCGACCGCCGAATGCACCAACGGTGGTCGTGGAAGGAGGGTATCTGAAGATTGAACCTAAACTGCAACAAGATCTGCCTGGATATTCTAATAATTCAATATATATGGGAAAATTAGATCTTTTAAATGGGTAAATACACTATTTAAGTACATGAATTTTGTATATTGATTTCTGATACAAAAAAGTAGTAATGTGAATTAAGAGATACTTTTAGTGGTACAAAGGTATGAGAAAAAACTTTGTAATGTCTTTGTATAAAAAAACATTATTATAACCTTACTAAAATAATTATAAGGCTTTATCGTCAACGTAATTAATCAATATCATCAAGTATATTGATTTCAGAGAAGAATAACGAATAAAATAAATGGAATTTTAAGTGCTGAATATAACGTTAAATAGCTGTTAGGTTCGAACACAAACTGAATAAACTTCGGATGTTATTAATACGCATTGAAACTTATTAATTGACTAATCTTTTATATAGATTTCGTTGCAAAGAAAATATAAAAATATTTAACTCCACCAATTCCCCAGTTGTACAGCTGTTTCATCGAAATGTCACGTTGAAGCGTGGGGCGCAAGTATAATACCACCAATAGCCAGCGGCAAACTTACATCAAAGACATTTGGATTCACATACGGCGTTGTTGAAGTGAGAGCAAAATTACCTCAAGGGGACTGGATTTATCCAGGTATCGGAATAAAATATCCGAAGATCTCCCATAAAATATTATATCGAAATTAAAAATTTATTTTAATAATCGAAATATGTATTCATAAAACTCAGTTGGTAATAATTGCATATGTATGCCGTGTTTTAAGCCCAGCTAGATGCACAACGCAGTTTCTTAAGCATAATCTCGTACCCATCTTATTTGTTACTTGTAGATATACTAATCGAGTCGCTATTCAAAAAATATGGAGTTACAAACTACGCGTCGGGTGTCATAAGGGTTGCTGGTGCGTTGGGAAACCAACAGTTGTCGGCTGGAAATATTGAAATGGGAAACAAGGTATATAATTAAACAATCCAGATCTATTAGCACCATTATCATGACTTTAACTTATTGTCCCGTCGTTATAAGGTCTTGTACGGTGGTCCAATAATGGACTTGAAGTGTCGAAGAAGTTTACTCAGCAAGAAAAACTCAAACAAGCCCTGGGGAGACGATTTCCATATATACACTCTGCGTTGGGAACCAGGTGATTATAATCTTTTTGTAATTTGATAATAGCTTGAATTTGTCTCGTAGAATCTGTTTATACTTTCATTTGTTTCATTGTAAAGATTGTTTTGTATTTATATGTTATGCCTTAGTGGTATTTATGTTGGAGGCACCTTTTATTTATGACGTTATTGAAAATTTTAAATTTTATATTCAAGAGAGAATAACGTTGTTTGTGGACGGTGAAGAATGGGGTCGCACGGAACCAGCCGCGAGTGGTCTTCGTGGGAGATTAGGACCTAATTGTGATGCACCTCGCGCTGCAGCTACCGACCTATCACCTTTCGACGATTACGTAAGTTACCAGATGCAGATTTGGCAACGCATCTACAACACCTCTTATGTTGCAGATGTCCACGGGTGACGGTAACTACTTACCATCAGGAGGCCGTCTGCTCGTTTGGCCCTTGCCCCTTGGGACATAAAAAAACAGAATTTCAGTAAAACATAAAAGTTCCATCCATCTATCTTAAAAAGACACTATCATCTGTTATCATAATATATTGTTTTTTTTTTGCTATCAATTTTATATTTTTTCTGTTTTTTGTTTTAGTTCTTCCTTACATTGGGTTTGACGACGGGTGGAGTTACTGAATTCGATGATGACGTAACGTCCCAAGGAATACCAAAACCGTGGAGGAACACTGGTCGCAAGGCTAGTTTAAGATTTTGGCAAGACATGTCTTCTTGGCTTCCGACGTGGAGACAGCCAGCTTTACTCGTAGATTACGTTAGAGTTACAGCTCTTTGAATCATTCTTCCTAAAGTCAGTTGAAAACCATATGTCCTATCTATAATACTACTTTTTATTTATACTTTATACATCTTTAATAAGAAGTTCCTCTTGTAATAAGGATCTCTAGTCGCAAATAAAATCAATAAACAAAAAAAAAAAACTTGAAAACTTGTCGCTTTAAAAAATTTATTTTAAAAAATCATGAGAATGTATGTAAAAAAGGCTTTCTTTCTTTATAGGGCGCTTATTTTGACGTAATCTATTAATAAAGGTTGGGTCCAAGTTTGGTACCAATTCGGGAGGTCCTTCCAGAATTTCTGTAGCGCTCTTCTTTCTTTATTGCGCCATGGTTTCACCCCTACTGTTCCAGTGATGTTATCTGGAAATATCATGCCACCGACTGCCACTCCCAAAGTCAAGGAGAACTATAGAAAAAATTGTTTGGGTTATATAACATTACCTTTTTACGCAGTCTGTTAGGAAGCATGGGGAGATTTATTTTATTTATCCTTGCAATCTTTTAATAACTTATAAAACACGTCGAATAAGGATTTAATACGAAAAAGTATCACTACTATAACAGTGACATGAAACGATTACTTACGTGATGATCAAATGGAGCCATCTTGCCCCCTGTACCGAGAAGTTCAAACCAATTCTTGCGACAGTTTAAGGGCAACCAAGATCGAAGTCCTCTGCGACCTGGCCGGAAACGATCCCACATCTCTCCATCTACATATTGTTCTATGGCATCTAGAACGTAGGATTGAATCGCATATGATTCACAGTATACCGATAGTTTTAACAATGGAAATCAATTTTCATATTTATAAAATCTCAAAAGAGTATATCTTTTTATATTAAAGATATAGAATTAATAGCATAATAGCAGTTATTTAACAATACATCGATACTAACCGGGTGTCCACTTCAAGGAGTAGATATGAAAATCATCGGACCATGTTCCATTCGATATCTTTTTTGTAGTTTTGTGATCCGATAAACATGCAATATTCAATAAGGGACTTCCCCCTAAAAACTAAGTATTTAACAATAAAAAAAATATATACAGCAATTATTGAAATATTTTTTTATAAATTACTTTGTTATTATACGTGTCATTTGATCCTTCATTTCCGAATACTGAGGCAATTTTCAAAACACCAGAGGAGTAATTCGCGTTGCCGTATTTTTTCGTTAATGACTCCAACTGAATTTCTGAAATAATATAAAAATAATAACTCTTAACTGTGACTATCTGAAACAATATAAGAAATAGAGTACGTTTTTCTATTGTATAACATACCTGGATAAAGCCAGTCGCCAATAGGCATCTTGGCACGAATTTCGACAATCCCATAAGTAAAAGCCACTTTAGCTTTAAGTTTGCCACTAAGTACAGCCGAAAATATACCAGGTTGGTCTGCACATATTTTATTTGTGCACCTAAAAAAAATTAAGGTTTAGGTCATGCTTTTGGAAGTTTACAAAGCAAGTATATGTGAGAATTACTCGTCTCCCAAGTGAGATTTTTCGTATAGAAAAGATCCATCGGAAAATTCGGTAATATTTCCCGGTAGCCTAGGTTTTATAACCAGTAATCCATCTTCGACAAAAACGGTTGGATTGGAAGGTTTATTCTGATACGTTACAAAGGGATGGTACTGTAACAGAAAAAAATATATATTAAAATCAATAGCCTTTGTGTTTATACATGTTGTATGTTTGCAAGGTTGGATCCCGTTATAAAATCTGTTACTCACTGGATCATCATGAGGTATGTACTGTTCAATCTGCCATAGGTCCTTTCTAAACGTATCAAAGTGATCTTCAAATATCGTCTTGTCACTGCAAGCTTTGCCTTTAAAAATTTCGGTAGCGGTTCTTTTACAAGTATTGTAAACGTCAGGCGAAGGTTCCAATAAATCTTTTTTATGTACTACGTCTTTCTCTATATAAAATAAATAAAGCAATATAATGTATAAATTATAAAATACATTAAATATTTAATAGGTCTTAAAGCGAATTTAATTAAAATACATAATAAAAAGTACATAATGTTTCGGTTGTTATGTACGCACCGGTTATTTTATATCGACCTTGTCCAGTATATCCTGGAACCTTAAGGAGCCAATGAAATATGTCGGTTACTCCACGTTTAAATGCCACAAATATATAATAAACAACGGTGTCCCCTACTCTCAATGGGGTCTCTAGATCCTCATACATCCAGTACCCATTTGTTTCCTCAACAGAAAATTCCCTGATACTCTTATAGAATGTACCATTATGCGAATAAAAATTTGCTTCAATGTGGAACATTTTAATCCTATCATCACCTGTTAAAGTAAGGTACACGGCTTCATGGAACTTTTATTTAAAATACTGTTATATCATATTATATTAATTTTGTATTACCTGGTATATATATACGGAAACCGTTGGGTTGTAAGGCTTTCACGGTTACCTTGGGAACCACATATTTAGATGTATTCTGAGCTGACGTCACATATAAGACGAATAACACACTTATTGTTAAACGGAACATTATGATTTAATGGTTGATTTTGCATGTAATTATAACAAGCGTAATTACATTCGTCACAAGAGGAAATATTATAATTGGTTTTCATTGTTTTTACCAATGATAACGTTAAAAGGTCAAATGAAACAAACATAATTTACCAAACAATTATAAGGAAATAACAAGTAAAATTAGAACTAGCTAATTCTTTATATAGTATTTTTGAAACACATAAAAAAAAGTAATAAAGTTTTCTAAGTCATCTTAGATTTTAAACCACACACACACACGCACACACACACACACACACACTTTTGACATTATCTCATCACTGTAAAGTCAGAGAGTAACTGACTATCCACTTCTGTACAAAAAACTTTATGACTCACACACATTAGTGTTGAAATTTCCAACTCTGTATCGGTTTATTAGCGATTATCGCGGGTTGTTTATTTGTTAAAATTTTATTTTAGGCATTATAAATTTTCTTTAAAATGATAATAATAAACTAAGGTAAATATGTATTTCCAGTACGGTGTTATATATTTACGGTTTAACCTAATTAAGATAGGTAATTATTGAATAAGTTAAGGTATATTAATTTTACATAACAATTAACTCCATCTACTATAAAACATAAAAAAATCGTTTAAAAGTTAGTAATATATTCGAAAGGATAAGTATTCTCGTCCTTTCCCAATTCACTTTTTATGAGAAACGAGCAACCCTTGGATGTTTTCTTTATAGTGTGTCCTAAGTTTTCCCCCACTTTCACTAGCTTTATCCTGATTGGTTCCGACATCGGGCCTTCTTGGTCTATTTTATAAGCAAGTACACGAACTTCGTACACAACGTTGTAATCCAGATTTTGAATATGAAGGTATTCAATATACTCTGCCTCTCTTTCAACGATGAATTCCTTCCACGGGATACCAAGTGTTTCATTGATCCTAAAACTCTAAGGGTAGATGAAAATGTTAATTTGCTGCAAGGATTGTACAGTGCAATATATATATATATATATATATATATATATATATATATATATATATTCCTAACATATATCATATATATATATATATGATATATGTTAGGAATTGAGTAGTCATGTTAAGGATTCAGAGACTGATCTTTTCTTGTTGCGATAATGTCCATAAACTTATGTTTCTACTTGGAAGGTTTTTTTTGCTCTAGTAGAACAACATTTACAATTGAAACTTGTTTTTAATAAAACAAAACTATATACATCTTTGTGTGACATATTTGTTATTACCTTCGATGGTTTTATGTTGTGAATGTAACCAGGATATTCTTCGGCATTCAAAAGCTCATATTCTATATTAGTTTCTTGTTTCAAGATCCATAGTTTAATCTAGATCAAAAAGTTCGGAACACTTTATTATTATTATTTTTTTAAATGTATCGAAAATAAATGAATAGAATACAAAATCTATTAATATTCACAATCAATATGTTAGTATTAAATAATTGGGTGATAAATTACTTTGACCTTGACACGAGGCGCTGTATTTTTTTCGGCAGTTCTTATTAAGGTTTAGTTATTCTGTTCTGGCGGACTACATACCTTAAATCCCAAAACTGGGTCATCAGCACGTTGGCTTACTCCTTTCCACGTAATAAACAAGCCTGGTGGTACAGTTCCGGACACACTCGTTAGAACAGGTGCGTCCAAATATCTCTCAAACGGTCTAGGTGTTCCGATGCTTTGTGAGATTATAAGAAGAAATAGAAAAAACATTATATAATTGAAATTAATCATTGCAATTGCTACACCTATATACCAAGGGAATCACAACAAATAATCCCAGCCAAAGTAACCTTTTCTCCCACTTATCATGACCGTCAAATGACGATGGCCTTATATTTAGGCAAAATAAGGATAATTAACATATTTTGTATGAAGCGTATTTGTTAATATTTCATACTGGCAACATTAAAACTTGGTTTAGGCCGACCTTTCATCTATTTAGTGGACAAGGTCATCTGATGATAACCTTTGAATCAAGGTTGTTCAAATAATAATCATTTATATATGATATTTATATCATATGTATACATATATTATTATTTCCGACAAAAAAAATATATTTTCCTTTTTTTATATTGTTCTAGCCTTTTAAAAACGAAGCTTTTAATAATTTGGTAATCCTTTGATAGATTTTAAAATTTAATCATGCTGTATACCTAACTAAAAGTTGAATATAAACTATTCATGATGAAGAATTTGCTATTGAAAGCAGTATTTTGATCTTTAACTGTTGGGATACCACATAACAGATCCTGTTGCAATAATAACTTCAGGAGATCCTCGGTGTTACCTGATGCATCTTTTTATGTGCGCTATGAAATGAACACTCAATATACGTTCCATAGTGTAAAGAATAAAGAGGTAATAGGAATCGGACAATAATAATTATTGGATCCTCTTCTGTTTCTTTACGTCAAGTGTAGGCAGTGTTATTCACTATCTCATTAACTAATAAAGACCTCTCTCAAATAGAAATCATAGTCACGTAAGCGTAATGGTATAAAATGGACATAAATAAGACTTTAATTTTGAGCGAGAACAGATATGGTCATTGCTATGTTCGTTTTTGCTGTATAGGATATTGTTCAATTAGTATTAGGCAGAGGTTTCTTCACGGGATTTAGCACAGTTTATGTAATCACTTAGAACATCTGTTATCTACAGGGATCTTTAATAGAAAAGCAAATGTCGTCAAAGATCAGATGCAAAGAAATTTATGCTATATTCGCCTTTCACCGAACACATCGTGACGAAGGGGAGGATTGTCAATATAAACTAACTAGACTGCAGTCAAAGGTCAACAGTAGACGTAAGCTTTGGGTGGGGTATCCGATTTCTTCTGTAATCAGCAAGCAGTGAAGGCACTAAGATTTATGGTTTGATTCCCGTACCCTTTTAGTTTTAATTACAAGCTGGAAAAAACTAAGAAACGTAGTAAATATCTTATAACGCAATCTGTCAGGCTGCAGATAGTCAAACAGTTTAAAATAGACTCATATATTTGTCATGTCATAATAATTGTGAATAAAACATATTTTTTCTGCATCTATACGAAAAATCAATAAACACTCTTCTTTTTGAACTTTAAAAAGTAATAATATATAAAAAATTATCAATGTCAGCGAACATTCGTCGTAAACTGTAGTAAGTCATCATCCCGCATGACGGATTTATACGAAGTTTATTTTGAGGAAGTATTTTCTATATATTTATATATTTCAGATTAATAAAATGATCAACATAATATTCACATATACATTATAGTACCTAATGCTTATATTAATATTACATTACTTTATATACGAGTATAATATGAAGTTTTTTGTTTACAAGCAGAATTGGAGACTGAAACTTACTTCATATGATTTGATATTTAAAATAATTTTTTTTTTATTTACCATCAGTGTCTTCTCACGTTTAAGGCGAAGTGGAAAAATATTGATTAGTGTTTAATCGGTCGATTCAAGTTAATAGATTGCTAAATTCAATGACAAGTTTTTGTTGTTTGGGAGCATTTTATTAACAGTTCATTGGTCATGACTCTCACTTATAAGATATTTGAAAAAATGACCTGTAACAACCACAAAGATAACTGAGTTATATTATAAATTTATATACTAGATTCTTATTATCAAATGTAGTGTGCATTGTGAACTATTTATCCAAAGATAAACAGCATCATGTTTTCTTCATTACTCCCATTTTTCGACGGATAAAAATTTCACCATACGCGGAGAAGAACAAGTACCAGTTGTTAGTTTGCTTATATAATATGCTTTTATATTTTTTTATTAAATGATTGTAACTAAGCATTTTATGAAAAATATAAAAGCGAGGAGTAGTTAAAAAAATATGTTCTATTTATCGTTTTCGAAATATCTATTAAGTATCATTATACATAAAAGACAGGGAATAGTGTAACTGACGAACACAAAATTATAACAAAATATTTATTTTATAATCTAAAAAATTATATTGACACTTTGTTGTACGTTTATTTTGTTTAATATTATTAGTTAAATTAATCAGAGTATGAGTTTTACCTTCCCATAGTTTTTAAGTCCTGAAGAAATCATTTTTAAGAGATATCAGGGAACAAATTGTCAATCATATAGGAAAAGGTTACGCGTTTCTTATATAATGAAAAATCTTGGCTAGGAAATAGTCGTATGAGAGAATATGAAATATAAACAAATGTATAATTCATGTAATTGTAGATAAGTTCATAGAAATGTTATAGGAAAAATATATATATTAACAACGGATTGTGATCATGGGTAAAAAAAAATTAAAAGGTAATTACAGAATGACGAAAGTACTGTCTTTATGTAATTTTTTTTTTTTTATAAAATTAAACCATTATTGAGATCAGTACGTAATTTAAATAATTAATATTGTGTAATAGTTAATTAAAATTGTGTCAACACTCCCATCAGTTACCGTATCATATTTCTATTTTTATTCAATTTTGTATATTTATAATTGTTTCGTATTATTTATATATATAGCACATATCGCCTAAGGCTCGACAATAATTAATTAGTTATTTCAAGTCCATTAGTAGAATAGAAATGTCGTTGTTTTACATTTAGTTACACAAACATTACACGTGAGCAATCTTCAAGGTTTGATTTAATTTATGTGTGTCAGTCATAATAGTGTATATAATGATTATTCAACGTTATTTTGATGTGTTTTTATTAATTATTATATCAAAAATTTTCTCAAATCAAAAAGCTTTGAAAGCTTCTCCTCCACGTAAACTTTGACGATTCCACGTTCATCCGATCGTGCAATTGTCCTAGAAAGGTGTATAGACGATTTGTGTGACATATTAATACGATGTAATGGTATTGAGCTCAGTTTTCTTGTCATATTTATTGTATGTTCCTTACTCTGATAAATTGAAATTAAAATTTCCATAAATAGTAAGATGTACTATCTACTATACATTAACTTGAGGCCAAGTCTTCAGATTACTGACGACATTTTAATTTTTTAGGTTTGACTGTTATGGAGCAGATTTCGGATGGTCTCCGTAGATAGCGTTGATTTAGAATGATATAGTATGTTATTATATCATAAAAGGACATAGAAAAAAGTTACAGATTGGATATATTTTTCAAGAAGTAAAGATTCTTGTAGTAAAACAGGAATTGGTAAAGCTGAACCCTTGCATTACTTTTGGTAATGGGAAAAAACGAGAACGTAAGTGTGAAAAAGAGAAAATTGTAATCTCTTTCAATAGAAAGCTGAATAAGCGATCTAAACTTACCTTCATTAAAAATCAGTCCATAGAAGTGAACAAATAATTTCAATTAATACTAAGAAATATTTTTTTGTCTAATTACATAAAAAACTGATATGTCATAAAAAGTTATAAAACGGAAATTTTCAATTCGAAAATGTGGCATTTCTTTATTTTGAAAAGCTCCGCTACTTTTGGCATGTTCTTTTATTTCTTATATATATAATTTTCGTCATAATTTTAATATATATAATTAAAATAATACATTCATAATTTTCGTTATCAAAAACGGTTTAAAATCTATTATTTAAAAAAAAGTGTATTTTCAATATAAATTTTAAAATGTGTATATTATTGTTATATTGAATTAAAAAAAAAATTAAAAGTCACTTTGGTAAACGTGCGGTTCGTATGTAAAGCAAAAAGGAAGTAGTATACCGTATTATAAATATACAACTATAGTAATAATAATGTTCCTTTAATTAAAATTGTGATCGCAAAAAAATGCTAGTTTGACGTAATAAAAATCTCGCAATTTTATGAAGATTAAACAAAATAATTGTCTGTTTCTTTTTAAGATATTAAACTTATCATAAAATTATTTCTATATTACCAGTATTGCGCTATTTTCCAAGCCTTGACAAGAAAAAAAATTGTCTTCCAGGACACGTACCTCGGAAAAATGCTGCAACTTGGTAAACACAACCTCTGTAAAGACATTATGAGACGGATACAGCTGGGCTGGAGGAGATAGCAGGAGTAAAGCTCAAGATCGAACGCAGTAGCGTGATATGGGAGAGATATATATCAGTGAATGACTAGGGCCGGTAATGATGATAGAGATGTCAAAAAGTATTAAAATAGAAATAGGTATTTTTTATTCATTAATCTCTATAAAGCGTAGACTCTAACGTAATCAATGCGCAACATATCTGTATCGTCAAACCAGGTGGAGAACCACTGGTCTTTGGCTTTCCAAAAATCGATCATAGCCTTAACGCTCTTATTGGTCCAGGGCTTATTAGGGCCGTTGGGGAACTCATGGATTCCTCCCACTGATAAACCAAGGGAGATGTAGAACTGAAAATAATATTAAGTCCATGTAATGTAACATGATAATAATAATTTGTCTTGATTTGATTTTTTGTAGGCAATATTTGAGGAACATTTTGCACGAGAATATGGATTATCTTTATTTCAATTTAGCATTTTTATTAATGAAATTTTCTGTTTTGTTAAAATTACCATTTGATCAAAAGGTGCCATTAAGGTTCCTCGCAGCCATTGTGAACCAGATTTTATGTTATTCTTTCTGGCTTCTTCTGCAAATCCTACACCAGGTAAAACGTCACCATAATTTTCTCCGTCAACGTAAAGAGAAATGCCATCTAAAAATGTTATACTAATGTAAAACTAATAATTAAAAATACACTTGCATATTTAACATAAAATATAACTCGATATATTTCATGAATCATAGCCAAATCTACTGTTGCAAGTAATTTACACCAGTTTCCTCTCTTAACTAATTTATTTAAACAACGAGAAATATAAATTCGCATTAGGCAGAGTATAATAGTAAACATAAAGAAAGATTTGAGATTTATAATTCATAAATCATGAATGTTATATATAAAATTGTAGGATTGATAACCTGCGAACCATTTCATATAATTATGATTTTGAAATTAAATAAAACCAATATACATATATATAGAAAAAAATGTTCTATACGAGCAGCCTACGAGCTTTTTATGTCCAGAATATTGCAAAGCAGCTGGGCATGATGCGGATAGATTGATGAATTTTTGTAATGTAGAGATGAGTTTTTAATTCTTTGTTTTCTATTGGAATTTTAATTCGAATATTATTTATTTCCTTTCATGAACTAAAAAAAAATATTATTACACTGGCTACAAACCTGGTCTCCATACCAAAGTATAGTTGTGGAAAGTTTTACTCCAATGGTCAAATCCAACTTTTTCTTTCAAATAAGCTGATCTGGAAATAAAATACATTTTAATAAAAATGATTTCCACCGAAGTTGAACATTTCTTCGATTATCACGTACCTAAAAGGATCTGAGTCATACAATATGGGTCCACCATAAAGATTTTTAGAATATTCCACATTACCCTTAACGCAAGCTATACGTAAAAGCCCAGAAGAGTATCTCTTCGCTCCATACACATTATCCCGAGGTTCCAATTGTATTTCTGCAGGAAACATAAAAGGTTTATTGATGTTTCAGTTTTGATAAATTTGTTAAGTTTCTTTGAACGTGTTTTTGTTTGGATCAAAAGTGGGTATGTATTACAATTTTATGTCAAAATTTATAATATTTGCAAGTTTATTCTTATCCGTCACATAATATTGTCAGATTAAAAAGTAAACAATTCACATTAAATTTGGAGAATATGAATTGAATTCAATCGACCTTAAATATCTTTTTTATGGATAATTATTTAAAATAATTACCAGGTATGAGCCACTTCCCCAGTGGCATCCTTGCGCCAACTTCTATACGACCATATTTAAAAGCAAAGCTGTGCTTTGTTGTCACCTTACCAGATATGACAGGTGGTATGATTTGAGGGCCAAATGCTCTCCGATAGCATTCTTCGGTTCCAATTTTACCAGTACACCTATAATATTTGGTTAATAATTATAAGATTTAGAGAATCTATGAGAAAGAGATATGATCGTACCTATCAGTGAGATCCAAAAATGTTTCAACAGCTCCTTCCCCATATCTTGATTCTAAAGTCATTGGCTTGATGGTCAATTTACCGTCTTTGGCTTGGATATTTTGGTCATACAAATAAATATTGAATGGATAATCCTGAAAGTTTTCAAATTACTTAAAAAATAAAAAGCGATCTATCTCAATTTAATAGTTTAGTTTACGAGTATTTCTTTAAATACAAACCGGCTCTCCGGGAAATTTAATTTCCGGAGTCCAAATCTTCCCATCGTCTATATCTTCATTAAAATTATCCTCGAATAGGAGCTGACCCTTGCAGACAAAACCCGGAATGGACACTTGAGACACTGATAGCTCACATGGGTAGGTTCCTCCTTCCCCATTTGAAGTAGTTGGCGGCTGCCAATTAGGAGCAGCCGTGGAGCTAGTTACGGAAGGTGAATTAGCAATTACTCCTTCAGATATTGGATTCCCGTCTTCGCCAACGTAGCCTTTAAACAATATACAGAAATTAGTAAATCAAGAAACTAAACGAGAGCCAAATATATAAATATAATTACTGATATAATTACTACTCGAATAATTTAAAGATGCGACAAAAATGGTCCTTATGATCAAGAAATTTTAATATCATCATATTCCAAATACATACCAGTCACGGTCCATTCACCGTTATCTTGTCTATAGCCAAGACCATTTTTGAGAACATACGTCCAAAAATAAATTTTGTCTCCTATTTTTAATTTTGCCTTCCTATCTCTAAAAATCCATAAACCATTTTTGGCCTTTGTTATATCCCTCGACCAGTGCCCTGCTTCCAGACCCTCCATTTCTTCATTAAGCTTGCCATGAAAGGCAAAGAGAGAATAGCCGTCATCTGTTAAAAATAAAAATGTAAAAATTTTCCTTCGATCAGTGTGACACAGTTATCATTTATTGTTAATAATTTGTTTTACGTAGTCTTGTAATAAGTTATGTACTGGGAAGATATATTATGCCAAAGTAATCATTGTTTATACTATCAGACAGATCACATAATAATTGGTTGTTTCGTCAATCATAATTAGCAAACACGTGTTACCACAGTTGAGTTTTTACGTGTCTTGAATATATTATCACCTAAAATTTTGTCATAGGCATAAAAAATATGTTTTATTATTACAATTTCATTATTTTTATTATATATATAAGTTTAATTATATATATACTCTTAATTGACTTAATTATTTAGATTGAAGCAAACATTAATAGTCTAATTTGAATCATAATTAAAGTTGAGTCAATTAATTAATTTGGAAGAAGTAATGTTAATGAATAAACAGGTTATGTAATAATGTTTTGTTATCATGTTATCATCGGTCATATAAATAAATAGATGGTGCCAATGTGGGATTACAGGTCAACCAATGAAGATGAGATATTCCATAAAAAAATGTTATCAATGAAATTTAAAATATTCAAAGTAAAAGTTCTTATATTAAGGATTCTATCTAATTTTTTTTTGGGTATTATAAAATAATAATACATAATCCTTATTAATGAAATAGTAAAAATAAAAAGAAAAACCTGGAATCGACACCCTTAGTCCCTCAGGATAGATCGCTTCCAATTTAGCTTCTGGAACTTCGTAACATATCACAATCTTTATCACAGAAGCCACCAAAGCAAGTCCTATCGCAAGTTTTGTACACATTTTGTTATTAAATAGACATGACTGTTTCCCACCATTCGTGTTATAAGACTAAAATTATCAGCAAAGCACCGGTTCTTTTATTATTGCATTCATTAAATCAGATCCATAATAAAAAAATATAGTGAAGTTTTATGGAATTTTATACATTCAATAACATTATTCCATCGTTCCGTAGAAGCATGCAGTTCATTTCTAGACTAGTGTGGACATTAAAAATTTCCCATCAGGTATGTAAAAATACCATAGGTTTTATAAAGACTTCGTATGTGTTACAATTATTTTACGTTGCTAAAGAAGATAGACTAGTATGTATCAACGATTAGAATAGAAACTTAAACATTAAATAAGGCGGTTATATCGAAAAAATCTTATGTTGCAGGCGGAATGATTAGTTTTAATTATGATTTATATCTGTGCAGAATATCCGTCTCTGAAATAAATATATTTATATTACCAATGAGTTAACAGTGATAAAACGACGTAAGTAACATTATTCAATGTATTAATCAATAGTAAATTTGTATAATAATAGTTTAGCATGATAAAAAGGTGGAACGATTCGAAACTAACTTAATATGATATAGACATTAATATTCCAGTATCCCGGTGACGGTGAGAAGACGGTCACTCTTCGCTTCTTGAAGATTTGTCAGAGAATTGTCGAAGAGATGTTTTGAGCTATAAAAAGCGGTTCTGGCGCGGTCCGTAATGACTTCGTTGGCCGGTTTCCTTTCGTTTTATGCATGCGTGACCTGTTAAAGTAACTGAAGCTGCTAATTACAAGAACGAAGTCATTAGCTGGAGAACTCATGTTAGACATAAGCTATGGTACCCTTCACTGGGCTGTTTTCTTGGTATACGTCCGAATGGAAACGGGAAACAACGCTGCCCGGTTCTCAATATTACCTTTAAAGCTATAGAAGAAGTTTGATAAATTCATCAGAAGTCAACGTGTCCTTTCATCCTATGGGGACAATCTGAGAAATCGATTTAATTAGAAATACTAGCTGTTGACGCACAGATATATAATTATACTTTTAACGAACACTTTAATTTTATATTAAAATTAAAACTGTTTCTTTTTAGAACAGATGTTTTACCTTGTACAAATAAAATAAATGAATAAATATTATACTATTATCAGAAACTATACTGTAAGCAAGGGTTAATTGGAAATGCAAGTGCGATTTCCATAAAATTTATATATGATCTTATTAAAGGGAAATAAGATATTTCCAGGTATTAGTTTAATTACTCCAATAGGCTTAAAAACTTGCCATCATATGTATAATAATACGGAATGTAATTTTTTTTAGCAACCCTATTTAAAATTGCGATTGAATACACTTCTCCTTCAATTTTAAAGGAAAAGAGGGATATTGCAAAAAATATGAATTTCAGCAAAACACTTCTGCATAAACTATATTAATTATTGAGTCAGCTTTTGAATATTATTATTTATTATATATATATTTTAGGATGAAACATCGTTTTGACTTGCAACTCTTTGATGCCGCTACCTTGTCGATTTAGTAAATAAGTTTTCATGTCTCAAATAAAGTTGTTTAAAATACATAGAATACTCAAGTAACAAATTCCAGTAGTGAACTGCTTACATTTATTACAAAGTATTTTTTTTTTATTAAGGTTTAATATGTCGGAAACAATTTCATTGCTCAATTCATTAAGGAGAATCTTTGTTGCATCCATTTCAAGGATAGTTGATTGCCCAATACCTACATCTGCATAACTCCGTTCTGTTTCAAGAACACCCCGAGAAAAATGACCTATAAACACATCGACCAGATCTGGCTGTAGGTTTGGGATTGCTAAGGGTGCTGGATTACTTCGGCTGCAACTCGGCTTGATAAAAATCTTTATCCCAATAACGATACACACGGCGGCTAACATTGTGGTCAAGTTTTCAAGATCCGGGTCCTACAAATCAGCATAATCCATAAAAAAGAAATATTTATCAATGCATGCTATACTTAGTCTCGTTATAACGTGATGTTTTGTTGATGACCTTTTTGAATATGTTCGTATTATTGAGAGAGATAAAGTTTTGACGCTATTAAGTAGGTTTCAACGTTGTTATATACGAAGCTGTCAGTTTTATACATGTACTTTCTGTGACAACTATCTAGATATGTATATCGATACTGTTCAATCAAGTATTACTTATGATTTCATTCTTTCATCGTAGTGAAATTTGGTGGTGCTGATAAAAAGTAGAAAAGAGAGGTTATGGTATAACTTGCAAAATGTTAATCTCAGGCAGTCTCTGTTGGGAGCGTTCCAAATATTATATAGGGATTTCCATTAAGGGCGCTTGATCTTTGAAATGCAAAAAAAAATACATGTAGGAAAGATATTTGCAAAATTTTTTTTTTATTTGGAAGGTCTATCGACCCCATTATGTATGGAATATGACATCATTCAAATGACCGCCACGGCTTCGGTTGGTGGCGCGCACACGAAAGGTCCAATTTTCGATGACTCTGGCGCACAAATCGGGCTGTATTTGATCGATGGCGTGGCGTATGTTGACTTTGAGGGCATCGGTGGTTTGCGGCTTGAAGGCATAGACCTGCGACTTAAGAAAACCCCACAAGAAAAAGTCCAGCGGGGTCAAATCGCACGATCTCGGTGGCCAGTTCACGTCGCCTCCGCGCGAGATGACCATGTCCAGAAATTGCTCGTGCAGAACTTCCATCGTAGCGTGTGCTGTGTGGCACGTAGCGCCGTCCTGTTGAAACCAAATGTTGTCCAGATCCATATTCTCGATTTCAGGCCAAAAGAAGTTGGTTATCATCGACCGGTATCGCTCACCATTGACGGTGACGGCCACACCATTATCGTTTTCGAAAAAATACGGACCAATCACGCCTCCGGCCCAAAATCCGCACCAAACAGTCACTTTCTGCGGGTGCATTGCCACTTGGTGAACCTCGTGTGGATTGGTCTCGTCCCAAATACGGCAATTTTGCTTGTTGACATAGCCATTCATCCAAAAATGCGCCTCGTCGCTGAAGATGATTTTTTTGCCAAAATCGGCGTCAACTTCCAACTGCTCTAATGCCCAGTCAGCGAACACACGGCGCTGTCTATGGTCATTAACCTTGAGCTCTTGGGTCAGCTGGATCTTGTACGGGTGCAGGCTCAAGTCACAACGCAAAATTCGCCAAGTTGTCGTCTGCGAAAGGCCGAGTTCCTGTGCGCGACGCGGAATTGACTGCCGCGGGTTTTCGAGGACACTGTCGCGCACAGCGGCGATATTCTCGGCAGATCTCGCGTTACGTTGACGCACGGGAACCGGCTGATTGTTAACTGACCCGGTTGACTCGAATTTGTCCACCAATCGACGGATAGTCGACTCGGCAGGACGATCATCGCGACCGTAAAACGGGCGAAGTGCGCGGAACGTTGCTCGAACTGAAGACCCATTTTCATAAAACAATTTTATGATTTGCACGTGCTGCTCGACACTGTAACCTGCCATGGTGGTTTGGGAGGACGGAATGAATATAACACACTGCATTTGACAGCTGTCACTCAAACAACATGGCCGCAATCAGCTGTCAAAGTTCAAGCGTCCCTATTGGAAAACCCCATAGTATTTAACACCACCAACACTCAAATGTATCTTTTTCCCGTCAAGAGGATTCCGTATACATTGACTCCGACGTTTCAGAATGTATTTTTGCTATTTTAAAATAAAACAAACTTGCTTTCATGATCACAAACGCCGAACTATATTCAAAAAAGGATCCGTCATAGTGGACACAATACATTCTGAGAGATGGAATAAAGAGTTAAATATTTTTCATTCATTAAATATAATAATTACGCGTTAAGAATTTTATTTGATGCTTTCAATCCTCCATTTTAAAAATTGCTTTACATAGATCGCTGTGAGTCATTGAGGTGTCCTTGTTTATCAACTTGGGAAGATCATTGTGTCCGACGCCAGAACACCAGCAATAAAATTTGGTATTCTTGCGAAAAGCAGAGAAATTTTTATCGGCACGGTTTCATTATTCTCCAAAGCACAGGTCCGATTGTATGAGAAGTACTATTGTCTAAGGTAGAGTAGGAGTAGGAGGAATAAGTCTCATCGAGAAGAGACATCCAAAATGGTAATTGATAACCACGATTTGATTAAAATTATTCTAAAAGCCTTGAGCACAGGCGTGAAATAGCTGATCTCTGGGTATTTTCTATGATGTATTTGAGCAAGTAAAGCACAAATTAATTCATGTTTTCCTTCGAATAATTAAAAGCACAGTCAACTTCGTTTTTAATTGTAAATTATCAAAACTATATTTTCGGTATAAAAACAATAACTGTCCTGACTGCCATCTCGAGATGGTTAAAAAGTACTAATTAAAAATATATGTCATATGCAAAGAAGGCAAATGTTTTTTTTTATACACACTACTGCCGGACACAGTAATGTCTTGTTATAATAATAAAAAATATTTTAAATAATGAATTAAACTGAAGTATTTACATTGCAAATATAATTTATGACTTACCGATGACTTCATTATTTACGATTACAAAAATGGAATCATTTTCCTCGTCTGGGGATAAACCTATTTACATTGGGTTTATCTTCTTATTTTTTGTTTAATTTGAAACCGTTGCCAAATGTTATCTTTGACTATATTATTGTTGTTATGACAGAGTCCTTATAAATAATGTACATTTTAGTGGGTAAATACGCATATAATTTTCTAAAATTCGTTCACGACAGTAAGTGTAGACTTTAAATTATTAAAAAGTTTGTGTTTGCTTCATTTTAGGATAAATATTTAAATAATTTGCCTTTTTTGCACTTCTCTAAAGTTGTGAGATTTTGTCAGGACAAACTTTTGATTTGCTAGGTCTTGATAGGTCGTTGGCATCTGCTTTTAAACTTAGAAGTTAAGATTTAAAAAATATATTTTAATATCGAAAAATTTAAATGTGTAATGACTTTACTAAAATAATATCTATTAATGAAAATAGGTCGTAGTAAAAAGGTATGGTATACCGTCTTGATGAAATTTATTTCTTGGAGGGAATCCTCATATTCTCGGCCTTTACTTTGAAGACAAGTCCCGACAAGCCCACTTTATCACGCTCTTTTAGCTCTATAAAAGGTAAAGTCGAAGCCATTATTTATTTTTCGCATATCGGATAGGAATATATCGAGCTACGATTTCCATTTGATTTAATTTAGAAAAGATGCTAAAGATGCTTAAATTGTACGAGAGGCGCATACGACGTCCAAAACTTATTTAAAGAATATTTAATTTATTATTTATTAAAAGGTTTTTCCTAATTAATTAATTATCATTTGACGCCGCTGATATGTTTTTCATATTTCCGTAAGTTTTAAAGATTGACGTCAGTCGTATTTTCTCATCCTTACGTCATCATTTTTCATGACGCACGTTCTCCGATTTGCAGCTGACTGACGTAGTTTAAATAGGGGTGGTTTCCTTTTAAAGATACTAAAAAATAATATTCTAAAGACGAAAGTAGATTCATTCAGTAATAATAAAAAAACTCTTAATTCTTTTATTTTTGTAAACAAACCCTTTTTTATAATTGCTTATTTTATTATAGAGATGTAAAAATATATGTATATGTCGGAGTAGGGTCCAAGTATGTTTAGTAAAAAGAGTGACGTCAGCATAAGTGACGTCACCGATGCCTTTATTCTTGAATGTCGTCAGGATCTCACTCTTGAATGTAACCTCGTATCCGGTTTGACGAATCCCTTACTTCGAAGAGGTCCGATCCCTGAAACGGCTCTAGCGAGACTATCTGTAATCTATACTGTCGCCTCTACTTATACCAACATTGTTGTGACTTCACTTGCACAGGTGGCTCCGCAGGTGGTTATGCGGGTGACACCTAATATTTTCAACTACCCTCAATTATTAGTTATTGAAATAATAACAATTGCGCCGATATATACAATAAACACGAATTTATGTGAAGTTTTGATATTTTTTTACTTGGCCCTGTAAATGTGTTCCCTATAAAATTCAGACTGTAGTAAATGAATAGCTACTTATAGGTACAGTTTAAATTATCAGTGTAAATATAAAATCAATGCCCATGAATAGATTATTTGGGTCAATTTATTTTATAAAATGAGTATTACACATATTTAAAGAGCATAAACTTTAACTGATTCTACAATCAGTTCTGGTGAGTACCACGTAGGGTACCATAAGTCTTTGTGTTCCCAGAATTTGTAGAGAGCCTTAGTGTGTCTGTTTATCCAGGGTTTGTCTCTCGCATCATCGAAATCATGGATACCACCAACGCGTACCCCCAATGATATGTAGAACTGTAAATTTTTGGTAAATTATTGTTATTTATTTTTAATACTTATTCAATAATAGAAACTTTGTTAGTTTTTTGTTATTTTCGAATTGATTTCTTCTTAAGAATTTATAAAACATAGTGAAGTGCATTTTCATTCACATATTTTCAACAGAATAGAAAGCTGTATAAATTGAGAAAATTATTAAAGAGAGTGAGTCAGACCACTGACTTTAATCAAAATGAATTTAACAACTACTAATTAAACTTACTAATTGATCCAGAGGTGCCATGATTGATCCCTTAAGCCACATCGATGCGTGAGGAACCGCGTGGTCTCTGGCACTGAAGTAAAAACCTTCTCCAGGAGTTACGTCACCATACTGTTCTCCATCTACATACATCTGGAGGCCATCTGTCAAAAAAATATTATGATAAATCTATCACATTTCAAATCGCAAGGCACTTTTCAATATGACAAAAAATAATTTGACTAGGAAGTGAATCAAGTCATTCATAACCGAGAAATAGGAGAAGAACGTATAGGCCAAATAAGAAAGCAAGAAATAAACAGGGTAATTGTAATAAAAAATAGATTTTTAGGTTTATAAAAAATATATATTTACCAGGCTTCCAAACCAGAGTATAGTTATGGAAATCTTTATTGAAATTATCGAAACCAAGTTTCTCTTTGAGGAGGAATGTCCTGTAAGGTTCTGTGTCTGATAGAACTGGACCTCCGTATAACTTCTTTGCGAATGCTGCGTTCCCCTTCACAAACGCAATTTTCATAATACCAGATTCATACCGCTGCTTCCCATATACGTTATCACGTGGCTCCAACAATATTTCTGTGAATAAATTATTTACAATTGAATTTTATATGCGTGCTAAGAATTTTGTTATACATGCTTAATAATTTTGATATATTAAATAATTATTTTAAGATAAGTTCCGCTGAACTACCAAATACGTCTCATCAGAAAAGGTTATAAATTTAACGTTGCATGATTATTACATTTTACATTAATGTCATGAAATTACTTTGTGGAAAACCTGGCAAGTGTCATTTAATTATGTCCCAAAATAAAGAGCAATTACCTGGTAAAAGCCAACTTCCTGCTGGTAATTTTGCGCGTACTTCTATCCTACCGTACTTGAAGTTGAATTTGTTGCGTGTTGTAATTTTTCCACTTATGACAGGGGGAAGTATTTGGGCTCCATTTGCTACGAGACTGCACTCTCTCGTTCCTACTTGTCCCGTGCAACTGAAATTTTCGTTACAAAAATAATAGTACTTTTAGAAATAGACTATATTCACAAAATGAAAAAAATCAATGTATTCGTTTATTAATGTTCAAAGTATTTATTTGTTCATATATAAATTTCTAAAAGATCGTCAAAATTAACACAAGTATGTTACAATCAGAAACAAATTGAACAACTATACTTATGACGTTTCCATTGCAAAAAAAGCAAATCTTTTGTTTGACTTATATATAACAAGACCGTTGCATATCTAAACCGGTTTCCGTTTACTTTTGAAGCAGAAATACTGAAATAAAATGGCCAATAGAATAAAATGAAAGTTTTATGAAAAATATATTTTCTATAATTTTAAACAATGAGTCTGTGTTCGATATTTATCTCTCCGTAAAGTAAATAAAGTCTTGTTTATTTATGTAATTATTAAAAGCATTTGTATAGTTTTTGTCGCCTTACGTCTTCTGAATTTTGACGACAATTTATTTAGTTTTAGGAACTGGAAATAAATTGCTTGAATAACTATTCAACATGATATCTGGAAAATTTTAAGACTTTTTTCAGTCTGATATTGATCATAACAAATTATCACTTTAAAAAAGTGTTACTTCAAATGGGTAAATGTTAATATTTTCTATATATTTTCGATAAACAATACTAAATTAGATTTTAATATTTCATTTGAGATAAGAATTCCTAACCGAATTTAGGTTTTCTAAAAAGAATAACCTAACTCAACTCAGCCAAAAATAAAAAATACTAAACTTACATAGTCTTATTTAGAAAATTATCAGAAGCGGGAACTTCTTCAAAATATTTAAATAATTTTTAATATTCAAATCTCCCAAAATTTTCAAATTGTTTGTTTTCTAACATATTTTCCTAAGAAAACTACGACGATCTTGAAAACAAATGATTATGTACAGTTCCGTGACAAATGGGGGAATTTATGGTTTTTAGTATTTTATTCGTTAAAATAGTGTTAAAATTTTGGTTTTCAAAAACTAGTTTAATTTTACTATAAATGGACAGAAAAAATAAACCAAATAATTAAGTTATTTATGGGAATCTCGTGGACCCCACTTACATACACCATTTGCTGTTTGTTTGCAAACATTTAAAAAATTATAACACTATTAGAGCATGTTATTCACAGAAACAGTTTTTTTCCAATAATAGCAAAAAAACAAAATTATAATAATAAAAAAAATCTACGTTATTAATTTAATCTTTTGAAATATTTTTATATTTGAGAGAACGTCATTAATATAGGCATTATATATATATATATATTATATACACTTAGTATGTCAATTCCCAAAATAAGAAAAATGAGTTGGAATTCAAAATTCTTTGTACTACTACAGGTATTCAAATAATAGGACTACCCGCTCATTTAAAACACCATTCTTTGACTTACGGTAAACCAGAATATTTTATAGCGACGTCAAAAGTATGAGAGGGTTTTATTGAAGTGTATTTCTTCACACTAGTAATGAATATATATGATGGATTGTTTTTTTTATCGAGTATAGGTAAAAATACGAAGCTTCTTTATTGGTTAGTTATTTATGACTTAAGGGCAGTTGTTAGCTTGGACCACTTGAAATGGAATCATTCCCTATGTAATCCAATTACACGAATATTTGTACATTAAAAATGCTTTTTTATATTGAATCTATGCTGATTTTATGTATATACATAAAATATTGTAATAATTTTTTTTTTTATTTTTCTTGTCGTGTGAACAGAGCAACAGTTTGATATGGTCTTATAATTCACTACTCGTAAAAAATAGTGTAATTTAGCTATCCCTTCCTTTAAAAACAATTCAATTAACGTATCGTATCAACGACAATATTTAATCAGCGAGATGATATTAAAATATTAATTAATAATAACAAAATCTTAGAAACATAAACAAATTAATTAAACGGCCGTATAAGAGATGCAGACCTTCGATTTGTCTTTCTACTCGTGAGTTAGCAAACTCATCATATACTCACATGTTGGATAGGTCCCATTGTTCGTTGAGGTAGCCTTCGTGGAAGCGAGATTCAGTCAGTTCAGGTTTAATCTTTAAGGCACCGTTGTCTATGCTAACAACATCCGTGATATATGCGTTGAAGGGATAATCCTGTAAGTTATCGACAATACTAATCAAAATATAAATTATTTCTTTATTATAAGACTTCTGCCATCTTCTTTTATTAGGCTATTTTAATTCTGTTTTTGTATCTGTATAGCATTTAAACCAATCAGTGTCGATCAAGAAGACATTAATATAAGATAAACATCTAAACCATTAAATTCTGTTATCACCATTTAGTTTGCTGCAAAGATCATTAAAGACGCAGATTCTCTATAATGGACAAGTAATGGTTTAATTTTTGAGATAAAGAAAATTATATACACATATATATATATATATATATATATATATGTGTATATTTAAGTTATGAATACATTTAATATTCTGCTTGTTTTAATTTGTTAAATAGTTATCAAGTCACCCGAAAAATTATACATTTATTTTAAATTTTCGGATCAAGGTAACTAAATAAGTACAATTCACTCAATATAGTAATGTTGATGATTCTTTTGAAGTCGAGAATAAAATATAGTTATAAAAAATTAAAGTTTTCCTCTTGTTAACAAATACCATGATTGAAAAACTCTTATTAATTCTTTTACTGTGTCAGTTACTGAAATTTTCTGATAACTGACCGGTTCTTGAGGGAACATAATCTCTGGATCCCATGAGGTGAGGCTCTTGATATTCGGTTTTTTGAAATCTTCAGTAAAGATTAGCACTCCCTTGCACAGGGAACGATAACCCTGAACGACTGTTGGAGAAACCTCACAAGCGATCGGTGGTGGTGATGAAGTGCTGCTGTCAGGAATTGGGATTGGCATAGGGTCTGGATATGTTTCGTTGATCGGTACTCCCTCTTCAGTTACGAAATCTGAAAATTATTTCCATCGTTTTGTATCACAAGGTTTTAGAAATAGTGTTTAGAGATTTTACAATATTTGTGTATAATTTTTTTTGTATGTAAAATTGTTGTTATCACTAAAGTATAAATAAGAAAGGGACAGAAATAAAATGAATGCGTACGAGTAACAGTCCATTCTCCATTATCCTGTCTGTAGCCTAAGCCATTTTTGATGACGTAAGTCCAAAAGTAAATCTTGTCCCCAATTTTCAACTGTGCATTTCTGTCTCTGAAGATCCACTGGCCGTTTTTGGGCTTGGTGATATCACGAGCCCACTGGCCAGCTTCCAAACCTTCCATCTCCTGATTTAGATTACCATGGAACGCCATCAAGGTGAAGCCATCGTCTATAAATAATTTCATGAATTACTTTATGAAGCAAAGCAAGTCAATAGATAAGTCCATAAGACTGCATTTGAGTTTCGTTAAATTTTTCTTTATATCTTAATTTCTTATATAAATAATAAATCTAATACACCTCATCTCAGCTTCACTGACTGGGAAGTTTTGTTGGTGTAAAGTAATTATCTAATAATAATTTATTATAGAGCCGGTGAACTTAATTTCTTGTACTCCCGGTCTTAAAAATGTAAATATATATACATATATATAAACATAGCTAACAAAAATATAATTGACAGCAATTCATTTATAATAACGATCGTAATATTAAACCAGCTCACAGAAGGAACGTAATCGTGATGTCTATATATTTTTTTATATCGACTTGAACAAGTTTTAAGCGAATAGTATCAACCGTTTGCGAAAAAAAGTTAAGGCAATAACCTTTTGCCAAGTAACAAAATGTTTCACCAGATTAATACAATCTATATATATTTTTTATTTCATTTCCAGTTCAAAGAGCTTCATTATTGATTGGTATATTTTTTAAGTTTTTGTTTTATTCTAAACGAGTGTCATGTTTGATTATTATAGATCTTTTTCCATTTCGATTACCATATTTTCCTCAATAACCGATTATAATAATATTTTTGGCTGCGACCTCATTTTTTTTGTGAATATCGTGATAAACAAAACGCACAAAACAGGTATGTGAATAGTTATGGCAAGGAATATAAATATTTTCCTTATAATTTGATCTTTCATCGATGTTTTTTAAATTTACTAACATCAACTACGAGAATTTTATAAATTATACCATCTAAATGATGCAAAAGTTTTAATGTGCATACGAGTACCTACTTGTACTGCTTCTTTTAAATTATTCCTCTTTTACCTGGATTAAAATATTACTAAATAGTAATCACTGTTTACGAATAACTTCAGAACAAAAATACTGTTCTATTTAAGAGTACACAGGTCATCAGTAAATTGATGCTTTCATTCATCTTGTTAGGGTTATACACTATACGTGTACACTGTTTATGGCTATAACACTCAAGCACGGCTTTGACGTATTCCTTTATATTTAATATTATTCGCAAGAAATACATTCATGATGATTACATTTTATATAACTTCGTTTTATGTTTTAATGAAAAAACATTAACGATTCAGGGAAGTTGATAACTGATAAGTCCCATTGAATCATCGGAAGGTAGGTTTAGAATGAAGAGTGGAGAAATTCTTATTGTTATGTTAATTATAAACTTAAAAAAATGTATAGTTTTGTTTCTCTCCGTAACTAAGTAATATGTCGAATAGACCTTTGCAAACAATAATTATTGATGATAAAAATAATTAATTGTCAGTTTTCTCGTATGATTTATCGAGTTCTGAATGAGATTTATTATTTAGTTACGCCCGACGTCCATAACAATATACTTTCTTTGATAATATTTTTGATATAATACATAAAGTATGTGACCTCATATTTATCCCATGAAAGCTATTGAGAAAATGTAATTATTATACCAATTTTCAATTTCGAACGTAAGAATTTATGCAGAATGAAGAGAATTTTTTAAGACACCTTTTCGCAGGTATTCGCGACATCGGTTTTTTATATAACAAAAAACGTTTTGGCTTTTATAACTGACAATTCGTTTGGACATGTTTTATAAATGTCACACATTACTGAATTTTTGTAAAACATATAAATATTTTTTCACGCTAATATAATTGTACAGTTGAATTTAAAAACGAATTGCAAGTTTAAACGAGAGATAATAAAAAAGAACATTTAGCACAATATAAAACTTACCATAATCTTAAATTTCCATCATAATAGGACCATCTATTTTTATGAAGATAGCAATAAAATTCTAATAAGACCTTTATGGACTCCTTTCTCAATGAAGAGCGATGGAACGTCAATATATCGTGGTTACTGTTTTAAACTTATTAACAAATAAAATTTTAAAGAAAAAACAAAATAAAGTACTGTGTATTTATATTGTTTTCATTTTAACAAATTAAAAAAACTGCAATGGTTGTTTATGCAAAATTAATCATATTTTTAATCATATTTCAGCAATAAACAATAATCGTTTTTTAAGTGACATGTTCATGTATGAAAGCAGACGCTAATACAAGTTCATACAAGTTCATACAAGTTCATACACATAATAAGTAACATACGCGATTTCCATGCTCACACACACTTTCAAGACAAACTACGTCATCACAAAACATTTATATTATAAAGACTAGACTACATTTATTACTAACGCTAAGTTTGAGTGTTCCTATATTTACTTAATTCACGATTATAAATTGAAACATTGACCTTTAAGTATTATAGTTTTCTGTATATAAATAACAAAACAAAAAAGGTATGAGTAGAGTATCTACGCTTACTTATTATGGTATTATATTAAATCATTACATATACCGCTTTAAGTGTTATTATTGTAATTGCAATCATCAAAAAACGTACTAATAAAAAATATAATGGCTTACCCGGTACTGATACTCTCAGTCCTTTGGGATAAATGGCTTCTAGCTTGGCGTCAGGAACCTTGTATCCCTTAGCCTGGACGAGGCAGAACGCAGCTAAAACAGCAACATAATATAATTTCTCCATGACGTCCGCCTGTGGACGAGGTTTGCGGCAGACTGACGGATTCCTAAGATGTCAAGTTGTTTTATCGGCGCGTGCGCATCTCAAAAGAGTTGCGATGAGTATACTTGCGTTGTTTACCATTTATTTACCAAAGTCGTGATAAAAACCTTTTTAATTAATATAGGGGAAATTGTTTATTTGTACTGCAAATATTGATTTTTTATAATAAGATTTTCGCCCCGACGAAAAGAAATGTGATAAATGTTTAAGCTTAATTTTGTTTTTTATTAATTTCTCTTTTATTTTGTGAAAACTCTCTCTACTACTCATGAAAATTAATTTATTTTCGTTCCATATTTTGGTGAATTGAAATTATTTTAGATAATTAAGAGTCGTTAAAAAGAAAAACAGTTATTTATTATTTATTTAGAATATAATTATTTTTTTTTCCACTCCGTGTCTGTCAATTCAAAGTCTATGGTTAACCGATGACCGCCGGTTTTACCGGTCCCATGATTAGTTTTATTGCTGTCTCGTTTTCATCACATATGTAATGTTTTTCCTTAAGATAATTTAATTTTTCCAACCGTTGCATAGATAATTTAATTAAACATTCGACTAGAATGTGATGTTATAATTTAGATCTTTATTGAAATTAAAATAGTGTACGTCAAATATTTTGCCATTATATTAGATTGAGTTAGTTGAATTACTTTGGTTTAAGTGATGTAATTTCGGAAGAAAATTAAACGACTGCAAAAAAATAATAATTCAATATATACGTGTTATATATATATATATATATATATATATATATAAAAAAATCAATAAATTTTTTTTTTTACTATTTCACGACTAAATCCCATTGTAAGTAGGACTGAAATGATTATATTTTTGTATTTTTACAAAACGATGGCAGGTTTTATCAAAATCCATTTATAATTCATTTAAATAAAACTAATAGTTTTCGGATATACTACGCGTGCTTTAGTTTTTGTTAAAACTACATAATCCCGACGTTTCGGTTACTTTTCAGCAACCGTGATCACGTGCAGGCGAGATGTGAATGCCTGCCAGTTGGTTCTGTTATTTATCATCTTCCGCCATCGATCTCTTAATTTTCTGGCTTACCGCTCTGGATGGTGGCAGAATGCGCTTACGGTGTCGCGACGTCCTGCGGTGTGGTCACGGACATGGGATTTTATATTTTTAAGGAGGGGGTGCCAGGTGTTGGAAAGATTCCAGCCATCTTCTCTGTTGAAATTCGGATGTTCTTTAATTTTAATAGCCTCGCGGATTAACCTCGGTATGTATCTGTCTTCACGAGCGAGGATTTGAGGTTTATCAAACCGATGGTAGTGGCCTGGTTTGTCCATTGTGTGTTCACACACTGCTGACTTCGACGCGCACCTATAGCATAGCATAGCAGCATAGCAGATAGCAGGTTGTCGCTCAACAGTGGGTGGCTTCAAGTGAGTCTTGCGATGCTGGCGAGGTACGGGCAGGTTGTTGGTGGTGAGAGTATGTTTTACATGCTGCAGCTCGGCCTCTAGGTGGTCAGCATCACAAAGGTGTTGGGCTCTCTGTAACAAAGATTTGCCAACGGTAGCTAACTGGATAGGGTGGTGGTGTGATTATATCTCATCCATATATAATTGTTAGAAATATGAATGAAAAGGTACAAAATATTCCTTTATTAATGTTTGAGTTTTGTGTAATAATGAAAGCAGAATAAGATTTAATTGCAAAAAATACTATTTTCATTGAATTTGTTTCAATGAAAATAGTTAATCTAGGATCGCATATAAAATCTTCGAGAATTTATAGCTAAAAAATTGCTTGTAAATAGTTGTATATAAGCACTGAAATTATAGATCAATGATTTATTCGAAATGTTACATACAAAATTGTATAAATATAAACAAAACAGCCCACCGGATTAGCAAGTTGAAGTGGTAGTGGGCTGGCCATATTAGCCGCAGAACCGACAACCGTTGGGGTAAACGAGTTCTTGAGTGGGGACCGCGTCTCGGCAAACGTAGCGTAGGACGTCCTCAGGCAAGGTGGAGTGACAATTTGCGCAAGATGGCTGGCAGGAGCTGGATGCGAGTAGCCTAAAATAGATCTCAGTGGCGTGCAAACGGAGAGGCCTATGTTCAGCAGTGGACCAGTATAGGCTGATGATGATGATGAAACAAAATATGTTACACTTACAGAAAAATATAGATTCAATAAAAATTATATAAATTCAGTGGATTTTAAAAAGGATATGGTGATTGCTAGTCCATATACTAGTAAATTTTTAAAAATATATATTGACTTGTTTTAATCTATGAAAAAATAACTCACTTCGCGTTATAAGAATTAAATGTGATATTTGAGTTCTTCATTAAAAGTTACATTTAAAATAGTATTGTGGTTAATATTTAAGTTTGTCTCTTAATTATTTAAGATACACTGTAAATGTATTTTTTGAAATTATATATATATATATATATATATATATATATATATATATTCTTGTAGAATCAAATTAAATTTACTCAATATAGAGAAAAGACGAAAGTCAAAGCAATGCACAAAGTCTCGATCATGTTTCAGTTCTAGTTATTACGTTAATAATCTAAAATAGTTAAATTTAACTTAAACTCTTAATATTTATATTATATGTAAAGGAAATAATGGACTCCTACAGGATTTCCTTCATATTAATTTGAATTTAAATGTCAAGTGTTGCTGTCATGTCGAGTCGATAGGTGGCGCTAACTGCTGAGACGCCAGAAATTTTATTTCGTAAAAGAGTTGTTGATGTCTGTAATTGAGGAATCTGATTTAAATTAAACTAATTAGTGGAATAAGAACGTCAATATAACTTTAAATGTCGTTTCGTTGTTTTACAGGTAAAGTCCTTACATTACAGTAATCCTATTTTGTGGTTAATTCATTTTGAAAGCCTAAATTAAATAAAAACTTTGTTTTACAGAGCATCGCATGGTTTAGTTTGTCGTAAATTCCATAAAAATAGAATAATTGTCTTATAAAACGACACATTTTGAAAACATAACATACTGAAGTTTGAAACGATAATACGAACAAAATAAATTTTATTGAGTACAAAAACGTCATTTCTAAATCTTTCAGACCAGTTATATAAAATAATACATTTTAAAAGTAATGAATTTATTCCTTGATTATTCGTAAAATACGCATCTTAATCGAAAATTATTAGATTAATTCAACATAATATTGTATAATGAGAATTTTGCGTATACGTATTTTGGTTTAATGTACTTATTAATTAATAAATATCACAATTACTTTTAGTTACTCGTATCAGTTCAAATGTACTATTATTATGACCTTTCCATACGCAAATCAAAGGCTTCGTTATTTCCTCCTCTGTCGAAGTGGTTTTATTCCACTTAGTGTATACGGAACTCTGAAATCAATATTCCCAACATTCAAGCAATTCAAGTCTGCCAACATTGCTTTGCATTACAAACTCATTGAATATAAACTTTTATGAGTTATGAATTAGGGCTCAATTTGCATATATATCAAAATGTCTGAGGTTTCGAGCACCGGCCTTTGGGTGAACATCTCGTTTTTAATATTATTTAAAAACGTCGAAATGAAATCACTTTGAATTATATTAAATCGGATAAAATATAATTTTAACAAAATGACAAAGCATATACTAATATAAATGTTCTGGATTTTACGCAGGAAAATATTTTGTTATTTAATTTAATTATGACATTGTAACAATGGCGTTCTTTTGTATTTTAATAGTATTTTATCCTTTACTAATGTCTATTTATGTCGTAACTTCCCAATACATTTCTTATATATTGAAATACCTTTAAGTCTTAGAATACATACGCTGGTGTCTTGAAGCTTCTATTCCTCATGGTAGAATTTTTATTTATCGGATTTATGTCATATATGATATAATTTTTGTATGTTGTTTTGAATCCTTCTAAAAGCCTGGTTTATAGTTTTTAAATATGTCAGAAAGTCACTATTAACGTTCAGGTTGAATTACATCGCTCTCAATGTATTTTACAATTGTGAGGCAAATATATGATTTTTTTTTAAATTATGTCTAAACTAGGAAAGTAAGGTCAAACTAACATCGTCTCCGGATTGGACTATGATGATGGATAGCAATGAGAAACAAGAGGATATTTGTGCGTCGCCCTCCAGACCAGACGTATTTCTGTATTCACGAATTTTAAAGGGCATTGGGCAAATAGAGCTTCCAGTTTCTTGGGAAATCAACATCCCTAAAGACCATGCCATCAAGGTCAACAAGTATTACAAGCTCAGTAACGAACTCACTAAGAATAGGCTCGTGGTTAATTTGGGCGCGTTAAAAGTGGAAGCGAGAGGTATGACAGGTAAGTCTCTCTAGAACTTACTAAAAGACTTGGGCCTGTTCAAAACTAACATCAATTCATTCTAGAACGTACTTCGAAGACTGAGAAGTCTACGCCTTGCTAGCATATCTATAAATAAATAAAAATGCCAATTATCTGATTAATTAAGGGTTACTCTTACCTTGTTTTAGCTTGTGGGGATTCCAGAGACTATTCTTAGACGACGACTTATTCACCTGTAATTATTTATTAATTCCTTATAGGATTCCGACTCAAGGTGATAAAATGAATTTTAGGAATAGCCACAGCTTATTTGTTATTTTTGCGTATTTACCTCTTGATATAACTATGATGATACACCACAAAGAAAGGAAAAGTTTTGAATCCAACAAAATGAAATCGTAATATAGTGACGGTTGGCTTTTTTCCTGACTTCCTTATCTCATTAGAAAACCCTAGCGTTGGGGAAATTTTAAATAAAGAGAGTACGGTCGTCTGGATGTGACGTGTTACGTCCATTAAAATAGACAGATGTATGTATACTTTTTAGAGATGTGTGAGATAAATATTGATTTTTATTGAATTTTGAGAAAAAAATCTTTTGTTTTCACATGTTAAATGTGACAAAGTTAAAAAAAGGATGATATTGTGTTACATAAATACAAGTGAAACCATGAGAAAAGATTTTCTTCATTATATAACAAAATAATATAACACGCTCATCTACGAGTCACAAAAAAAAAACTAATTAAAATTATACATATTAATATCATTGCTAAAAAAATGTATATATTGATTATAGGGATTATTTAAAGAAGCTATTGTTATAAAGCCTGATTTATTTAGAGACACCTAAAAAAGAATGTTAGACAAATCGAAACGATCTATAGTATAATATTTTTCTCACCTACTTGAATAACTGAAACTAGCTTACAAACAGTACCACTCAGAAGTAGTGTGATTTATCAGCAAATATAATATTTAAGACATTAAATGATACTCATACATGTTTTTGCGAATATTTAAAAAGATTGGTCTTTAGAAAAAGCCAACTGTGCAATCCTAACCGTGATGTTATTGGTTATTATACAATGAAAACGAAATAATTAAATATTTTGGGACTTAATGTAATTCAAATCATTCGTTTGAAATAAACGTAAGCTTTTATACTGTCATTAATATTCGAGGTTTCTTACAATAACAAACAGAAATATTATTTCATATTAAAATATGTATAAAGGTAACACGCATAAAAAGACGTTGAATGTAAGTGACACGTAAATAATTTTCATGTCGACATTTTCTTATAACCTAAATTTCATATTATATTTCCAAGTTAAAAAACGGAGCTATGTATAAATTTTCACGTAATTTTATAAAACATGAAAAACAATTTAACTGACTGTTATGAAATCTACTTGTATTTGTATAAAGTGTATAATGGATACGTATACATACAGAACGTATTTTCCTTTGTTACCACTTCAATCATTTGAGATTCTTAGAAATATATTAATTAGCACGGAGCCAAAACAAACGATGATTTAAATTGGCACCGCCTCATAATAATGACATATACCTATTGAATTGTTTAAAACGCCGGAGCAAACACAGTGTGTAATTAGAATAATTAAATGCTATATTTCATTATAAAATTTAATTTTTTATAGGACGAAAATTTCTCTGCGTTGCATGGATTCACCGTGCAGGTGCCCGGTCCATCGCGTTGCAGAGAGAGGAGCTTTAACAGTACCTGGCACCTGCGACGTGTTTGTTTAAGGGGCCCTTATATAGCTTGTTACACGCTCACCTTTCTGTCCAAGCTCCTCAATCTATCTGACCAAATTCGAAATTAACGAACTAGGGCTGCCTTCGAAGTACATTTAGAGAATGAATTGATATTAGTTCTGACCAGGTCCACGTCTTTTAGTAGGTTGTAGAGAGATTTAGCTGTTATAACTCTCGCTTCCACCTCTACCGCGTACAAATTTACGATCAATTTTTGTGACTATTCTTAGTGAGTTCGTTAGTTAGCTCGTAATGCTTGTTGACCTTAATAGAATGGCCTTTGGGGATGTTGGTTTCACAAGGAACCGTAAGCTCTGTTAACTCAACGCACTTTAATCTTCGCCAATACAGAATATGTCTGGTCTGGAGGCTGACGCACAAATGTCATCATTATAGTCCATTATATACATACATAAATAAAAATTTTGAATATTATACGATTAAAGGTATCAAGATTGAAATAACATATAAGTTTAAAATATATGTTAACATGGATTCGGTACAAAATAAATAAACGAAGAAAGATATGTAAGTACTAGTGGGGATCTTCGACAGTAGTTGTATATATTTTATTACTAATGAATTTCGTTTCAAATATACTTTGTTTTATTTATTTTTTTACGCTCTTACTCCTTTTCGTCTCCTTATATTTTTGTATTGAATTCCATGTAGATTAACATATATTTCATTATATAAAATTCGTGATTTATTATATAAGTACAAATTAGTAGTTCTCTTGTGTGTGTTATGTTTTAATGGTGCTATTTGTTTTCTTCGACACGTTGAAGAAAACTAATACGATGTGAATATGTAACGACATCTAAATAGTTTCTTTTTAAATAAAATAACAGTTTTAAGAAGCAACAAATTTTTTGCAATAAAAATTGTAATATAAAAACTTGATTCATTGCATATTAACATGCTCTATTAAAAAACTACTCCACACAATATATCATTGCACTTGGATTCATAAAGGTTTAATTTTTAAGGAAAATCTTCCGAAAAATCTGTTAATATAAATATTTGACACGATCCGAAGTTTATGTTACAAAAGAAAAGGAAAAACGAAAGAATCAATTGGTGAGCTGCTGTGACAAATAGACTTACCTACATTTTGTCATCTCTGGCATAGGCTTTCTGGAGTACGGAAATATAAAGAATATTTTTGTAATATCTAAAACAAATCCTCTTTGTCCCTTTTGATGAACGGTGTCGAACTTCATAAAGTATTTTAACGACGTCACCTGGTTATTTTAATGAATTATGATACGACTATTATAATGGAGACAATTATTACTACGAAGTTTGTGTTTCGCAGCCTTTTAATGCAAGAAGTTACAAAACTATATAACATTAGTAAATCGTTGTGTTGTAGTTCTGTCTGCGGTGTTTGATATAAAATGTAGAATAAACTATACGAAAGCTATGAAATAAAAATGAATTAGTTTATTTGTATACATGCTCTTGTATACTAACATTAATAGAAACGCTTTAATGTCGTTTTTCTATACCTAACTATGAGTTTTGATATTATGACCAATATTTTGATTATAAATATTTACGGATAGTTATTTAAAATTAAATTTTAAATCACAATTGTCACTTAAATTCAAATCAAAATTAATATAATATAATCGCAAAGAACGAACAAATAAACAACAAAGTTTGTGCCAAGTTTTTCACGGAAATTTCATCGACGTCGTATTTCTATAACACTTATTAATCACAAATAAAGTTCTCAAGAGATTTATATCTCGCGAACTTCCAGAACTAACTAACAGACTTGTTATTTATCTTACAACATTTTGATACATGTTTTCAAGTTACCATGAAAGTGTTCACGATAACATCATTGTATCTAATATAATTACATTTATACAAAAATTGCGGTATTTAAATTTTGTTTAAAAATATTTAACAGGTGTATTTTACCAACATAAGCCTAATCTACATGTTATTGTTATAAAATTGTGTATGACTTAATATATTTGATAAATATACAATTGAATCGTTACTATTGTAATAAATAAGTGATTAAAGGGTTAAGGTAATACTGCAAACCCGTCTAAACAGAAGCTCATGAATTACTGACATTTACAAATGTCTAATCTTATAATACGGTGCAACAAGTACTGAAAAGAGAGCCGCGGAGCGCCAGTATCGCCGCGATCATGGCCTCGGACGGACGTACAAAGCGTTCGCAATCGATATGCGCGCCAGCCTCCGCGAGTATGGAAGCTCTCGCCGCACCGATGGAGACGACACCGGCTCCTCGTCGCAGACCAGCCACAAGGTCGCAGTCTGCCAGGATAACAGGAGGGAGATCTGTGAGACACAGGCGTCAGGCGCAGCAGCAACAGTTAGACCGCGAAACACGAGCACGGTACAGTTCCGAACCGAGGTTGGCTGAGGCGGAGACACCACCTCAAGTGAGGAGACAGGCGTCCGCACGACGTCGGCCACCAACCGCTCAGCACAGCCAGCCGCGACGCTCCAATGCCTTCCTCGACGTCCCCAGAACCACTCATCAGCCTGAGGAAGAACCTGATGAAGACTCCTACAGATTACGAACCTTCAACACAACGCAGAAAGGAGGTCAGTGCTACGTTCGTTCACCTCTTCTATATTTAAACTTGAAAGTTTTTCGATTTGAAGCAGAAACTTGGCAATGGGCCGATTTTGTTTTGCGATTCTCTATTTAACCAAAGCGGTTCTGTCGTCGGAGAGAATACTCTGCTTTTCCATGCGTGATAAAAAGCGATCGTTAAATCCGGTGCTGCCGTGAATCACGCTGGAGCAGCATTACGAGGTCGCCATAAATTAGCGATACGCGAACGTACGTGTTTACATTTCATGTAAAAATAAATTGGGTAATGCTTTTAGCTCGTACGCAAGGAAGCCCTTAGCGCGGTCCGAAAACTTGGGCGGCTGCTGTTCTTGAAATTATTCAGTAAACAATAATTCATAAAATACATAGTTATAATATAAATCTAAATGTAAATCTATTTGCTTGTTACATTTTTACATTAAAACTTTAGAACCAATTATAACAAAGTTGTACGTAGAAGCAGTTTGGAGAAAGAATAGTATACATTCAGAGAAAGCTAACATCGAAGCAGACAACGACAAAAGACTGGTAAGAAATTGTATTAGTAAAAGCATACCGAATACTTCTTTTGCTATTGGAAGCTACAAAAATATGATAACGTATTATATTTCATTGAATCAAATATTCGGCGAAATCCATAGCGTAATATGTATCTCAGTCATACCCACCTACTCGAAATAGCTCACTTCAAGCTTGTTAACTATTACAGCTGTTTCTGTAGCATGCATGAATGCACGCGTGGTCTGTGCATGGGCTAGCTGCAATTACAAAGCCAAAACGTAAATAAGACATTACTCACAGTTCGGTGTGTGTCACATGCTTGAGACTATTGTCTTTGATTCTACATTTGAAATAGTTATAGATATATAATCATTACCGAAATAAAGGCCGGCAACGCACTCTAGAGCCTTCAGGCTCCACGAGTGTTCATGGCCGGCGATGACCACTTACCATCAGGTGGCTAGCCTGCCTGTTTGCCCCCTATCATATAAAAAAAAGATATTTATTACTATATATGAAAACAGACTATATATATTTTATATTAAATATCTTCATATGGCAAACTTATTAATTAAACTTCTTTTTTCTTTTCCTCGATTTAATGTTAAATAAATACATCATTAGGTGCACAGTGATATAAAAGCAAATATTGAAAATATTTGCTATACTTTCAATATGAAACAATTTAATCGCCATTGATGTTAGGTTTCAATTTTTGTTTAATAATTCTAAGTAGTGTATTTGAATTCGAATCGAATGTCATATGAAATAAAGAATTTTTTAACTTGAAGAATGATTATTGCTATTATAAAAGAAGATCCTCTATTGGATTTTTCCTTAGTTTATGCTATTGTTTAATTTTCTATCATTTTATTCGTATCCGATAAAATAAAAATACGAACGTTAAGTGACTTTTCATTCAACAATCTTCAACGATGTCTTATCTTTTTAGAACATTTAAAGGTGCGCTGTAAAAAAATACCAGTGAATATTTACTTTGCACTCTGTTCAATTTACTTAAATTACGCCTTTAAAATCTAACCCTCCTTTTTTATCACCGTAGTATAGTAAATCACAGCACAATGATTAGTGTGCACCTCATATACAAATACAAGATACATTTAAAATGAATGTGTGTACTTTGTTAGTTCCAACTTTAATAGTGTCTAGACGAAAGATTAGATTAAAAAGCTAGCTTTTATTTTCTTGTATTAAGAAAAATAAAGAGTTAAACCCTCTTAACCTTGTAGAAGTTTTTAGCGCACGATACTTCAATCGTAAAAGTTTTATTTCATTTTTTATTCGAAATATAACTCTTATTTTATCTATTAAAATATAAATGAACATGAAGTTGACAAGAGAAACGAAAAATTATGGATAATATCAGTCATTAAAATATTTTTGAACTTACACAATCCATGTATGTATCTCTGGTTAATTAGACTTTTCCAATTTTTTTTGGAACATGAAAAAATTGCTCACCTAATTTTGGGGTTTGTGCGATTAACTTTAGACAATTACAATGTGGGTGTGTGAAATAATAAAGAACTTCCAACACATTATATTTAAATACCTGAAAAAAAATTAAACTTGCTTAGTTTATGAGATATTGTTTATATTTAACCTAAATATAAGATGAAAGGAATGTTATCATAAGAAACTATTAATGTATGTAAAGTGTGTTCATAATGAATCTCCGGTTTTCAGACAGCTTCCTAAATATGGCGACTTCAAAACGATTATACGAATTGAGTTCCCAAAAAATAGGTTAGAAATTACGCTAAGATTTGGGAAGGTTGATGTGATTATTGGACAGAAATAAAAGACGTTTCTCAACAAAACACGGGGAGATAGAGAGGCTTCAATTCGGGATTAGCGAAAATCAGATTACAAAAAACTCAATTTCAAATAAGAAGTGAAATTGATCATTTATTTTTCATCGGTTTACAGGTTCATATATACATTGACGAAAAGGAATAATTTCGTTTATATTTAGAATTGTTTTGTGTTTACGTTAAAACTGTAACGTTGGTTGACGATACTGTAGTAGGAATATTATAAGACAAAGCTCATGATTTTCTAATTGTAAATGTTAATTGACTTTTATTTCATTATAATAATTTTATTTAACATCATTAGGAAAATTCATATAATTTTTTCCTAATACTGAATAAATGATTATGAATGTATATTTTAAAACCAGCATGAATAATCTTTGATTATTATATAAAACTCCAATTTTATCATCAACCCTTTTCTTAATATATTTGAAAAAGATTTTGGTTACACAAAAGCTCTTACAATAAGTAGAAGATTTTCATATAAAAAGCGTTCAAAATATAATTTATCGCGGACCCTATTCAAATTAAAGTCTCAGTTAATTATTGAGATAATTTCTTAAGTGTTTGTTTTACATTATCTTACCGTCCCGTCACGATTTCACTAAGTTCATTAAAACTAATTTAAATCGAACACAAACAAGAAATTACTCGGTATCTCTAATTTGATTTAAAGGGTTCGCTGCTTGGACGTTTAAATTTAACATTAAAATACACTATTATATTTTATTTACTCAATATTTCAAATTATAATTTATATAAAAGCAAATATATTTGTTTAACAATGACATTCGTTGAATAAATTTACCATTTCAGTTTTTTTCCGTAATATAAAAGATAATTTTAAGTAAAATTATATCAAAACGTATATATAATTAACACTCTAAAATAAATAGTCTAATCTTTTTGAATATTATATAAGAAATAAATAAGGTTGGACAAGAAACGTTTTAACTGTCTAGATGGACTATCGTAACACATTAAGCCCAAATGAACAAACTCATAAAACGTGATTGTGTCTGTTGGATGTACACGTAATTAGGACCTTCAAAAAATACAGGTAATTAAGAAATATACAATATATTTTTCTAACGTAATTCTATATTTATCTTTAATGGAAAGTATCGTATTTTCTTACGTCAATTTAAATACAATTAGTAGTGAATATATTTTTTTCATTGATATGTGTCGAAATTGTTTATTCTGTAAACATTAAACACAAGTTAATTAAGAATATATGTAAGAAAAATGAGAAGACATTTTTTTAAGGTATCATAAAGTTATATACAATGAATATTCTAAGTATTAAAATGTTAATTTATTATTCCCTAGTACACTTAATTGCCATGTTTAACATCGATTTTGTAAAATAAGTTACTAAAAACATTAAATGTTGATTTTTATCTCGTTTTAGTATATATTTTTTAAGCAAACTATGTTTTCATTGGAGACAAAGTAGGTAGGAACATTCTAATAATGAAATTAACATATTTACTTTAAATAAAAAGACAATTTAAACTTTACGCTTGGACTACGTAGTCGATGATCCAAAAATATCGTATTTAATCAAAGACATCGAGAAGTTTCAGAAAGTACGTCCCTTGTGGGAAGTACCAGACTTATAAATCTAACTAAAGGCAACGAAATTAATGAAATTTTATCAGAAAAACATACGCACTCCTTCATTTGGACGCCGCAAATAACTGTGGGGTGTACAATGGAAGCCATATATCTTGCACAAACAATCTGAATAGTGAAATCTATAGAACCACGCCCATTAAAATGTCAATTCATTCCGGGCTTCTCTACTCAATACTCACTATTTACATTTAACATCTTTAGTTTACATTCAAGCTGACATTTATATTTTTTGTATATTTATTATTAATTGGCTTAAGTTAATTTTATACATGCATACATTTCGTTGATCGGTTGACAATTCGTTTGTTATATAGGCCTTCATTGAAATAGCCTAGTTTATGATTGGCATTGACATTGACATTGACAACTTTAAAACGATTGAACCCAGGCTCATTTCATTTTACTATTCAGTTCTTATTTCACAAATGTATTCAATGAATTGTTCATTTAGTTATAATGTTACTAGAATCACAACATTTAAATCATATTTTTACTTCAACCTGCTTATTTTGTTGTGTTATAAACGGTTACATTAAGAATTCAGCTGAGGTAGTACTAGATTGGATACAAAATTATTTGGCTAAGATTTAGTAAATCGATTTATTTGCTAAATAAATTTATCAAAGAATTGAGGATGATGCTTTTATTTACATTATTTAACAAGATTATTCAAAGTAAAACTTACTCTAAAAATTGTTCGCTTCTATCACGTTAAAAAACATGGCTTTTATACAAACGCAACATGTATAGCCTCTTTGTGTTTAAAGGTTGGGCTTGTATGTTTGTCAATGATTCTAAAACGATTGAACGTGGATAAAATCTTTAGAGAAAATATATATCTATTTGAATCATATAATATATTTATTTCGATTCTTTTTATGTACTAACTTTATGGACAAAAAAAGCAATATTTTATATATTTTTAAATACTGTATATATTATAACGAATGTAGATGTTTTGTATTTGAATTTATGTAGTTTCTCACCAGATGCTAAACACTATTTTCAAGGGATAATCCATTTTATTAAATATGAATATTCAAATAAAATACAACCTTACTGCTTACTGTACGTATTGAATATTATATATGAAAAAAATATATAGTATCTGACTTAGTATTATACTCAAAGTCTCGTTAAAATTATATTTTTTTGGCAATCCTTTAACCAAACCAACCAACATATATTTAACAATGTATAATAAACGTTCGTATCGATTGCTTACATCGGGGTTAATGAACTCCAATTGCTTAAGATCGCTACAAACACCGCTGTTAACCAATTCAGTATATTTTGAAAAGTTTGTATAGAATTTTACTTTTCAGAGTTTTGATTTGAAATTAATAAGTAATTGTGTTTATCTTTCATTTAGTATCAAACAGTGAATGCATAATAACTAAATTAGTCTTTGTTTAACTAACGTCAACTCACATGATGAAGTTGGGCTTAGGAGTTGTCGACGTAGCCACAAGATCCATTACTGCTTAAAACTTGACTGCATTAATAATTCAGAAGCGACTTTTATGTAAATTATGCAAATAAAATAACTTTTGATTATGAATATTCCTAACACATAACCCTTGATTTGATATTGAATAAACGCATAATTAAAATTAAAATTTCGTAATTATTTAAGCGCGTGATGATATTTTACTATAATATAATTTAAAGAAGCTTTCGTTTAAGATACATGTACTTTATTACTCTTAATCACAACCATCATAATTAGTTTGTATAGGGTTTCTTTTATAAAAAAAATCACGTTACCTAAAAGCATTACTTTACTACAGGCAAGGTAGAGTAAATGAAAATAAGGGCAACGCCATTACTCGCGGCAATCTATTAATGTTTGTGAGATGAAACTATTAAGATCTTCGCGAACAATTTTAGATAAATTTTATTATGAGACATATTTTTTTAAAGATGTAAATAAAACTGAGAATCTGTATCATTTTATAACCAAACAAGGTACTTTATGATCGTTTAGCATGAAAGTCATTTATATTTAAAGTAATATAAATAAAGAAATAAAGGCAGAAGTAATGGGATAAAAACGCCAGTTCGTAAACGACTATAAAGCTGGAACATCCGTAAGCAATTATAAAACAACTACGCATAAATACTAAAAGTACTGAAAAGGAGTCAATCTTTTATAGCTTCTGTAACATTTTATGAAAAATTAATCAATTTAACACAATAAAATCCAATTATAATCAATCTAACGTGAAATTGAGAGCAATATAATCGCTGTCACGAACTCCTGTCGATACTACCTAACCCTCAGGAGGGGGAGGAAACACCAGGAAAACATTACCAAATATAAGAAATAAAATACTTACCGGGCATTCAAGATCATAAATTCGTTATTAAGATGGATTTTATTAAAACCAAGCCGCTCTGAATTCTGCTTTATTCTTTCACATTCATATAAATACTTGTATTTGTAAATTATTTTGTCATCACAGAGTAACCTTTATGGAAAATCGCTGAGTTTGAAAATCATAAATTAGAGTGTAAGGGTAGACATTGTGTTGTAAAGTGTAAAAAATTATAAAAATGTTATTCAGATTACATAAAAAATAAAAATTTTAATCTAGTTTTTAGTGCAGTTGTTTATTTTTTGCTTGTTATATAAAATGTTATCAGAAAAAATAACCAGTTTTATATGAAAATTCGAAAAGATTAGATGAAATTTCACACAAAATAATTTAATGAAATATATTTTGTATTAGTTTTTTAATTACTTTAAACTATTAGAAAACAATATTAATTTATTTCTACAAAAAGACTTTATTAAATTTTAAAATGGCTTCCATAAGAGAAACTTTTTTGCTTTTTTTGGTCACGTTCCGTTTTGACAAATAGTTTTTTCAACGTCATTGCCACGCAGAACGTTCTGCTGACACTTCGCCTTTAACTTTCTGACCTTTCTCAGAAATGGACCTAACCTGACAAATAGTTTGTCTACCTAAATAGAAAGTTTTGATATCATTCATTTATTTTAGAATAAGAAAAATATTTAATTTCATTTTGGCTTTCCAATTTTTTTTTATAACTATCTTATTTATTTTCCTCAAAACGCCACCAAAAACTGCGTCATCGAGTAATCAAAGCGAAAACATATTTTGGGCACTTCTACGTTCATAAAGCATGGAAACAAATATTGGCATGGTAATCAAGAATATCAGTCATTTGCCTAATCCATAAATCTATGGCCTGATTGATGTCGATGTGTGTAATATGTGTAAATATTTTATATGTCATCCATCCGCCATTTTAGTTAATAGCTTCGTTTACCCCTAATATTAAGAAAAATTTATTAATTTTTTCATTGAAATAAAACTAGATTTAGATTCATTTTAAACTTAATATACAATTATAATTTTTATGAAATTTCAATATATATAATAATTTATATTAATTAATTTTCAGTTTTATGATAACGTGCGCGTAACAAAACATTTATTGTAATAAAATGGCAATTGTGTATTCTAGACAGCCAGTGTAGTCTAGTGCGTAGTCTGCATTATAAATTCTCCGTGGCATTTAGAAAAGGAATCGATAGCAACCTCTTTACTCAAATGCAATAACTTAACTGAATGACAATTTTTATTCATATCATAACAATGTGTTTGTAATTACCTTAAGTTTAAATTCTCTTAAGCAACATTTAATAGACAGGATTTGTTAGTCCTGACAGTAAGAGGTGCTTTGGTTTTGATGCTAGTGTTAATAAACGTCGTTTTCAGTATCCTTACAAAGTAAATTGCATTGTTGTTCACTTGAAAGTTCAATTACAGACAGTGTGAAACCTTTGAGCGTTGTTTAGACGCGTGAGTAATTGCTTCGTATAAGTGTATTTGGTACTATCTGAATGGAGTATGCGAATCAATTTAACTGTCTTTTTTTGATTAATGGATTGATGTTTTTGTTAATTATAAATTATATTATAAATGTAATAAAATTTTAAGATATCTTTAAAAGTTATACCACTTTCGATTAATCACATTGAATTTTTTTTTAACGGATAGCACTTTTTTAAATACAGTCATGTTTTTTTTTTCCTGAAATCAATGAAAAGATATTTATCTACTTATAGAATTCTAAATAAGGTTTTAAAATGTTTTTGACAAAGTCTGAACGTAGTGAAAAATCATATATTATGATAGCAATAAACTGAACAAAATTACTGTATTTATTTATACGTAATGTTTATTTTTAATAACAAAATAATAGTATATATTTATTCCTAGTGGACACTCTTTCCTCCCACAATATGCATCTTTTAATTAGTAACTAAAAAAATATATAAATTTTATGTAACTTTTTAAACTTGTCGCAAACTTAATTTCGTCCAAGTCACTGCTTCGACTTTTCAAAACTAATTTTATCAATGAAATCTCTTCAATATTCTTATATTCACGTCAAAATATTGCATTAATATTAATCGAACTGAAACGTGTTTTTTATTTAAATAAGATATTGTATGTGGACTAATCGATTTCGGTAGCGTCAAAGTAATTATTTAATCTTATAAATAACAATTAATGTTATGATTTGTAATACAATTTTATTTTACCAAATAAATGTTTAGGACCTTTAGTTGCAATCAATCATTTTAACTCTCGTAAATGAAGTGCTTTTTCTTTTAACTCTATTTAGTAAAGTAGATGTATAACAAAAACTTCATATGTCGACAAGCTTTCACATATAAAATATATATTTGCATATATAACAAGATAAGCTATCCGTTTACTATATACTATATTGCACAAATCACTCAAAACTCCGAACACAATAGGCTAAAGAAAATAAAGAAATCATATCTCCATAAAAATTCCAGGTACAGGCTTTATGTCCAATAAGACTGTAAATTACTTACACTGCTATGTCTGTGATATACATTGTTGGAATTGCTGATGAAAGAGTCTTTTCACACAAAAACATCTTATCATTTTTTTTTTGAATATTAAATCATCTTACTATAAAGATAAAATCCAACTCATAAAATTAAGACTAAAGTAAGAAGATGGAAACTTGTAATGTTAATATAAAAAGATATAAACTTTGAGATGTTAATGTTGTGCTAATTAAAGAGAAAGAACTTTATGGAAACAGAACTAGAATAGAAGAAGAAGAATTTAATCACTTGTGATAGAGGAATGAGGAAAATAATTTTAAATGACTACTTGGACAAAACCCTCAGAGACCATTCAGAGAACTACCATTTTAAAAATTGGTGGGAAGGTAAAACAGTTACGGGTATTCGAAAAAGTTTAGTCCCCAATTTTATACTGACGCAAATTTTATACTAATTTCCAGTGCTTAAGCCTCTTTTATTTATGTTTTTTATTTGCTTGTACTATCATACATCCATTTACTACATAGAAAAAGTTGTACAACAATTATTTTTATGTTCATATTAAAAGACAGACAGTTTAAAACGCTCACATGGTAAATGATTTTAAAAATATATATATGTCGAGGATTTATATATTGGTAGTATATTTCATATAAAATAAAAGGTTTTAGTTCAATGGAGACTGTTATACTGCAGTTGGCAGTAATTATTTTGTCTCATCCAATTAAAAGTGTCATGAAAATAGCAATGTCGTAACATGCGATCGTTATGGAAATATATAAAACCATATATTAATATCTTCTTTAAAAACAATTTAATTTTAATACATTTTATCTTTTAATTTTTTTTTTCTTAAATAAACATTAGTTTTTTTTTTTACTGGATAGTGTTCGATTGTCAGTCCACCCGTCGGAAGACGAAAATAAATTTTTATGTGGTGACTATCTTAGTAACAGTCTATTCACCCTTTTCTTGGAGACAGCTAAATTATAACTCGAAGGAAGTACAGACGCAGGCAAATTCTTTCAATCCTTCGCTAAGAGTATGAGAAAGGAGGAAAAGTATCGCTTTATCCGTATGCGAGGAAGGTGTACAAAGAAACGATGGAGCCCTAGAGTGTGTTGTTGTCCGATGAACGTAATTGTGTGTACATTCATTATCATTAGTGTTTAGTAGTTACACGAATCTGGTCCTAATAAGAGACAACCTAAAATAGTACTGGATTTGAGAAAGGTTATTTAGCAAGAGACTTAAATCTCAGAGAAGTCTAACATCTTAATATTTCCCGCCCACCACTGTCTGACTGACCCGATACTAAACCGGCAAATCGATCGTCTTGTGGGGAAATGAATCCCCTTTATAGAAATGAAATTTTCCTCAAACGCTTCGGATTTCTTTGCGATATTTAATATTCCTCTCATAAACAATTTTAAATTTCACAATCTGATGAAACCGGATTATGATTTTATTTTACTAACTTGATTATTGTAATCACCATTTTATTCTAAAAGGAATAAAATTTGCATTGGGTCTGAAATACAATACTTAGAGTGTTACGAATTTTGCTTTATTTATAATAAGTGATCGTTGTAATAGTTATTTATATGTAGCATAAACAGATCGCAGAAATTTCTGCAAATTATAACAATGGAGATGATATGGTATAAACGATTGGAGCATGAATTTGGTTAAAATCGGCACAAATTTGATCTTCAAGAGAAAAATTTGGGGGATCTTTATTAAATTCGGGACATCTGCTTGATGATCAATATTATCCATTACCTATAATTCAACCCTGCTTCTTCATATTGCTTTCAATTTTATTTCCGTTAGTGTAGAATATTTTTTTTTATTTCATCACACGAATAATACATTTCAAGACACGCATCATACACTACATTTGTCTATTTGAAAACCAGTGTTCAGACATTTAATACCTATTGTAAAGTATTGATTAACAGAGTTTAAAAAAAAATCGCTCATATTTTCTAAGAGGCTGGATGAAATATTGTTGTCTTCATTATTTTAACAACTAAAGAAATATATTTTATCAATCTGCCATAAAGTTATATCATCATGATTACTATCGTGGTTTGCTGCTGAATGTAGACTTTCCCCTGAGAGCCCCGATCACCTGGTTCCATTCTTGACATTACAGTTACTTCTCTGGTTTACTGAAGTCATTTCTAGTATGACTGTCAGATAAAGTATAAATGCAGTATTTTTTATATGCTGTATTTGTATTCAGGTTCACGATAAGTGAAGATTTGAAGTCGGAAGCTTGGATAACTTTTAGTCTCCGTAGTTCTTCAGTCTAGACTCTAGGTAGGTAGGTAGATATAATGAATCCAAATTTATTAGCGGTTTTTGAGAGCTGCCGGTTCTAAGCATGTTTTACAGTTGAGGCATCTTTCTTCCTGTGTCTCTATTTATATAGCACGTATCCTATCCATTTTGTGTATGTTCTTGAACAACTTGAATTTTGCGTTAAACTAAAGTGTGGTTGGTCTTGAGGTTAAGTTGCCATTGGGCACGATTTTTGCTAGAAAAAAATACAACCATGCTTTCTATTTTTATTTTCACATTTGTGAATGAAAGTTGATAATTACTGGGTTAGAAGGTTTGTACCCTCGTGCGTATGTACTTTCGGCCTCATCTCCACTTACTGTTAGATAGAATGAAAATCAAGTACCTATCTGTTCGAATAAAAAAAATATATTTTTCTAAGTGGAAATAGTCAACATTTTCCGATTTATGTTACATATGACTTTTATCACTTTATTTTAAAATATATATTTGTATGATGATGCCAAAACATATATTATTTTACCGTATATTCTTATATCGCCATTATTGCTAATGATACCTCCAATTAAAATTCAAAATCTTTTATAATCATAACGAATGAAAAATACCATTTCTTCTTCAAAAATCCCTGCCTAACAATAACGCTTTAACGTTAGCTAACAATTGTTTTCGAAATGAATGTATTTTATAAATGCAAAAGAAAAGATTCATATCAAATTAATTTTAATGAAACGTGTTTTGAAATTACTTCAGTTGCTTTCATATAATAACATAAAATAATGACGGAAATTACAATTGGGCTATTCGGATTAAATTCCTAATAGAGTACTTAAAAAAAAGTTTGATTTTATCCGACCTCTTTGCTCCAGTTTAGGACGTATGCTTACATTTTCTAGAATTGCTCGTAAGATCCAGAAACCCTGGTGTCTTCTTTCATTGAATATACCTTACCTAAAACTACCAAGTATTGTTTCAACATATTTGTCACAAGCTGAGGAATGAACAAAAACATCGTTCAGTCCACCGCTCGTCGTATCTTTATGTGGCTAATGAAAATGCGATCTGAAACTGAATTACTTTTATCTTTTTTATACCATAACTCATATTTCGATAATATAAAATAATTTTATATAGAGATACGTAATCTTTGATATGAAAGCAGCGTAGTACGTTAAAAGTAATAAAAAAAAAACACTTACGATATTTTAACGTTTGCACATAGAAATACTTAGTACGTTGACGTTAATAGTATAAACTGTAGTTTTAGATACTAAACTGCTTTAATTTACATTGCAATCGGTTTGAAAAACACGACAAAGTCGTAACCGCAACGCAGATAGAACTATGGACATAAAAAAAACTTAATGTGTGATTATTGTTGCAACTACATGATATTTTAATTTAATTCCATTCTTAATAATAGAACAAGAGACCGAGGTTATATTTTTATATTATTCTTTAATATCGATTCTTTCTTTCTTTTAAAAACGTCATCGTGGGGTTGAGAAAAAAACTTCAGTTAGAATAACTTGCATTGGTAACACTTAACAATATTAAATTGAAATTAAATATATACTTAATTTATAACTAAAATATACATAGATAATGACCATTTGTAATTCAGCGATATTTTTATGTGATATATATACATTTTTGATTATTTTAATACATCATATACATATCAAATTCAAATTTTGTAGTAACCTTGAGTATGTTCTCCATTTTGGAGTTGGCTTCAAACCAAGCGTGCGATTTTCAGAAATATCCATCTATAAATAAACGGACACGCCTCTTTGGAAATTATTATATTTCACTTTCAACATTAATACTAACATTAATGATTACAAACCATTGAAATACGTGCATTAAAATGTAGTCTGGAATACTTTTAAACTTACTTCTTACTAGAGAATTATTTTTTTTTGTTTAATGCATGATATTATCTGGAATTTTAAAATAGTATTTCACAAAACATTAAGAATAAGATTTCGCTGACGATTTCCGGTTACCGAAATATGTATTCGACCGTTTCACGTTGGTTTTAATTTATAAATATTGTTATAAAAACTAGTAGCAAAAACTTCATGGATCTAAGTCTTATTTTTAATTCCCTTCATTGATATCATAATATAATGTATGTTTAATGTCAGAACTTTTTTAACTTCTTACTGCATAAACAACAAAGGCACTCGACGAATATTTTAAGTTAATATAATACTATGCAAGAGGATAATTCACATATAAATTGAGAAGAATCTCGCTATGTCCGAGAATAAACCATTTATTCAGCGTAATCTGTACAGCGTGGATAAAACGCTTCGTTGGATTTAACAAAACGAATCGTTACATTAGTATAGCCATTATTATATTTGTAACAGGCGAGTTAAATCACATGACACCGAACCTAACAACGTCTTTGCCTTCATTAAAGTACATATTAAACAGTTCGAAGAGCACTTTAATAATTCATGAGGTATCAGAGCGTATCGATTATAACTCATTACATGGATATATCATCGGATATTCATGATTAAAATAGTATTTCTGAGATATTTTTTCTACTAAATTTATAAATATGCCAAAAAAAAAAACTGTAAAAATTTAAATATATAAGATCTGATTTGTCTTAAATTATGTTTTATATGAATTAGGACGTTTTCCTTTTTATGATGCAAAAATTACATTGAAATACCTTTTGCTGGGTGAAGCGTTATGCTACCAACTCTATATATAAAAAAAATCACTTGAGTTATTACTATGTATGTCTGTAACTGAAATTCAAGATTGTTTGGTGTAGTGTATGTTTTCCCAAAAAAATAAACCTTTAACATTCACTCTAATGGCTAAAATTTTTAACTTAAAATCAAAATAGAGAGTTAAGTGGAAAAATTTTCATTCCATGTTTATTTTTTGTCTTGTATATGTGTTACTGCGTTATTTTTCACACTATAATAACTACATTATTTTAGAGTTAGAAATGTTTGGAGAAATTATTTATTATTGAAGGTTAAATATTGTCTTATCTGGTGAGAACATATCTTGAACGTCATTACTGGACGTATGATACCTTATAACACGATGATAAACTAATTTTTACTGTTGCTACAAAACTACAGTTATACCGTGACTTGCCCTGCACTATTTAACATTTAATATCCGGTATCGCAGCGAATGGTTTGTGACATAGGTTACTGTATGTCGATAGCAGTTAAAAATAATATTTAAACGATGCCCAGGTGTTTTATCGCACACTTTATTAGCCATTTGCTTTACAGCCCTTCCACAAAGGCTGCTAGTAATAAATTATTCCGTACAAGCAAATTCAGACCGTAACGTTTAACGAATAAGGGCTACACCATAATGTCATTTAATCGAATGTCAGAATGATTTTTATTATTCAGTTGCTATTTGCAGACCTTTCTTTCAGGATGGCAGTTATAAATAAAACCTGTTTTATAAATAGAAATGTTTAGATACATAGCATATTGATTCTTATGTACATAAAATATATATTACATAAAATAAATTATTCAGTGTAATTTAAATAATTCTCAGGTTCTAATAAAAACAATACATCGTAGTCATAACGATTAGTAATAGTTTCATTAAGTGTATATGGTTTACTATTAATTTTATTTCATAATCTTTATTATATTATGAATTAATTGTTAAAGAATTATGTTATTAAATAATATATAAAGCAGCGGATAATGTATTTACTGAGACGGAAGATATTATGACATTTTTCTGTGTCCGATGACATTACCGCTTTAAAGGTTACTTTACGTGATGAGACGTAGCAGCGTAGTATATGACGTAGGCGACGTAGTCACGTAGCGTTAGACCTTCCTGAAAGCTGTTAGCTTTTTTAAAATCATATTTTATTTTATAAAAACCGACAGTATGTTACGAAGCGTTTATTTTATATTTTAAATTCAACCAAATGTACAATAATTTAAGGGTTACTTTACAACGAAAATAGAAATTATTTATTCTAACAACACACACAGGGATGGTATTAGTTTTTTATAGCTACAAAGTTATAACCCATCGAAATATATATGTTTATGAATTCTGTTAAAACAACCATGTATAAAGTGTTTATTTTAAGACGAAAAAATTACTGAAAACAGTTAAACATAATTTCTACATTCCCATTTGAGCCGTAATATTAAATTTAAGTTCAACTTTAAACATGAATTATATAAATATTTAGAAGTAAGTACTTTATTTCGTAATATCTAAGTTGTAAATTTCAAACTTCATTCAAAGCCTCCAATATATTAATTAACGTTTAGCATCGAGATTAATTTCTTATTGAAAGTTTAAGAGGCTTAATATTTAATCACATTTCCTAGTAATGGTTATCCACTCGGATTTGCTTGCTCTGCGAATTTCATCTGTAATATATATCAACTAAAATATTTAAATGCTGGTTGATTAAATAAAAGAGATAACATAATTTACTGGAGTAAAGAAGAAAAAATACATTCTCATATAATAAATAACTCGGCAGTAATTGTCGGGTCTTATGATAACGCTTTGCATGTCTCTTTAAGGCTTTATACATTAAAGTTACAAACTGTTGTAGCATATTTAATTTTTATGACCCAAACTGTTCATTATAAGTAACAAAAAAACGCAGTGATTTATTTTCATTCTATATTATATATAACTTGAAATAAAATAATACATTAATGTCTTTGACATTAGAGTTATGTTGAGTTGATATGTCAATTAAATTTTAAATTACATATTTTAATAGGAAATATCGAACCGACGACCTCCTTAAAGCTGTGTACCAGTTGCTTCACACATTAAGCCATCCTGTCCTTACTCCTTTTGACAAATTAATGTAAATCATACTATACATTAATTTAAGCACTTCTGAATTACTGTAAGTAAAAGTAATTTAAACTTTTATTTTAATAGATTCCTATTAGAATAAATGTCGTATTTAACAGTCGGTTCTTTTCCTCCTTTCCTTGTGTTTAATTACTGCGATTAATCACTTCGCTCGGTCTGTCATCTTTGGGATGATCGGATATTAAACCCAGTTTAAAAATCAATTATAAAACACTCGTACGCAACACACTAAGCTTCTTTACTATATAAATAGGACCTCTTATAGGTTTTAGTTGAGACGGTGAGCTTGCTAAGGCTGAATCTTTACTTAATATCATACAATATAGATAGCCAAGCATTGGTCATCCACTTTAATTTATATGTACTTATGTATACCTACTTATATATATAATGATTAAACAATAATGACTTATATATTTTTATATAATCATTACCAAGCTTATATTCACCTTTATATGGAATTTTTATAACGGATTATAATTTTTTGTTCATTAATTATTGAAATAAATATATAGGCACGTTTAATTTAGACCAGGTTAAAGTGAGATTCTAACAAACATATTCAATACTATGAAATTATATAAACAATATCACTTTAACAGTGAGTTATGAATATAGAGATAATTTTATTAAGAAAATGTCAAATTTCCAGTAAGCATTCATAGTAGGTCTTATTATTCTGCAATAATTTATTATACGAATGAAGTTGTAATACATAAATAAATAAAATTCATATGAATTGTTATATTCTAAGTTATATTCTATACTTTGATGGACATAAAAGTTTATTTATAAATGCGGGTGTCATGCGGGAGACTGTTATCTTTCGACGATCGACAGGAAACGAGAGATTGAAATCATAGCCTCGGTTCCCTTTACCGCCATAAACGCCACAACTTGTATAATATCTTTACACGTACTACAAGTTCTCAATCGTAATACAAGTTATCAATCGCTAATTTATTAGAAAGCGTTGAAAGATTTTAATTATTATTCTTAACACACGATAGCATCTACGTAAAAACGTCAGACGCTTTGTATTTCGTTTGACCATACAAACTTGTAGCTGTACTGGATTCCAACTCAACAGGTATTTGAGAAACTTTATTCATCCAATCAAATCCAAGTATTGAAACTAGTTGATATTAATGGAATTCCAGATTGCCAGGTGTTCCAGATTGTCAGGTCGATTCGTTTGATATTCCAGATCTGACTCTGTGGCTGACAGCTGATTAATTCCCTCGTCCACTCGAGATACCAGATTGATTAATAATAGAAGCATTATTAACAAGGATTTTGTTTTTTATAACAGTTTCATCAACTTTAATTGATGATTGGATAGTAAGGCTAAACCTTTTTTTATGTAGATTTCTTTTCTGGTTATATTTGGACAGACGTAATTGTAAGAATTTAATTTCGATGGTCACATCTTTGAAGTGTTTCTTCTATTCTGGAAATTTCGGAAAATTTAATAAACGTCACATCCGAAGATTAACGACACGACAGCTCAGTTGGCAAAGCAACTGAAATGCAATATTCCCGGTACAGCAGATTCGAAACCTGGCCGCGTCGATGAATTTTTCATCATACATTAATTTTCTATAAAAAAAAAGTTTTATATCTGAATCGCTAACAAATCTTCGTTTTAATACAATAGATTCTATTTTAACAAGTACCTTTTGCACAATAAATATCACATGAATGAAACATTAAATCCATAATTGTAATTAGCACGAAACAAGGCTTCATGTCCTCTGCGATAAACAGATGGACGCTGAAATTGAATGATTCACTTCATACGTCCAATTTGGTGAATTAAACTCTGGTTAAATAATAAGTTTAAGTTATTATTAACTTATATTATGCTTTAAATTTTGTTAGATTTAATCCTCAAAGGAAACAGTCGATATTTAACATTTAGGTGCTGACGCCAAACATCTATTCTTTAAGTTCAAAATGCAATATGCTGTACTAAAGATGAGAATAACGTTTCATATTCAGCCAATAAATCAGTTGAAAGGAAATTTAAAAAATTTTGCATATTTTAAGAATTTATTATATTCATAAAATTTCTAACTTTGCTTTAATTTTGACAAATGAAAAATTGTGTATATATATAAATATATATATATATATATATATATAGGTTTTGTACAATTATATTGAAAGTAATCAACTATAGCAACATTTCCAGGACACTGTAGGATACTCTATTAAAACCATGAAATTAAATTTAGAATATAGTATAAACATTTGTTTTCTGGTTAATTATTTAATTTAAAAAGTTGAGGAATGTAAACAAAAAGACAATAAAGATGGGAATGTGTTACAATATTTGTACATTATTACACATACTTCAAATGTATTTATGATGTTGTTTGAGGATATACGGATCGACATTTTGTTTTTTTTTTTCATATAAAAAAAATCAATCAGCATCAACTTAAAATTGTACGCATTTAAAATTCATATTATTAAAATTCATTACATTTTTTATATTTAAATTGATCTCAGTAATATAAAAAAATTTACAGTTTGAAATTCGAACTAGCTAGTGTTGCCAACATTTAAATATCATTCTTTTTCATGAAAATATGAAATCGTTTGAAAGTTAATTTCTGGCTCGCTGGTCCCCAGATGTGTGCAAATGGAGTGTGAACTAAACTCACTCGACTGATCATGACACGGTTTAAAAATTCCATAGGCTTTTATCAGTTTTTGTGCAATTCACCGCGAACTGTTTATTCTGAATCGGAATGAAGCCATAATCTTAAAATATTTTTGTATTTCAAATATCAACTGTTACAAATCCTATTTCAGCAAATGCATTTGAATATAAAGTTTCAAGCAGTAAATGGAGTGGAAACGCATTCTTATGATAGCTTTCTACGAATATGTCATAATGTTTGAAAGATCCATCTTACAATTCAGAAATAGAACGTGTCATACAAAATGAGACTTTATCTTCAATGGAATAAGAATCAACATTTTTATATTCCTTCTCACGTTTAGTGTATCGTATACATATGTTTTACATCAAAGGCGAAGCTAAAGTGTTTTCCAATTTTAAACCGAATAACCCGAACTGGGGACGCTTCCGAAAATAGCCGAAGTAAGCCGAAAGTTTCCGAAAATAAATGAACGCACGCTACCGCACCGACGTAATTCTTGACCCTATTTCAAAATTGTCTTATTCTATAGTTAGAATGCGGTAACCACATTTTTGTTTGATTGCTTTTTATAATAAGGTTAAGTACAGTTACATATATAGTTTGTTGTTTTAATGTTTTATAATAACCATTTTGGGGATAGAAATAACAACCTTAAAATTGGAAAATAGATTAAAAAAGCTACATTATTCAAAGAGTTTCTTGTTCATCAAAATGGAAATATCCCGTGTGTATTATTATTGTTTCAAATGTATGGAAATAGTAAACTAGCAATTAATTAATATTAGAAAATATTTTTGACCCAAACCTAAAAATCGTTTAATGAGATCTAAGACCTGAGGCACCCTGTCTGCCCGTGATCATGGTTGCTGCAAAGTAACCGGAACGTAGGGATTATGTAGTTTTTAAAATAATAAAATACGCGTAGTAATCGGAAAAATATTAGTTTCATTTAAAAATTGTTTGACGTGATCAGCTACAGTTAATGAAATAATTATTAGTAGTTAAAATTTATCAAAAGAATGTTGTTGGCCTGTTTCGTATTTTTCATTCTGAGGCATGCAAAAGGTTTTTGTCGTAGGACTAATTTAACGTCACTAATTAAATATCGTACGTTTAAATTTATCAAAATTAAATCCGTAATAGAAATACCTCTGATGATAAATAATAAAAAAATAAACATCTTTATAAACCGTGAGCTCTATTGTCACAACTGGCTCTAAAATTCGCGAATACATAAATATCCTCTGGGATTTTGTATTGTTTCTCATACGTATCAATCGTTACAGTCCAACCCGAAGCCGCTTTAAGGATAGTATCAGACTTACAATACGTATGAAGAGATGAAACAGAAGAAAAATATTATATACGAAGCATACCAAACCTTGTGATAAGTTTGAAAACTGTTTTATTTCCCCTTTTATAGAATCAAATAATTTACCGCTCAATAAATATATATTCGCCGTTTCCTACATTTCTATTGTTACAAATATCAAAGCCAATAGTCCTTGCTGTTAACAACAAGAAAAATATATATGGATAGGTAAATATTTCTGCGCTCAGTCCACACTACGACGTCTAACTTTACCTTAAATTACAATACCAGTACATTTTGGTAAATTAGTTCATGTGACTAAGTTCCGAAACTGACTATACAATACGTATATAAAAATATATTTCTATTAAAAATAAAACAAACTGTCATATTAATAAAGTTCGCATATTAATAATAAAGTAAAAAATAATAAAAAATCGATTCAAATGATTATAGTTATTTGTTTGTTAACATGAGTAGTTACATGACAAGAAAGCTTTATATACAACTTAAATTAATGGTAATTCGTAAAATTCGTGGTGTGCCCCCGACTTTATCAGATACATTATTCTGGGAGTCTTTTATTTCAGAAAAGGTTATTTCTTTTTAGACGCACCCTTTTATTTTATTGAGTAAAATAGAAGTTATCTCTAGGAAGTTGCTTGTCATCGAAAATAAATACCTTTCTTAGTAACGTTCCACACACTCTCAACAGATAAATTCGTTGGAGTACTTCTTACTTCTTACTTTTTCGTTAAGAAATATTTTTTTATCTAGCAAATATTTTATAGACCCAAATAGTTTATTCAATCATTAGAATATATATAACACCAGCTTAGGGCATGATTAAATTAATATTAGCAAAGTTCTCCACGCCAAAGTTCTTAACAATTTGTTTGTAAGTCACACGTAACACGTTAGTCAAACCTTAATGTACAAGGTGCAAAATATGTCAGCATCATTAAAACATTGCAAGTATGCTTTTAATATATGCTTTCAAAATTGCTTCACAATATTTTATTTATAATGTAAATTTGAGAGTTGTACTTTTAAATTAAAAGAAATTATACGAATGAAACACGTTTTTATGAAGATCGTGTGTGATGTTGTTTGAAATACATTTTTTTAGTTGAAATAAACCGAACAACATTAATAATCAGGTACGTTTAAAACAGATTATTCTCATTTAATGGAAACATACGTCCCTATTTCAAATGTTCAAATGATTTTTTTCAGCGTAAGCGACGTTATTTATATAAAATATATGAAATTTAAATGCTTATTTAAATGTTTATTTAATGACCATTATATTTCCCTTCCACATTTAACTGTTATTATAAAAGGTAGAATGGGTTATTTTTCGCTTTTTGGAAACAATGAAAAACACTATATAAAAAAAATATTGTGTCACAAATCAAATAACTAAAAGTAAGAGATTGAATATTTTGTTTAATGATTACTGTAAGCTGTATATATTATATTTTCCTATTAACTCATCTTTATAATAGATTAGTACTAATCAATTTTATCGTATTTTTACTTCTGAATACTTTATTAATCGCATAAATCTTTTTTATTTTTGAATCGGAATAAAACTTTCCTCTAATTGATGATGTCAAGGTTATCGCAACACACAAACAGAACATCAATCTTTTTATTTTTATATAAAAATATGAGCAATACTTTTCTGTAGCGTGTTGTTGAATATGAAATATTTTTCAATGTATCTTTTACGATCAAATCAGAAGTATCCTCAAAAATTAAAAGAAGAATCACAATGATCAAACGAAAATGCGATATAAATTAAATAAAACCTGAAAATATTCTGCAGATAAAATTACAGTGGGATCCGTTTATAACTCCCTATATTGACCAACTGGGTATGACGTTATTACGCTACGAACTTTTTTCTCATATAAAATCCTTTGTCAAAAAGTCGGATACGTTGACCTCTCTTATAGACACGACTCTACTGTGACCTCTTTTCAATAAATTACGTCAGCTTATGTGCTATGTGCATCAAGCGTGCGGTATTTTTCATTGGTATCCGAGTGACTCGTTTTTGAATTTCAGTACGTTAAAATTGGCTCATTTAAAAGTGACGTACCGATTTCAGTGGTATCCTTTAAAAAAATGGATTCTCGAAGCCGTAAAGCAGTTAGTATTGAGGAGAAAGTTAAAATAATATGCGAATTAGAAAGGGACAATCAAAATAATCTCTCGCAGAGGAATTAAGCGTGGTTCGTTTGATCATTTCAACGATTTTCATAAACAAAAATTACAGATTACTTACATTAAAAACGAGAAATACGTAGCTATACATATGTACATCCCTATAGGTGCAATATGTGCTTATATACAGCATGTTTCTCTAATAAAATTAGTAAGGACATGTGTTAATAAAAAAGGTTTTTTTCGATAACACACTTTGTATGGCGTCCTCTTATCAGATGTTCGTCAATTCCCTTCAATGTCATTATAAATGGATTCCATTGTAGAACTTCAAAGGTATATATTGTATAATGTATACGATACCGATTCTTTTGTCTTTCTTGACTTCGATGCACGTATATTGGAATCTATGTACGTATCACAAATAAAGCAACGATTTCAAAGAAATCTATTATTTATCAGATATATAATTTGTTGTATATGTGATCGGGGACTAACTTTACGGCTTTAACTATATACTTATGAACATGTAAGTAATAAATATTAAAACATATTCAATAATTTTTGTCCCAAAAATTTAAAACTCGTATAACTTTATCAGTTACCTTATGCGGAATATGTATATAAATTTATTGTTTGTTAAAAAACATTTGTTACTTGAGAACAGTATTTAAGTTATAAAGACAATAGTATTTCAATAACAAATATTATTTTATATTAAAGTATACAAAAACTATGATTTTAAAATAAAGATTCTATTTGAATCAAAACTATTATCTCTTTAAAAACACATTAATAGTTATTGCTTGAGTTAAGCCTGAGGTAATTGTTGTTAATGGAGAAAATTTGTAGTGCAAATAGTATACTGTATACTTTTAGTTTCACAGTCTAATTAATATTTCAGGCTTCAATATATTTTATTTTTAATATTATTACACTATGAACACGTAGTGACTTATTAATAGATATTTTTATATTAAGACCACTCGCTACTTCGAGTTGAGCTTCAGGAACTATTTATTTCCTTTCTGTCCTACCATGGAGTATAGTGTAAATGTATTTTCATTTTCTTTATACTACTTCATGCGTTTCATTAATGTTGTAAGAACTTTTCTTAACAAATATCAACTATTTTGTTACACGCTAAACGACTATCGCTTTTACCTCGTAAACAATGTATCCCACGTAAACAATGTATCCCTTTTAAAGTATCATTTCCCGTTTTCATATAAGAAAGGGATTCGGAAGACTTGAGAGTGAAGTTAGATGGGTTTATTTCCTTTATAAATATTAACCTCCGAGAAATTTCTACACGTAAATATTTGTTATTGAATTTCAAATTAATACAATTTTAGACGCTCAGATTCATTGCATTTGAATTGTTTGATTATAATTTTAGCATAGTACACAAATGAAAAACAAAACGTCAGTCAAAAGTATTACTAAGAAACAGATAATGCTGGAGAGAATTACGATATAGAATAATTAAATTGCAGCTGTTTTATTTGGGAATTAATTTGGAAATTGAATCTGTATAACATATTTCTGTACAGATAAAAAATATACTTTTGTAGTTGGATAGCAGTTGTACATTGACATAGATTGCAAAAATATAAATAGTCTAAAGATCAGTCTAATCAGAACTAAATATTCATAGTTTTATGTTAGAAGAATAGGTGACACAAATTCATTCATCTAGTAAATGATAAAAAACTCTGGAGTGTTTAACAGAACTGGAACATTTTATTGGAAAATGTTACGATTGGAACGCTTCCAGCGCTTTAAAAACGAATATCAATAATGTGCTTATACCATCTGTAAAAATAACGAAAACTATAGCATTAATGGTGTGATAACTGATTAAGTATGTAACTTGTTTTATTTTACAATTTCATATAAATTTTATTTTCTTTATAATAAATTTGACATCTGAAAATATACATTTTTATTTCAACAATTTTTATCGATGTGTAACTAACTCAGTAGGCAAAACGGTTTATTTTAAGAACACGTTTGTCTGACCGTGTGAGGATAAGAGTAAATTCAGTGAAAAATTTTAAAGGTATGAACGTTTGTACTAGATTATTTCGGAAGGACTTTAGACAATTCCTTGGAAAAAATTAAAACCTGAAATATCAGAAAGTTGTAATCGTTTCACAAGTATGAACTGAACAGGCAACGGTATTAAGAGTTAATTGTCAATTGTCAGTTAATTTGCTTAACCTCAAGTTTATTCTTTCGCTGAAAGAATATTCAACAGTGATATCATAGATTTTCGGGTGTATTGATATGAAAGTGAGGTATTCAGATATTTCTACGCATTTTTTACCAACGATTTTGCGGTTCTTTTGCAGCAACGGTGATCACGGGCAGACGAGATGAAAGTCTGTCTGTCGGTTAGTCTTATTATTTGCCATCTACCGCTAACAACTTCGTAATTTGATATTCAATACACAAATTGTCTTTATTCATTGTTAAAATATTTTCATTTAAACTTTTATGTTTTTGGTAAAGAAAACTTGAATTCAATTAAAACTTGCACAAGTCCAGGATTTTTTAATGACAAAGCTATATAAGGTAAAATTTTTAAATTTCAAATGTAGAGAATATAATTTAAAAATTTTCTTTTCTCGTCATTACCTTCCATTATATAGACAAATGACTCACCGTCTCAACAAAGCCGGCTATTAAGATACATCATTTGTAATATTCGCTTAGTATGAGGCTTTCCGGACTTAACGTCTGTGTCGCTGAAACGAACATAAGTTACAGCTGGAGTGCAAAAATTCATGTAATTTGTAAGGACAACAAAAAAATACATTTTTAATTAGGGTTAAATATTTTATACCCTCAATTCATTTACCTCTCATTCATTGTATGGAAAAGTAAATACGTGCAGAAGTGTTTTATATGACACAAGTCAATTGAATAAGGATCAAGTTTTGAAATAAAAAGACGGAAAAGGCTGCGACGGCTGACGTTCCTTGGATCCCCGAAGGGTTTTTATTCTTATTAAGGAAAAGCTTACAGAAAATAAAAGTGCGCATTAACATTAGGGTCGATTTTTAACATCAGATTTTGTTACTAAAATTTACCAAATTAAAAGATTTATGAGATTTAATAATTTAACTTTCTTAGAGTTAAATAATGTCATCGAATTTACTTGAGAGAAGGCAATAACTTCTATGACATAGCTTTATTTGATATTCAACGGAGCTGAAGACTTCTTGCATCCTTACACAAATTCTAATTGAAATAAATACGCACATATATTAATTGAAATTCTTTATATATATTAAAAGTACATAAATAATTGTGACAATTTTTTCTTATACGCAATTTAACAGATTTATATAGACAGAACGCAACACAGATCGATGCTTAGTGTTACTCTTGTATGAAAAAAAAAACTCCAATGGATGGGTCAGAACGGTTTATTCCACAGACCACAGATAAACGAATGTATCGATCACGCTAACGCTGTCAAAGCTATGCTAACTGGAGCAGAACCCGTCGGCCTATCGGCAGATCAAAGGTTCTTATCTGAGCAACTTGGATTGCTAATACAATTGATATTTTTTTATGAACACAAAATGACAGGCGTTGACAATAATACAACACCATTTTGTTTCGTACTTTTATGTGTATTTTACATTCGCCTGATGGCACTTTATACTGATGTCATTATTTCAAAAGTTTGTATGTGTGTTCATCAAACTAAAGCTAGCGAACTGATTTGGATGAATTTCCGTCTGTATGTATAGTTTTGTCATAATATATAATAGGTGGTCCAAAAATATGTCATAACCACATAAAATACAAATAAATAATTATAATAAAATTTGATTGTTATTAATATATTTTTAGTAGTTCTAGGTTCTGGTAAAAATATAACTAGTCCTTTTTAAAAAATAAAATAAAAGTAATAATAATTAAATAAACGCCTTTATTTCATTCGACAAACTCCTTCTAGTTTTTTTCTCAAAGTACCTACTCAAAATTATAATTCTTCCAACACAGAAAAAACATTGACATTGGTAAAATATTCCATAATTCCAGTGCGCATGAAGCCATAGCATAATAAATTGTAATCAATAATGTTTGTTTTGTTAATAAAATTTATACTTTGTTTTTTCCTTTCAGCGTAAGACGAATCTACATAGGTGCATAAGTAATTGTTAATGTCTAATAATACTAAAAATAACTCTGTAAATAATAATTTCAATGAAAAAACAATTTCCAAATAAAACATCATATTGTTTTGAAAACTAGGAATATTTTCGTATTTTTGTATACTTCATTGATGAGTACTCTAGAGAATTCTATGCATGAACAGTGGAAACTCTCTAATGGCCTCTACCCTCAATTGCTTAAAATAAATATGTCTCACATTTAGATATTGATAAATATCAATATTTATTTAGAATCAACACAAAAACTTCAAAACAAAAATTATCGCAACATTTTAGAACATAAAATCTTGTACGTAAACATTAATTTTATTTTTTACTATTTGCTATCATATAATTAGGCAGTAAGTTTTAATGCCGGTTTTGTTTGGAACGATCATTGTTTTTTCATTATCAACTCAACAGTGACTATTTCAAATATTCCATTTACTTATTCCACGGAAAAATATACGGCTGCTTGTGACGATTAATGACTGAAAAATGTTCAAGTTTTCACGAATAAATAACATTAAATACTGAGGGTCGGAAAATGAATATGACATAACTGTACTGTAAGGTTAAGTAAAATATCGATAGTCGCTCATAATTTTCCTACAAAGGAGTACCAACGATTACCAAGAAACATAAATGAAATAATTCCTGAAAAAGACCTAGAGACCTTATTGGTTAAATAATTGATAACAATTTTTTCTCTCAAGAATAACTCGAGGAAACGCGGAAAAAAACAAATATGCAAATAATTTCTTAAAACATTTTTCATTAATATGAATAAATTTAAATACTACTTACACATATAATCATAATCTGCGGTAGTTGATTGTAACATAAAGTGCTTTGCGGGTGTAACATGTCGGCTGGACTACACTCTATTAATATTTAATATCCGGAGACGTGCATTGTTCGCTATAAACAATCAAACGGGCTTTGAGTTTTTAATCTGTGAGCAAAAAATTAACCAGAATATACTCATAAAGGGCCTGTAGGAACAGATAAAGTATTTGTTAATATCGAGTCATAAAATATTTATAACATCAATTATTATAACATTCATATCTGACACACCTTTATGTGAATCACTTATGACGTCAATGGATATTTACTTCGTAGTAGCGGAGTCTGAGCTAAATCTGAACCCATCAAGTCAAACAGTCTGCAACGGAACACGAATCCAAATGCATTAAAATTACATTTCATGTATTATACACCTGATAATAGGATAGAATATCTATTATAAAAACATAAATCGTTCACCAAAATACTTTCACAAATGCAAAATGATCTTCCTCTAGAATTTCGGGATTGATAAGTTTTTCTCCTTATATTGACTGATTCTCATGTCTGGACCTATTCCAACCGGAGGATAAAATATGTTTCGTATTTATAAAGTACATACAACTTCATTCATCGCTAGCACCTTATCCTATTCTAGCTGCATAATGTATATAACATACTTACTGTTCTAAATCTTTTTAAAGAACAAACAATAAAATGAATGGTTTGAAACGCTGTTGTATTTGCGCAATATAACAGTATTTTAAAACTTGTGGCAAAGGAAGTAGAGGATACATTAGATTGGCACAGTGATAGTTTTGATTGAAGTTTCTAGATCGCAGCCCATAATACTCTAATAAATCCCATTTGATTACGTCATAGATCCTCATATCTTGTATCCGACTCTATGAATAGTTGGAAAGTGGGCAAGTCTGCGCTGCCCGCCAACTTCTGCTGAGCGTTAACACAATGCGTGTTTACTTTTAAATTAATTTGATTATCCACGATTATTTTATTGTGAGCGGGTTATGACCTGGTGGATTTTATTGTATATTAAAAGTTTTTTGACAGTAATTTGTGAAAATATAACAATATTACTAACCCGAACAAATTCGAGAGGATTTTGCCTAAATGATGTACTCGTTAAGACTATTTATTTTATTGTAATATTTGTTAAGAATGTCGACCCTAAATTTAAATATGTCGTTATTGTTTCCTGGTAAATTAATACATTTAGGTTTTGATTTGATTGCTAATAAAATTCATAAATTGATGAATTATCAAAAACAAGCTAATATCCGAAGCTTTGTCGGTGTTGATCTCGGAATAGGGTTCAATGAGAAATGATTTTTTTTTTATTCAATGATGTCTATTTATAACAAATAGATATAGTAACCAACTAGCAGCGCTATTTATAGTTTGTGATACGTAACTATAATAGATCTACAACAGAACATAAGGAATATTCTTTATTGCGCCAGTCTCAATTTATCAAAAGAACGGGAGAGTGCCTTAGTTCTACCAAGCACGTAATTTCTTGATAGACAAATGTATGTAAAACTTCTTTCAATTCGATCATTTATTACTTGTCAGTTTTCCATTTAAACGGTTTGCATTCAAGATGCAACTTTGAAATAATCGATAGAACGTAAATTTTTTAGCATTTCGGTCATTGTTTATTCGGAACCAAAGTAAACGTTAACACGTCAATAAAAATATGTTCTATGTAATCTTTAAAAATATATTGCAACAAAAATACACCTTTAATGAGAGTGAAGCAAAACCTAGTACATTCATAATAATACATGAGCATGCGCAGGCGCAGGCGCCGTTTATACTGATTGACGTCAAACGTTCGCAACAATAAATCTCGCGTAATGCCTCATGTTTATTCATTACTACACTGTTTTGACCCAGTGGTTTGTATACATCCAGTAATGCCGTAATTTAAACGCCGCGTCTCAAATATTTGACGTTTGAACTAAATAAACCTAGTTACCTTAAAACTGTTGGATGTATTCGGTCTATTCTTAATTTTTCTGTAAACATTTTAAAAATTTAAAAGAATAAAAAGATGTCTACAATTGTTAAATAAAATTAATCATATTTTTTTCTGTATGGTTAAAAGTATACAAGGATTAAACCATTTTATTATACGTTATAAATCAACGAGGTGTAAAATAAACTGATTTGTTAACTATTTCTCTAAATATATATTTACCACAGTTGTTATAAGTACTGTTTGTCCTCAAATTCTAATTCATTTTTCTACAATCATGACCATGTAAGTTGTTTGATAAAATTAAAATAAATCTAGTAAAGCTTATTAACTGAATCTTGTCTATACTCACCTCTAAAGAACGAAGAAAATTAGTTTTAAAACCGTGATGTTAATTAAAATACATCTTATGATATTTTATGTTTTATATTTTTTAAATAAATTTTGTTAAAATAATTCTATCAAAAACTATTAATGTTCAAACAGCATTTGATAAAAAAGTCTATATATTTTTTACGATTGCAATAAATACTCATTTGTGTTTTTTTTTATAGGAATAGTAAACCGTGGTGATTCATTTCGCCGACGACGTTCAAGATCTGGCAGTCTAGCACCGTCATCACCTGCGCAATCAGCCCCTGATACCCAGGAGCGAAGACCAGTGGCTCTTCACCGTGTTGCGATGGTGGGAGCCCCGGGGGTCGGAAAGACAGCCCTCATCAGCCAATTCCAAACCAGCGAGTGTATCAACGCGTATGATAGACAAAGAGGTATTTTTATATTTCTAATTAAGATCTTACGTTTAAGATTAAAATCGATACTTAAAAATAAAGTACCTACCTATTTCTAAAAGATTTAAGGAAGAGTTGAATTACCACAACATCAACTTACTTTATGTCCAATATATATATTTTTTAATCTTATACGGCTATGCTAACAACACAAATAAGGAGTCTTTTCTATATTTTTCATATCATTTACATAAACCTAATCACAAATTATATTTCAAATATATTGTCATTCTTTCTTCCGGATATTATAAACAAGAAACTTAGTTTAACTTTAGTGTTTACACTTTATTTTGCCGAAAATTACTTAGAGATATATTCATTATATTTTATACCTAAGAGAATAAAAACAGGTGTTCTCAGTTGACTACCTACTTTCTATTTAAGCAAGCGATGTTTATTTTCTGTCTGTTTTCTAAAACTTTTTACGCAATAAATTGTAGATAAAAGCTACTTCTTAGAATGAAACTTGAAAATGTAATTTAATGAAAATAATTAAAGGCATTTCTGTACATTATTTGGCACTGAAGATTACAGTTACTATTGAATATAACGTCATAATAAAAAAATTACAAAATTCTATAGAATTATATAAAAACAAACGTGTTCATAAAGCTTAAAGTTTATGCAAATTCAAAAATTGTTTCCTGCAAAGGTTGTTATGACGAAAGTGAAAAATTACACAACTCGTGGGAGGGCTATCGCGCTAATTGCAGACCGACTCACAACCTTTTTTTTATTACGGAAATTACGCCGTAGTTTCGAATAATACAGCACATTCTGCTCTTCCTTTTTGTTAGTTTTGTGTAATTACATTAACACGGTTCGTCGAATTCGGTTGTTTTTATTTTCAAACTGTTTACTCGTTCGTTTCCTCTTTACTTTGATTGTCTCCACAAGAGCCTTCTGTAGGTAACTTGGTGTCACTTTATGTGTCCTCTATGCATTCTGAGAAATAATTCATTCATATATAAATAAATAGTTTTAAGTCATAAACATACACAGATTCGTATATCATATAATGTTATTATTATAGTAAATCTAAAATAAAAATGTATTGAAGATTTCGAGGTTAAAATAGTTTTTACAACAATTAAGAGATCTAATAAGTTTCCTTGATAACATACTGAACCTGAAATCGCATGGTAAATTTAATTTATTTTTATCACAAAAAATAACTATCACAAAAACTAACTAACTAACTATCACAAAAAATAACTAGTTGAAGTCACTAAACATTAAAAACCAATTAACATTCTTGTTATCTATTCTATATAGAATTTTTCAAATTCTTTGCAATCAACAGAGGACAGATAAGGTTAATAATGAAGTTTTTGCAACAAAAAACCGATTAAAGCGGGGAAACTTTCCAACAACAGGTGCAAACTTCAGAGTCACTCAGAATAGACTTTTTTTTTTTAACACCGTTGTCCAAGTTAAAATTAAGTAGTCAACTCAAAAAAAATTATAACGATAAAGCATAGACTTGGGAGGTATTAGAAGCGATTTGATATTGTAAGCAATCATTTACAAATATCGTTCTAATATTGTTTAAAAACACAGTAATAAAATTAGGTACCATATTGCGTTACAGGTTATAAAATTGTCCATTTGGAAACCAAACGCAAATTGATGTAAATGTTTATTTTCTAAATTGAATTGCATCGTCAATTCCACGTATTTGAATCTTCCGTCTGGTTTCGATGTAATTAAATGAGTTATAAAAAGCAACAATAAAACGCATTGGTGCCTATTTACTTTTTATTACGGTTATATGTAGACGATAGTCATGGCGACTTCTCATTCAATTCTTGTTTTTTTTATATATGAAATTAACAAGCCTCGTTTATGAAAAGATTGATTAGTTCTCATTAAAAATATATACTTACATGATATCTTAGCAGTACTGTAGACGATGTCTTCTAAGAATTACAACACGATAGCCAATTGGTGTCCAATAAACTTCAGATACTTGAATATGTCTGTTTGTGAGGGTTTAATGTATAAACAGCACATGTACTCGTACACTTTATACGAATAAAATAAAAGGTTAGCGAATATTGAAATTTAATAATTGTAATGCAAATTCATATATATTTATAACGGAAATATTATATACCAAAACGAGATTTACATCGAAATGTATAGACCTAGAGAACTCTGTTCCGCATTAGAGGCGGTAACAAGCACCTTTTGGATTTTATTAAATAATATAATTTCTTAGAACGTGATGACGAGTATTCTATGCACGTTCCTGGTCCTGAGCTACTTTCTCACAAATTTTTAACCAAATCCCTGCAGCAGTTCTCGAGTTATAAATGGTGTAACTAACATGAATTTCCTTTTATTCACAAGATATATATCACATAAAGTAATATATTTAAACTGTTTATTGCAATAATAATTTTCATGTTTATAATTCGATGATCGAGCAACGAGCTGATTAATGTTTGTGCGTTATTAAAGCGAAGTTAAGCTCAAATGTTTTAATAATTGAAAACATTCAAGAAGTAAAGTACGAACCTTGGATGAAATTCAAACCCATTTACTATAAAATACTCTGTTCTGTTTCTTTTTTCTAATATTATATTTATGACGCTTAAAAGCGTTTCACTTCGTATAATTCTAGCTTCAGAAATTCATTATGGATGGTAATGTAACAAACAGTACTTCTATAATAATATATATAATTCCAAAAACGTATTTCAATATGATCTGTGTTGTACATTATACATACTCTGTGGGTCAAAAAATAGTTTGCGGTATAAGAAATAGAAATTGTTGAAAAGATTAGTACAAGATTAGTTTTTAATGAAATGTTGAAAATGTAAACAGCTTTGTAATTACAGTTGAAAAGACTAATTTCATTTAGAATAACTCTTAGTCAAATCTTTTAATATATTTATCTGACAAACGTAATAGCTTTAGAGAATTTAAATGAAACTAATATATTTCGGATATACTACGCGATTTTATTATTTTAAAACTACATAATCCCGACGTTTCGGTTACTTTTCAGCAACCGTGATCACGGGCAGACGAGATGTGAATGTCTGTCAGTTGGTCCTTGTTATTTATCACTTACCGCCATTGATTTCTTAATTTTCTGGCGTACCGCTCTGGATGCCGGAGCTTTGAGAATTCAAAACGTACACATTCGTAGAATACGTTACTTATCATAAAATATTTATGCAAACGGTGATTAACAGAACAATATATGCAAGATATACATAATATATGTATGTATATATAATGTCCTATTTTTATTTCAATTAATGCTAAAAATTATAGAAATGACGTGTTATGGCTATTGGGAAAAAATATATAATAGCTGGTTTTATCTGAGACTCTTCAGTAACTAAAATATAAATATACTGACAACCACATTAATAAATCCCGTAAAAGCTTATCGAATATACCGATGATGATAATAAGGCTGTATTCGTTATGGTTAACAAAAGTTATGGCCATTTCAAATCAATGATGTTGATAGGCTTTCTTAAACTTATACGTAAATCTTAATATCGTTATGAGATACGTTGAAAGTTGTGTATATACTCATAATGTGTGTCATTGGTGATGGAAATTCTATACATGATATAATTCTCCAATTAAAATGTGTAGTAAAACAAAAATATTTATTCTAGAAATAAATGTATTTGAATAAATACGTATGTACCTAATAATTAACACAATAAACCTTGAATACTCAGTGACCTTATTCATTTATCCCGGATAAAGTTATCGTGATTAGCATCTTTAAACCCGAAGCGGATTTAATTTCACGCATCATTTTTCAAGTGTTTGGCTCCCATAAATCTTTGGTGGTGAGGAAATAAATTATAGAGATAATGCTAACACGCAAACCTAATGACGAAATGGCGCTGAAATGTTCAACTGTTCAAATGCCAATATACATTCTCTGCTTCATTTATGAGTTCAATGTCTGTTATTAATTTAGGGAAATCACATCCCCAGTCAATTGCCACGAAGATGAAATATAGCGTGTTCAGAATGAGTAATTTTCGTCGCAATAATTATATATTGATAGCTATAATATTCCTCATTTGGGAATAAATTTAATGTCGTACAGATCTTTCCATACGCGTGTTTTTAATGTGTACATTGTAAGTGGTTTTAAAATGAGTTATAGATAAATATCTTTTCATACAAACCATTTCTTATATATAACTTTTTTTGGTTAAAATTTAAATTTATATTTTTATCTAAGTATTGAGTGTGAAACAGCTTATCTCCTAAGTTTAATTGATTTACAAATTTTGATTACAAAACGTAAAGTTGAAGAGAGAATTGAATTCGACGAGAATTCAAAAAACTTTTGGTGTGAATACAATCCAGTATAAGACGACAAAAGCATTAAATCTTTTTCTTTAAAGTTTCTGACATTCCATAATACTTATATTTGCAATTAAAACTAAATTTCTTGAAAAGATCTGAAAATTAATTTCGATGTTTTAAAATGAAAGCTTGGTAATATCACTGGGTGATGACAACAACTACAAGCCAATGTCCTTTCCTGCCAGGTTCTATGTTTTCCATGACAAGAATGATATTTTGAGAACTACCTTAACATGTTACAACCTTTTAGTGCAAGGTTGTATGCAAATTGATCCATATAGTCTAGACTGGTCTAGACTGTCGTTCATATTTTTTCACATCTGTTACGTAACAGAAATTTTTATTCGTATCTTATGAAACATCGAGAATGTCCCGTATATTTATTTCGTATATAAAATTGACAGGATACTGTATATTTTCTTTGCTACAAGTGAGCAGCAATATAAACTTTTTTAATTTCGTATCAGAACCTTTCATATGATATTCAAATTTAATACATCGTCAAAGTGATACCGTTAATTAGAGGAGCTCCGATATTCACTCGAGTGTTGCCGGTGTAAGGTTATAATGTCAACTTCATATTCTCTATTACAACATAATTTTCAATTTCCATTTAATTGCCTCCAACATAAAGTGCTTCAACTAATTTTGCTTCGTGTATAATATCGTGCTTTTAGAGACAGGAGAAATAATTGTCATTCAATTTGTGTATGATATTTTAAATGGTGATTCGGCCTTCTTAAACGAGTTTTTTTGGTATAGAGAAAGAAAAATAACATTTTCAGACTTCATTTCAATTTCTTTAGGGCAATAAGCTTCATGACCGTTTGTATTGTTTAACTTTAATAACTTCGAAGTCGATTTCAAAACCTATATTGGGATTACTATATCTGAGGTTTAACCTTCAGCTGTGGTTTCTAGATAGTTTGAGTGGTGTTTTAATCAGGACGTCGTAGGCTCTACTTAGGGAAACACAAAAGGGAGCCAGTTTATCCTGGATTCGGATCAGCTATTGTATGAATGCGAGTAGTTCGTATACAAACGCCCGATTGCCTAATGCTTTACACGTCTTATAAATTACATCATAGGGTTCGTGAAATCCTCATTTGTTTCAGCTTCTGCCCACTTCGATTACATACAGGCAAGGAAAATACATTTATAATTCCATTGAACAATAGTCAACCTTAAAAAAATATAATGTAAAACTTATAAAAGAATTTTTTTCATTTAAGTGAAAAGAGATAGATGGTCATAAAAAAAACATTATTTTTTCTTTATATTATGATTCAAAACAGTTTTGATTTAATGTCGAAATTATCGAAAAACAAAGCAAACTATTTAAAAAGCAGACAATTTTTACTAAGCATCAGACAGTTAAAACTAAGTAATAAAACAAATATTTATTTCAAAAGAGACGTAGCATTGAATAAAAAGTCCAATAATAACAGTACATTTTAAGTACGACTGAATACATATATATAAAAGTATTTTACAAATTAATTAATTGTATAAAAATGCACATTGTAATTATAAATAAAAGCAGTTTATTATTTTAAAACCAGGAAAATAATCAATAAAGAAAACCTAAATTCTTCCTATTGTTGTTAAGGGTATTCTTTTATTAGGGAAGCCCATTGAGTACGCAATTTCCCACAAAACGATTGCTGTCTGACCGTACGTATTGTGTCTTTTGTCCCAGAAAGTATTTATTGAATTCTCATATAGTCAAAATATGTCAAGCCTGTCGAGAACGTCAGCTTCTAACTGTTTTGTTATAAGTATTGATAAAAAAATCAAAATTTCAATATTATTAATATCTTATTAAAGTTTTAAAGTAATGAAATATGTAAATCATAAATAATTTACAAGTTATATAGAATTTTAAGATTTAACTTAAAACACTCACAATAAAACCGAACTTTCTACGAGAATAACAATTCAACTGTCGATTTGATGGTAAAGAGCAGCTGTGGCCTCTGAACATTATAAAAATGGTCTGACGTTTTGTAATAAATATTAATTTACATTTTCTTTAATTGTTTAATAAAAAATTAATTTAATTGACTCCAGTATAACAGCATTTGTAATAGCAGACTTAATTGACTATCCTCATATTACTATCATCATTATATTACAGTAAAACACTAGCTGTTGAGGAACCTGCATTTAATAATTTCTAAATACGCAACGTACTCGCACGCTCTACTTTAACAGGAATGGACGTTTCATACAATTCTATAGCTTACAATTGCCAATACGGTCAGAACACCGTCAGTTGTTCAATAACTTGTTGAAGAATTCTCCATCAACTAGCTTCGTCATAATCCCATTTAAACCCACCTCGTTCTACAATCGAGTAAACTGCTATTATTTGTTTATTCAAATAATATTTATTAATTAAATTAGTAGCTAGACCTTATACGACCTTTTTTAAAGGCTTTTCTTTACTTATACTTTATTGGTTCCGCTTGGAATAACTAGTTCCACAATATTAAGATGTATCATTTGTATTCAATGCTTGCATGAACAGTAAAAAAAGTATTCCTTAAGGACCCTACAATACAGTTTTTAGTATGAATACATTTTCTTTTACTTTATTTGGTCTGAATATATTAAAGAGTAAATAAATTATTGAATGATTTTTTTTATATGTTATGTATAATATTTCAAACTGTATTGCAATATAATTATAGGTAATATTTCTTTTGGCATGTTTCGTTTTCAAAGTTAAACTTATTTGTATCGACTCAGATTCAACTTGAATAGATTTGTCTGATACTATGTATGTATGTTTGTTATATATATTTAGGTTTTGACCTCGAAATTTATCTCAGGATTTGTTCTGAGATAAATTTCGACTGAGTGCAACCGGTTGATATGAAATGTTGCATTCGCATAGAATTTCAGTGGCAATATATTTTACGTAAAGAAACGTCATTCTAAATGGCTTAAGGTAGGAGCCATAATACGGTAGATATACAGCTGTCGAGATAAAGGTTTTGAAAATATTACAAAAAATAACATATAATAGATTAAGAAATATTTATTTAGATTTAATAATTTAGAAAATGTTTAAATTTTAAAAATGTTATTTATAATCTTTGTAAGCTCTAGAAGTAATAACATTTAATGTTTTAAAATAATTTTGTTTTCAAAAATAATATAGGCGTATGTCGTATGTCGGCGTAACGCCATTCAAAGCCATTATAAGCCATATAAGCCATTATATTTTACTTTAGAGAATAGATGTGACAATTTTTAATAAATGTTAATCAAATACGTTTTCTATAAAATATTAAGTTACAATATAAGGATTAAAAACTTATGTAATGTTTGAGCTTATTTGAATTACTGAGATTATTCATCGCAACTTAATATATAAAATTAAAAGAGTAAATTTAATGACTTCACAAAAACTATTTATTTACGGAAACGTTGGTGGAAGAGACACAGTAGTGTGAGAGCCATCCAGGAGGAAGATTATCTAATTGCAACTGCAAGATAAAGTGCTAAATAAAGTAGTGCAAGTGTTTGTGACTTTTATTAGTTTAAGAAAAAGTGAAAGATAAGTCGACCGTTGAAAATAGTGACAGTGGTAGCAGCATTACTGACGTCACACTTATTAATAATCAAATATGACATGGGGCGTCGACATGTACAATAGTCAAATTTTTTTCTTCAGTGTACTGAAAAAGCAAAATGTTTATAATTGAGACTTCTAAGTTTTGACTGAAATAAACGTATGGGTAAACATATCTTCTTCATTAGAAGCAAGTTACAATTACTTACAGTTACAATATAAAAAGAGTTACGTGAAAAATATCATTTAACTTTTGAGAATTAAAAAGTATTAGGTTATTTAATGACACGTCATTTAGGAAAAACCTTCAACCTCAGGTTTAAACAGAAGTAATCTTAAAAGGTCCGATTTAATGTATTTGATCGTAATCAACGTAAGAGCCACACGCGACACAAACATGCAATAAATATTTATTACTTTGTTTTTATAATTTTGTAAAGTGGTAGAGCCCGGCTGTGGTGAAATTACTGCAGCTCGAACATGGGTTGGCTCAACTGGGGAAGTACCACCTTCTCACAGAAGATCGGCGTGATGTAGTCTTATACGGCTGCGTACCGTCCGATGAGTTACTGTTATCACAAAAAAACTATATGATTTGATACGATATTATAGATAACGTAAATAATAAAGATAAGTACACACACGTATATGTATAAATATGTGTGTGTGTAAAATTACGTAATAAAACCTTTTATAACTGAAAACAATGTAACATAAGAAGTTAGATTTATAATAAATCAAATATTCAATCAATGCATCTTGTTATTTGATAACAAATAGTTTTACAGACGAATGCTTTAAGTTTATTCGATCTTAAATTAAATTCTTGAGTAGGTTGGACGATCCAAAGTGTATGCTGCGAGCGAAACTAAACTTTCTTCTCCGTTTACAAGCAATTTTATATAAATTGCCACATAAAATAAACACTGACTCTCAGATAAGCGTAGTTTGTTAGAATCATTTCAATAGTCATTTGATTGTATCATGAAATATCATAATAGTTAGCAAACACGTCAATTAGTACTCTGTACTTTAAATATTTATTTGTATGACATAAAGTAGGAAATAAATTAATTTCATTTAAATTCTCTTTTATTATCTGTGTAATTGGAAGTGAGTTTCAAAAGCCTTGGCCCTGTATAATTCTTTATAATCTTGTTTCACTCTCATTACTTCGTATTATACCGACGGGGTCCTAAAAATGCTTTATCACTCCATATTTTCCCTTAGATTACCATTTATTATCAACGGCTTTTTCATGTAAAACTGCTTCATATATTTCTTAAATCGCTTTTGAGATTATTCCTTTAAAAAAATATTTCATATTCTGGCGCTGAGGAATAAAATTCGTTATAGTATAAAAAAATTCCGTTCAAGAGAAAAATAATTCAGAATTAATTCGATCCTATTAACTTGATTTCGGACTAAGCGGGAAAACTAGCCCCTTCTGGATAACATTTTGAATAATTTAATGACGCTATTCGAGTTACAATACACAATGACACTTCCAAGTTCCAAGCATCTTAATATTATATAATATTATATATAAGATGATCCACACATCAAACACAGCCATTACCTTGTAAGCTTCTAGATCAATCATGTTTGGCGTTGATAGGGCAACTTTGGGTTCACAAAGGCCTTAATTTCGGTTGTATTCGTCATGAAAGCGGTTAACCGTACAGGAAACATGACCGACAGGCTGGGACCTGCTAGTATTTTAGGGGCTGGAAATGTTTTAATAACGTCATGAAATCCTTTGTAGCTAAGATACATAGCTTACATTTACCACAAAAGTCAGAATATTCAGATTATTTACAAAAAATCATCATTCTATAAATCTTTAAGTAAATATTAGTTCTATTAAATTAAACTCTTTAGAAGCTGAACATCTTGTTCATTGATGCTAACAGTAATAATTAAATAATACTGTTGTAGAATACCATCAAATATTATTGAATATAATTCGACGTTTAATTTAACATATAATTGTGATATTAAGAATTCCATATGTGTTGAAGAGTACTGTTGGTTGGGGAAAGTATAAATTGGTAGAGCTGAGTAATTTAGACAAGTTTTGCTGAGGCTCTCGTGCGAAACAATAGCTGATTGCGTTCATCTGCTCGTTCGTTACATCCATGGCACCATGGAAAATATTACTCTTCAAAACACTTGTATTATTAATTCGAAGGTAGTGTTTTTGTTGATCCAAATAGTGTAACTATTTTCGGGGTTTTTAAATTATAAAGATCTATTAATCAATTAAAATCAATACATCCATTAATCAAAAATACAGTCGCGACGAACTTACTATTTTTACGGTCACCATAATGACGTAATTATAATATATGATGTAAAATATTGCGTTTTAACATTCTCAATTGGACAATGTTATACTGTGTTTTAAACTTAATTCTGTAAGGTCATTTATTAGACGATTTAATTAATAACTTTTGCCATCAATAGAGCTTATTCTGAAAATCTTAAGATTTTAAAAGGGGGGTTAAAGATTTATGTCAACTACTTGGATGATTTTAAAATGCGATTTACATTTTTAGTTGAAATCTACGTAAGTTTTTGAATCTTTCTTATTTAAGTAAGAATTAACCATAAGATTAAGTTATTTTAACATTGATGGTTAATGTATAAGAGAAATTAAATGTTTGTCACATTAACACTAATGCGGAATTTTGAATATGAAATCATAATATAAACTTTTCTTACACTAGCGGTATTCATGTTAAAATTGTGTAAACTAGAATTAACTTTCAAATATAAATGAAAACTGTAGTGGCTCACTCGACATCCTTATTGAATGGAACTCTTTAAAGTAGCTTGATGAGAGTAAAACTACAATTTTGCCAACATAAATTTTTTCACGGTGTTATTATTCGTATTTACAAAAGCGTCTCATATTAAGCTTTTTCTGGTCCAGTATTTAACTGAATTAAGTAAGTTAGCTTCAGTTAATTTCAACTGAGCAGAATTCAGTTGAAGTTAAAAGACTGCATTTCATATATAAACATGCTTTATATGAACTACTCTTTATAAAGAACTTCGTGATAGAATTAGATTCCTTCTTCTTTGAGCTCTATTCTGTAAAAACGTAAACTTGTTTAAAATAACAACTTCCTTCTCTTGATAAATGCACATAAAGAACCAAATTTTACCTAGAGTAATGTTTAAATTTTTCTTACAGATATCGATAGCACAGAACAAAAGGTTTCCATATTGTTGAATGGGGAAGAATCCGAACTGTATTTCGTGAATTGCACAAACACAAAGGTACAACTTGTATTAAAATTCCCAACTGTAGTGAAAGGCAAAAATGCAATAGCTTAAAAATTTTAACATTAATCATAAAAATTACTTGTTTTTATTCTATACTGAATTCCCTTTTCGACACTCGCAGGATGAAATAGATCGTTCTGAGCCACCAGACGCTTTTGTGGTGATCTACTCCGTAGTTGATAAGGCATCCTTCCAACGAGCAGAGCAGGAATTGGCCAGATTGCTTGACTGCGACATGCTGAGATCGCGACCGGCTTTACTGGTGGGAAATAAAATAGATTTAGCCAGAAGTCGAGCTGTGTCTACACAGGGTGAGTTCATTGAAAAGTTTAGTCTAACGTAAATGTGTGTTCACACTTATATTAAAAATATAAAACAAGCTAAAAGCTTAATTCATCGCACTGTTTTAATGTGGCTCGGTGGTTTACAGACATGAGAATAGCTTCACTGATATATGTTCTATCTCACTGTGGTTTTTCATCTTTAATGAGGCAATCGTTATCTAATTACTCGTCTAGCTGGAGATCGAACCAGATACGCTATTAACAGCCGGAAGCCCGAAGAAAAGCTAAAAACTTATCAAAACTAATTGTATTAATTAAAAATAATCCTACAAAATAAACGTATTATTACTAATCATGGATAGAATAATTATAATAATAAATGTATATTATTCGTAAGTTGCAATTCAGAATACCTGATAAATGAACATTGTTTTTGGGTTTGATGGCAATCTATATGAGATCTGTGTGATCCATCTGTCTTCCTGGAAGATGTGTGTCTAATCTTAATATAAAAGACTCAGATTTCAAGATATTGTATATGGTTAATACTGATGGTAAAAAATATGGAGTAGATAATTAAAAAATTTGCAAAAATTGTAGGCTGTAGGGGGCTTATGTTATTATAAATTTTAATACAAAATACTCTTTATTTATTAATAAAAATCAAATTAAAAAATAAAATATTTTTTTTTAGTTAAAACAACGGACTTCAAATTAGAAAGTTAAAGATAAAAATAAATGGAGTTACCACATAGTTAAGGCCTTATTCAGTATCAACTAAAAATAATTGTTTAATAAATCTTGAGTCATAAAATCTAAATACCTATTACTTTGTGATTGGCAAATTTAATTTGGTATTTATAAGTTTACTATTTGAATTCTTCCTTTTTTTTAATATAGGTATTTTTATTTTTACATTTTGTGATGGACAGAAATGACAAGGATGCTTCTCTAATGAGGAGATTATTGCTACTTGAGACGGAATAAACTTAAAAACTGCTGGATCTGCTTACATAATATTTAATGTGAAATATTTTGAAATACAGGAAGTAACAGGAAATACAGGAATAAGGCAATGAAGATATTTGCTAATAAGCAACGATTTTCGAAGGTTCCCCTTGTTTTCTCTTGAATTCCAACACCGGATTCATTTTTCTTTTTTTTCGACATAGAATTAATAAAATCATTTTATAAGGGAAGGAGTTTCCAGCATTGAATTAAGAAATCCCCTCCTTTTTTCAAGTAGCTTGCTAAGGAAGGTTGTAAAACAGGATGAGTGGTCAGAACTGAGCTTTGAAGCACGTTTTATAACAAAAAATTTCGTATCTGAAAATGACAGCCTAATTTACCGAGTCGTAAAAGCCTCAAAACAATCTACCGACTCATAAATGCCCCTGAATAATCTTACATTAAAGAGCTTTAGGGACTTACATGAACCGAAACCTTAATTTAATTATCCCTATTATCGGAGCAAATTGATTTATGTCTCGACCTTGATATTTCTTCATTATGCTAATAATGTTATTAAAGAGAAAGAAGCTTTTGTACTTTTACACAAATTGGATTCTTTATGTATTTTAAGAGTGAGCATAAATTTATATTAAATATTTCATAAAAATATTCGGAAACGACCGATGAATAAAACTCAATTGAATATATATATTTTTATTTTCAAACAAAATAAACAGCGAAGCTCTTCTAACAGCCTAATGGTTCTTTATAAAATAAAATATATTTCGCCTTACAAATTAATTAACATCACAATGATTAGAAAATCTTTCGTCCTTTCATCATGCTTGGAATATCTTTTTGTGAAATAGAATAATGGGATTTTAGTCTTTAATCTTTGGTATAAACTGGTGTATTCAAATTTGCCATTTTTTTTCGTTGGATACAATTTGAATCTTATGATTTTTACACAAAAAACTTATACATATTTACGTCCACAGATGGGAAGTGCTTGGCTTGTACTTATAAAGCGAAGTTCATAGAAGTCTCAGTTGGCATCAATCACAACGTAGACGAACTTTTGGTGGGTATTTTAAATCAGATTCGTCTTAAAAAGCAGCAATATTCAGCGGACGGTGGCAGGGAATCCTCGCCGGCCCATTGGTATAAATCAAGGGGTGTAGTTCGAGCAAGTATGAAAGCCAGACAAATGCTTACGTGGATTTTTGGTAAGGAAGATTCCAAATTCAAAAACTGTGAAAATTTGAACGTCCTGTGAGTGGAAAGTGAAGGACCCGTGTTTGTGTAATGGACAGTTAAACTCGGGTCGCTCTAGACGGACGCCATTTTGTACATGATGACGTTTGTAAATATCTTACATAACAAAGTGTTCATAATTTACGTCGAAGTTAGGCAAAACAAAATGGCGTTTGAATTTACCGTATATCAATGCCAAAGAATATATCTTATTAATAAGATTAGATTTATGTGCCAATTTTTGAGAAGATTTGATAGTGTAATAATAATATAAGATAGTTAAAATACAGTATTTTCCCTATTTATACATATTGAATGTAGCTGTTTTGTCGTAATCAGTTGTTTTATGTAAAGATATATTTAGCTTTTATGAATATAAATGAATTTAAAATATTACTGGACCACTTGCTGTATATCATACATTGTATTGAAATATACTATAATAAACAATACCTTAATGTAGTTATTATTGTAAACTTTGACTGTTATAAGTTAAATTATTATATATTTAAATAATCTGTTGCAATTTTCAATTTCGTATTTATAAAGGTAGTATACACTTAGTTAAAAGTAATAAATTGCTTTTAAATGTATCCCAGTTATACGAATTTTGGTAAGGAAATAGTAAATAATATATTATAATACATTATCTGCGAATGCACGTAAGGATTTGATGGTGTATAAAGTGATTTGTATCGATGTTTCTATTTTATATTATGATTAAGTAAACTTTATTTTGATTTGACCCTAGCTGTAAATGTAAGGATATTTAAAAGACATCCGTAGATATCCTACACTTTGATAGTAAAATTATATGAAATATCTTAAGAAATTTTGGTTAAAATCTATTCCAAAATATATCTGAACTTGGATTTGTTTTGTTTGGATTTAAATATTATATTATTTTAAGTTTTCTCCGTCTCTTTGTACATCAAAAAAAAAAAATATAATTTTTCTAACTTAATAATGTAAAAGTGCGAAGATGAGGATTCAATAAAAAACTTTTAATTATATATAATAGTGCACCGGTGTAAAGCATGTTTTTATGATAACTACGCAGGCCTTTTAAATATATCCTTAGACCTAGAATCACTGAAAAATAATCTTGTCATTTAAAAACAAGCAGTTATCCATAAAATCTGTGGTGAACAGGAAATTTACAACGTCTGTTTGATTTTAAAAGATAGGTTATTTTTCTATGATCATGGGCCATTATAGGTACTATATAGATCACGGTTTAAAAGTGCCTTTTATAATAATTAATTGTAACCTACTGTATGTTTAAATTATTTAATATATAATTTCATTAGTTTTATTTCATCTTGTCATGTGTGAATTACACGTGTGGAATATTCGCTTCTTTTCAAACAAAATTTAACCGGTCTTAATATTATGTTGCCATTAAATAATGCATTCTTATAAAAATAGTATAATCATTATTTAACAGTTTTTTGGTGTATATTATACATAAATTAGAGAGTTTATTAGTTTATTATGATTTTATATGTGAGCAAGAAATAATATTTAATACATAAGATTAATTGAATAATACGATTTACTAAAAAAAATAATCATATTTTGTACTCGAAGATGTTAAGCTAGTGAATAAGTAAGCACATTTTTCTGTAACAGATAATACAATTTATAATATCCCATATTATCTCAGTAGACTATTTATTGTTTAGACGTTATATGAAGGTCGCATTTGCACGTTATTTATTAGGAATATAATGTTAAAATGTCAACATCTTGAGATATAACGAAGTATTGTCTCAATAAAGAAAATCAAAGACAAAAAACAAATATTAGCCCACAATAAATGCAACACCATACGTAAATGTTTAAACAGAAAAGCACTAATAGAATCAAAGATACTTGTAGATAATATAGTCACTATAATCAAGATAAATCTAAATTTAATAACAATAAAGATTTCTGGAGTTATTCAGATCTTCTGTAATTAATTGTTTCGGTTTAGATCTTCATTATCGGGCCGATGTGTTTTAGTTAATGTTTATTGTGAATAAACAGATTGACAATAAATTTGAATATTGTGTGCGAGTTTTTTTATCTGTCGAGTATAGTATACATACATGTAAGTATATAAATTTGTACGAACTCAGCTTAAAAATTAATGTGATCACAGTGTGACCGTTTTGTGGACAAGAAAGAAATAAGACAATAAATAAAAAGATATTTAATTTTAAAAGTCGAGAATGAGATATACAAACTTTGGGATATAAAAAACATTTTCAAACGGTGTCACATGCTACGTGTCGTAAATAAAGACGCCGTAGTCACTTTCATTTTTGGTAATTTTTAGGTGTATTTTTAATAATGGTTAACAAAAACAAACACAATTTAATATATACTCCAGTTAGTACTTTAAATGTTACATATGTGCTCTAGGTACCAAAAACCACTATTCTAATATTCGCAAATATTATGAAAAAAAACAATTATCTCCTTAGGATTGGACACTGTTCGCTTAATTGATTTTCCAATAATCTCTAGACTACTTGTACTGTAGTATAACGATTAATTGGAAAATAAGGAGAGGTGCACACATATCAAGGTTTATGTAAGTTGCTATACCGTGTCATTCCCCGTGTACTAAAATTATATTGGGTCATTCCAATGCTACGTACAATGTCATTAAATTTGAAATTCACAAAAAATATCCAATGTCGCATATTAACTGTCACTTAGTACATATACACATAGATATAACATAGCATCTAATAACGCGAAAAATACAAATTTGTAAGTAAAAGACTAAGTCTATACAAATCAACAACTCTCGTTGCGAGCAGCGTGGTTCAAAGGAGACTAGAGAGAGGCGGAAATGTAAAATAACTGCTGAGAAGCCCTAGGATCGTGGTGACACACTCACTTACCAACTACTCTTACCTTGAAGCTACAATTTATTTACAAAGATTCACAATCGTTTTCTCGTAAAACATAAAAACGAATAAAGGATTGTTCCGAAATAACCTTTGGAGTTACATTTCCGTAAGTTTTCGAAATTCGAAAAATTGTGAAGATTTGATCTAACTTTGGAAATATATTTAGTGTCTCAATTTCGCATTCATCTCAAGTGCCTCCCGATTCGTCTTCGCCGGAATAATCTTACTCTCGATAATAGTTTTTACTTCGTCCTGTCAACTCCTGACACATTATATATTTATTTCACTTCGGGTGGTGCACAATAAAGCTATTCTACTCTCTTATATATTTTATTTTCTCTTTACGCAACGAAAATGGAATTTGAAATTGGAATGGAAAGGAATTGAACTCTGAGTTACTTAAAATTTTTCTCTCTACAAAGGTAGGTAGAGCGAAACCAATTTTTAGATCTTTACAATGAGGGCAGATAAATCCTCGCGGACCCCCTCTTACGAATCGAGAAGGTTCATTTTATTGTCCACTTTAACCACTTCAGGAATCAATGGCCCATGTGGTTAAATACACATCTCTTTTGTATTTGCGTATTTTTATTTATACTGAATAATTGACATTATTCTAGTCATTTAGTGAGAGCTTTAGCACAAACTGGCAATCTAGTTACAGGATTTGAGTTCATTGACATTGTGGTAAGGGCACGATAACCAAAATATGAATAGATCGTAAAAATATGATTTATAAAAAACATTTTTAGTGATTAAACTAAGTGATACTTATAACATTGTGTTATGTAGGGTTGTTCGTACTTTTTTGTGGTCAGATATGTGGGGAGACATTTTTTGTCGTATCGTAAATCCATCTTATATATTTAAAAATCTATTAAATTCAAAGCGGTTATTATGTGATTTCCGATAATAGAACGGTAGTCTCTGTAGATAGAGGACTCGAGAACTGCACTCAATTATTTTCTCCCAGACAAAGCTACGACTTGGATGGAGCCACAACAAATTTTCTAGCCTTTCCCAACACTTTAACATCTAATGAATCTTTTCTTCGTAAATCGAGTGTATAATATGTAATTTTTTACTGGTTGCCTTGCATTATTATTTAACTAACAAAATCCTTATATTTTGTTCCCTTCAATGTTACCCATGTGTCTACATAATTGTTTTGAATTTGGAAGAAATGCCAAGCGCTTTATTGATACAAAGGCACGTCGCTATAATTATGACAAGATTTGAAATTGATTGTCGCCGCTATTGTTGTCTTGATTCTGTCAACACGTCGGTGTTGAATGTCTTATCACATTAATATATATTATTCTCCAATTCAAGTCAGCTTTCATTATGACTGTGACACACTATATTTTGCTATTGTAAATTTTGCTTAAGTACCATTTTTATTTTTGGCAGTTGATCAATTATTTAAGCTAAAAAGTCCATGAAAACTTAAGATCAAGATGATTTAACAAATTTTGTAAAGTTTGTTGTTTAAGATATTTTATTTGTATTAATTAAGTTTAAATCAGCTTATGTTATAGAAACGATGATATAATATATTGTGTATCTAACAGAAATGTCATGACGTTGTAACGGATCAGTTTTTTTTTTAAATATACAATCTACTCAACATTTTTCTCTTTACAAGTAATTTTCTTTCTAAATAGATCATATAGGTATATAATTATAAGAAAGTAATCAAAATCAAATACTTAAATGAATAGAATAAGAATATTTAAATATTTTTTAAGGTAGGAGAAACAATCAATATTCTTTTTTCCATTCAAATTGCAAATACACACATATATATACAGAGCGCATTGCGTATAAATTAAATTGTTAGTCTGTAAGATTTGGTGTCGTTTAACAACAACGTTTAGAATCTAAAGTTGAAAATGTAACAGCTACTGTAAGCCTTAAGGGAGCAAAATTTATTGTGCCTCTGTCTGAAAAGGAATACGTGCAAACATTTAGTTTACGTGTCAGGAATTTCAGAGATATCTTCGAGCGTTAAATTTTTCTCTTTATACAATTTGTTGATACTTACGTGTGAGTAACTTTAATCAACCGATGGCGATAGCTTTTAATACTACTAAATATATTTAATAAAATTATGTAGAAATGTTTATGTTTCCAATTAAATAATTATAAATTTAAGTTCTCTTTATAACACCCAAGATCTTTGTGACAACACATAATTTGAAAGGAGCTACGGTTTTTCGATTTACTTCATAATATTATGATAATTTTATTATCAAGAACATTCATCTCGTTTTCCTGTGAGCATAGCTGTTGTTAAGTAACCGAAACATTTATGAAAATATCGTATAATAAACAGATCAATCACATTTTTTTCACTTTAATTACTCAAAAACAGGTGAGATGCAAAATATCTTTATATGTATTCACCTCATCTCTCTTCATGAATGAAATCAACATTGAAATACCAAAACATTGTAACATAAGAAACAAGTACCGACGTGACCCCTCAGCCGGAAATATTACATCGGTCGTAACGTGACGTCATAACCTTCCTACATAGTACAGAAAACGCGAACAGCAAAGTGATGAAGTGATCAATCTGGTGAGTTCATGACCTTTTAAACTAAGCAAATTATAAGGGAAAAATCGTGCAGTTTCTATAAACGAGTCCCGTTTGAACTTTGCAATAGCTCTTAAATGAGTTTTTATGTAAATGTTTATTTTGTTGCTTATCGGTTTTTCTGCCTTAATGCATATAATGCTTGATCTTTTTATTCAATATATACTACAGTTGAATGCATATAAATAGTTCACTTTAATTTTATTACAATACAATCTTGAATAGAAAGCATTTTGGAAGATCAGAGGGTCGTTTTATTACGTATTTATATTAAACAATTCTCTGATGAGTAGGTTTTTTGTTTCTAAGGAATGGAAAACTCAAAAAAATTACAGTTATTTCCAGTTAATTTATATTTTAGTAGATAAACTAGTAGTAACGAGAAAAAATTGGGTCATCGGTTCAAGTTTAATAATAAATACACAAAATGCATCTAAGACTTCGCTAACAGTCTCGCAATACTAATACCTAACCCCAAACACGGTCAAGTATTATTGGATGAAGTGGATAAATTCTGTGACTGGACGGATGGATTGAGGACAACACCAATTAAATGTCACTGTCTGTGTCTCGCTAGGCGAAATACGAAATATACCGTACGATCCGGGATTATTGTTAGGCGGTCAATCAGTCTCTATGGTTATGGAAAATGCTCCTTTAAATTTCTCGGTCGTAAGATAGATAATATAGGTCGTACTCCATCCTTACAAGGAATAGTAGATAGCTTTTTTAAACGATCTTAAAAAGGTCGATAACCAACCGATTAGTAATGTCAAAAAGCTTAGATCTAAGATAAATATCTAATATCACGTTTGAATTGTCCTTTCCGCATCTATGATTTTAATAAAACCCTTTTGTCAAAGTTAGATGCAAGCGTCATAAAAGTGTTGAAGTTGTGGTTCTGGCTCGCGCTGTCGACTGATTCGTCAGCGTTATTCAGGGATCACAATAATTTTGGGATGAATCTAAAAAGGTCACCGGAGCTCTATAAAGACCTAGGAGTTTCCAAGGACATATCGTGGAGAAATCCCAAGATGACTTCGTTACATCACTCCCAAAAGACAAAGATGCCCCAGAGCTAAAATCAAGACTTCAAATTCATAGACCGTTTATGATAGGAGTACAAAGTAACAGAGTAGGGTTAGAATCAAGTAGTAAGGCTAAGTAATAATTAAGTAGTAAGTATCAAAGGTACATATATATTAAAGACTTTTATTCGGCAAAAAAAGAATTCTCAATATAAGATCCATGCAAGGAGGTTAGTATTCCAGAATGAGTGGCTACATATAGGAAATTTTTACATCCCATTAGCACTAAAATGACAGCACTTTAATTCATGATTAGTCGTCAGCACGGCTATAAATTGTATCTCAATGCGATCCAGATGACTCTCCCAAATCAGAGTAATTTAGTAAAGATGGAGTGAAGGTACCGAAAAAACTTGCTACATTTGCGGGGAGGCAGTTGGAACTGCTAAGCATTTAGGTGGGATGTGGAGTACTCCTGGGTAGCGGTCAATACTTGCGTCGTCACGATAGGGTTTTAGAAATCATACGTGAAGCGATTAGTCTTTCGGTAGCCAGAGCGCAAAAAGAAAAAAACACAAAACGGCGATCAATAGGTTTTGTGAAAGAAGACACTAGGGCTACAAAAACAAGCATTACTTTATTATTAAAGCGGCTTCGGATTGGACTATAATATTGGCGTATCCATTATGAGAAGCAATATAAAATCCCAGAGGATATTTGTGTGTCAGCGGCTAAAACAGACATTTTTATATTCGCGAATTTTAAAGCGCGTTGTACTGATAGAGCTGACGGTTCCTTGGGAAACCAACGTCCCCAAAGACCATGCCATCAAGGTCAATAAGTATTACGAGTTCATTAACGAACTCACTAAGAGAAGTTTAGTTGTAAATTTTTACGCGGCAGAAGTAGGAGCGAGAGGCATAACAATCAAAACTCTAAAAAATATTAAATAACTTGGGCCTGTCAAGAACTAACATCAGTTCATTCTTGGAACGCGCGTCTGGAAGTCAGCCCTATAGGTTCGTTTCAAATTTGGTTAGGTAGAGCGAGGATCTTGGATGGTGTAGGTGAGCGTTTAACGTGCATTAGATAATGGCCCCTTAAACCTACATTAGAGTCGCAAGTCCCAGGTACTGTAGAAGCTCCTCTCCCTGCAACGTGATGGACCCGGCATCCGTTTCCGAATCCATGGAGAGAGTTTTGTTCTAATTAACTTTTAAATAATAATATGTAAATCCTTTGATAAATTATTATTTTAACTACCAAATCTGTTACGAGTGTGTTTGTTACCTATAATTGAAAAAATAACTTAACAACTTATAATTTTCTTCTATTTCAATAGTTAGAAAACTAAATTAGAACAAATGCAACTTTTTTTTTTAAATTGCTTATGTTTTAGTAATTTTAGATACTTCTGCAAAGTTGCGAGTAAAATCTAGCTGCCATATAAGTCGAGTCTGTGAAGTTAGGACATTTAATTTGAGCGAGATTCTGTAACTTTATTCAAAACTAACAATTGTGAACATTTGACGTTAAAATATTGTATAAAGTTTCGAAGCGTGTTTAATTGCATGGCCACGTAATTAATACTTAAACTACGCTTAAAAACTTGCTGCCATTTCTAAAGCGTATTGGGTAAAAAGTTAATTAACTTTATATTACTTTTTCTAAATTATACAATATATATATATATATTTAAAAATGTTGTAAAATGAAAAACATAGTCGACAAAAAAGGGATTTTGTATTAGAGTTAAAAGCATAGAATAATTTTTAATGTATTAAAATAACATACTATTAATACGTGACAATTTGATAAATAAGAAAGCTGTGTTCTTTCCCATCCCTGCTAAAGTCTCATTTCTTTTCGCACATATGTATTAAAAAATAATTATTTGGTGGACAAGATAATTAAACAAAATTAATCATAAAACAATCTATGGTAATATAACATAAAATTATTCTGCAAAATAATATTTTAATTTAGAGAACATATCTGAATATGAATTTATACAAAGACGTAATTGAATTACCCCAATCTGAGTCCCAGGGAAATTATAATATACATGTCTTCATTCCTTCGTATTCAGTGAAAATTTAATTAACCTGACACTATCCTCATTGAATATCAAAGTCAAGTACTGAACCATTAAAATTAGGAAAAATTTCTGACCTTATAATATCTCTTTGATACGTAATAATGGGATTTTTCTAATATGGAATATCTGAAAAAAACACATTACATAACAAAAAATTAAAATATAATGTATAGTAAATTTATCGAAGAATTATTATTATTTTACAAAAATGAAAAAGATTTTCCAAACATTGCTTTTGCTATTTCAACAGTTATTTTCCGTTTCTTAAATGTTATTATTATTAAAATACGAAGAAGATAAAGGAATCGATGCCTTTGTTCTCAGGACAAATGTTACATAGTTTATTAATTTAAAAAGTCTGATCAGCAACTTAGCATCCTCATAGAAATAAGAATATAAAAAATTTATAAAAATAGGCTACACAGAGTACTTTAACGCGGTTGTGCATTTTTTTGCACTTTAGTTAATGTTTGAGAAAGGAGTAACCGTATCTTTTCGACCAATAAACAAGGAAACTCTACAAGTTAAGAATAGAGGCCTGCCTTAGATACGGTTTCGGATGGTAAAAAGCAGATGGAAGTATTGAACCCTGGAATTTCTCCGCACATATCATCGGCAAACCAGCATACCGCTGGCGTTACACTACATCAGCCAAGAGACGAGAGCAGTAGGTCAAATTGGGTTTGGGTTGCTGTGTAACCAAAAACACCTGGTACTAACAAGTAGTTAATGTGCAACAAAATTAGAGTTTCGGAGAGCACAGAAAGCATAAATCTAAGAAATCCTGCGATGATTTCTATTGACTTTACAGACAACTGCTAGTACTAATATGTCAGTAGTGCCAGATCCGGTCAACATCTTTAGAGACGTCAAGTCAAACTGTGACGTCTTCACGGTTATTCTGAAGAGCTTCCCAACATAAATATGTGATGTACACAAGAATATCCTCAGTCGACTATTGTTGTCGGTATCAATGTTGGCGGTCGTTGAGAAGATCATTCTCATCTAGGTGTGCTGCTTACAGCTGCAGATGTCTTAACATCCGTTCAATATAGCTATATTATAAATTGTATACAGTCAACTGAACATGGTTTCCCCAGATTCTATTGTTACATTGTTGTTGGGAGCCGTACATCACATTGGCAAGTTATTAAAGTTGGCGATAACCAATTTGTCGATCCTGGTCGCACTTGTCTATAATCCCATCTGAACCACCAGCCTTTTTCAAGTTTACACAACGCACAATTCTGAGTACCTGCATATTAGAAAAACATATTTCTGTCATAGAGGAACCGCAAGCAGATAAGTTAGGCGGTATTCGATTTTAAACACATAAAATTGCTGACACTTTCTACTTTTGCTGTATATGCTAACATTCCATCAGATTTACAAAAAGATTCACTAATAAAATTGATTTCCTGCTCGAGTAGTTATAAGTATGGGTTTAGTTTAAAATTTCTGTTATTTTAAGCGAACCTTTATAAATGATAACATCGATATGAAATAGAGTAAATTTTGCGCAACATAGTTATTTACACCATGCTTAACAAGCTTATGAGCGTGAATTAATAATATACGTTCTTAGCAATATATTTATTATATTAGGTCCTTGTTTGTTAAATTTGAAATTCGTCAAATTTGTTAATTTGATCATAACTAATCTGATTTTGCTGGGAAATCTAAATTCAAATGTTTTTTTTATATTCAATCTATATACCTTAATTTAGATACTCTAATATTTAATTAAGTGTCTAAATATAGTCATTCATTTATATTCAAAGTAGCACATTTCAAATATAAATCTACTTACAGCTTGGAGTTCTGAAGATATCATTTAAACCATATTCGGGACAGGATTTTTTAAACTAATACTCGCAGACAACTGGTGACCAAATTTGACGATAAAGTAATTAAGGTTTTAGTGGAAACTGATTTAAAGTAAAACACTTTATTCGTAAATGTTTTTTTGCTATGAAAGTTTTAAGCTATAGCAACTTCATCTACTCCCCGGCATTGTATTTCTATCCCAGAAGATATTATTGCAATTCGTTATAAAATTCCTATTAAATGATATTTGCAATAGCTGAGAAAAAAAAAGATATATACAATGCTCTATATTTTATTTTACAAGAAGAAATAGTTGTTAAGTATTAGATTTGTCAAAGTACTTGCAAAAACATGCTATAAAAATTAAATTATATCACGTGGCTGACTGAGGACGAGTAGCAGCTTTAAGACAATATTGTTCAGTGAAGTCTAGTGTTAGGAATTCCCGCTTCAATCACACTTTAACGAGAATTTATCTAGATTCAGGAAATAAATTCAGCATAAGAAATGTTTTTTTTATAAAATAGCATTGGGTATTTATTGATTTCAAATTATATATGAATATAATTATTCAATTCAGGCTCGCGTTTAATTTTATTTGGAGTTATTGGGTCCAATAAGTAAAAATTTCTTATGCAATTAACGAGACAACTAACATGAAAGGTTATTCTTATATAAATCTTTATTCCCGGCGCCATTTTTGTTTATACGACGTCAATATGAATACATATCTGCAGCCATTGAAATAAATGATTGTCTTAAGATAGGGACCTCATTGTGCTCAGAGCTCTTTGTTCCCTTGACAGTAGTCAACCCGACAGACTGAATTGTATTATATAAGTTTTTGTTTATTTCATTCTGTTACTTTCACATTTAATATAACTTTATTGAATACAAACAAGTAAAGTATTGTACCAGAATAGGAATTGAAGTAAATTGGAATCTGCCAGTATTAAACTGATTTTATATTAAGTTTGAGATACTTACTTATAGTGATATAAAAAACTTTTTATTTCTTTTTTGCACCATCCAAAACATACATTTTTAAGTATCCTCCAAGTGTTTATTTATCATGAAATTTACTATTTAAGATACTAAGTGGAAAACTGAGTAAATGTGGAACTCGATTAAGCGAACACACAATTTCCGTCTCTAAAGTGCAAGAAAGGAAGAAAGAAGAAAATGAAAATCGTTAAGTAAATAATGCGAGCTATGTCAAGATGGCGTTCTTAGACAATGAAAATTTAAACCAGTGTTGAAAATTGTGAAGTATAGAATAAAATATATGACTAAAAGTACTCAAATATATTTTTTTAATAATTTGCTAACACAAAGAACTATTGGAATAGTATTGGAATTAAAAATTACATTCAAATAACTATTACTAATTTAAACATAGATTAGCAGTAAGCCGTTATAATGTAATTAATTAACAAACTAAAACAATTTACTAACGTAATTTTCAGTTGTTCATCAAACATTTTACTTATAAGCAAAATAATTGCTGTGGTTAAAATTAAAGCCAACGTGGCTATTGAAAATTATTATTCGGGTTAATTCCTAACATTCCTCAACTTCCTGAGGACTTTACTTATTGTGATAATATTTGATGGTTCTGTAAAATATGGTTTACAAAATAAGGAATTTAGAAATAAAGTTGCAGCGAAATTGGTCTGTTTTAATTATCTGTAAATCTCAAAAAAAGACACACGAACACAAAAAGTTTTCTTCAAAGTCGCAGACAAAATCTAGTTCTCAAATAAATCAAGCTGTGGATAACAGATAACTTGGTTGTAATTTGATTGTTATTTGTCAAAGGTACAAATTCAATGTAGATTTTAAGCTGAGGTCCCCCTCATTTTTTTGTGTATTTTTAATTTGTAACGTAAATAACTTGTTTATAATATTGCCATTAAACTTCCACATTTTGGTTGTAGTCTAAGAAATCACTGTAAAAAATTCAGTAAATTTTTCGATTATCACAAATTTTGGTAACCAGTAATAAATGGAACTAACTCAGGAAATATAAAAGTTTTTTTTTTTTGTAAGTAGAACACTTAAATTTACTTACTTTAATTAAAGATATGTGTTTCATTAATTTCATATAAAATTATCGGGATAAATAATATTTTAATGAAGGGAAAATTTCTGAATATATGTACATATATGTTTACAGAGACGTAACTTAATTACCTCAATCAGGGTCCCAGAGAAATTATAATATGTATGTGTTCATTACTTCGTATTGAGAGAAAATTAAATAAACCTGACACCGTTCTAATTGAATATTAAAGTCAAGTGCCGAAATATCGAAGTTAAGAAAGATTAATTACCTTAGAGTCTTAATCTCAGGTATTATTAGGTCTTAGTAAAATACTGACATTGTAAATGGTTGGAAACTAAACGGTCAATTTAAGTTTTCAATAAATGAAATTTATATTTTCGGATTACTACCCGTATTTTATTATTATTAGAAAACTATATAATCCCGACGTTTCGATTACTTTGCTGCAACCGTGATCACGGGCAGAAGAGATGTGAATGTCTGTCAGTTGGTCTTGTTATTTATCATCTACCACCGTCGATTTCATAACTTTTTGGCCTACAGCTGTGGATGTCTGCAGAATGCGCTTACAGTGTCACAAGGCCCGGCATGGTGGTCACGCACACGGGATTTTTTATTTTTAATGAGTGGGTCCCAGGTGTTGGATCGATTCCAGCCATCTTCTCTATCGAAATTGGTATGTTTTTTTTAAATTTCAATAGTCTCGCGGATTAACCTCGGTACGTACCTTTCTTCACGAGCGAGAATCTGTGGTTTATGAAATCGAATATTTGCCTGGTTTGTTCATTGTAAGTTCACACAATGCTGATTTCGACGCGCGCCTATTTTTAATGTCTGAGACATTTTCCTTCACCCTTGTACCGATGCTCCTCTTAGTCTGTCCAATGTATGAAACGTGGGAATATGTAGTTTTTAAAAATAACAAAATACTTGTGTAATTCAAAAATATTAATTTCATTTAAATGAATACTCGCGAAAGTCTCAGATCACATTAAGTATGAAATATTGTAATGAAATGTTATGGTCAAAAAATTCTCCAATTTTTTTTCGTAATACAAAGGTTTTCTCATATAAGTTCAAAATTAAAGCGATCTCTCATTCCTAGCAAGCTTTTTTGACATTATCTTTATATAAAACTTTATTGATTGTTGTTGGTTCATTTTTAATATATAGCGTCGATAATGCATGTTATCGGATCACAAATTACATATATATATATATATATATAAACAAAGATAAACCAATAATGTCTAGCAATGTCGATTGTATTTTAATATAATATATCATATTTGGCAAAGCCTACAACACCTACATATGTCGGCTTCTTTGATAGCTGTAAATGTACTATGATATTATCATAAAAATAAATTATTTTTCGGAATAAGAACATAACTAAATTTTATTAAATTTTAGTGAAGAAACACGAGTGAGGATTTAGAAATCATAAGCCAGAAACTGTCTCCACCCTTTTGGAATAGAGCTCTGTTTCAACAGCAGTGTAAGCAGCAGAACTACCGCAGAGTACTGGCTGAAATGAAAAAATTGAATCAAAATTGGTTAATCCGCTTAAAAACTACGATGTCACATACACAGAGAGAGATATTGACGTCGAACTTATAACTAACCTGTTTTTATATCGGGGGTTAAAAATTGGTACGCAAGATAATAGTGTACATATTTTCATGTACATGTTGCACTTCTAAATCTCCAATTCAGAATAAAATCTGTTACGTCTGATTCTCAAGAGAGTTCCTTCACTTGTTCTTCAATAACCCAATCGTTCTCATAGTCATAGTCGTTCAATTTAAAAAACTTGATTAAATTCTATGATAGAAGTTTTTTGTTATACAGTGATTATTCATATTCAAATTTTAATTGTAATGAATGATTATAAGATTAATACAAGAAAAAATCTTGAATTTTATCAATAATATATTGTAAAGTACCCATATGACGTATATATTATTTCATATATATAAAAAATCAGCCGGTAGGTTATTAAAAGCTAACTTACGAATGATCAGGATCTATAATAAGTGATAATTGTTGTTCTATACTTGCAGTTATGAAATTTCCTTTTAAAGTTACCTTTCGTGACCATTATCATGTCATTGGATCATTCTGTTAATCCATCCCTTAAGAGGAAGTGATTCTTAAATCGGATATGCAAAAGAAACAAATTCACTAACACTTTAAATGAACATATAAAATTTAAGCTACTTGAAACAGGGCCGAAATAAAGATGAAATTGTTCAGTCAGAGCAAGCGTTAGGAATTTTGCGCCTCAGTTATCCTTTGCGGAGAATTCTTTAACTGGATACGCCGAACAGCCATTTATGTCTCTACCGTTTTCTCAGTACTAACATTATATACTATTATTTCTTAGAAATGCGCTATTTTATGTGCGATTATGTGTGTGACACATAAAATTACGTTTTAAAATTGACACATTATTTACCACATTAACCAAAACTATTTTTAAACCTCACTAAATGTACACACAAGCGATTAATATGAGATATATAAATAATATCAAGGTCTATGAAGGTTTAGGCTTTATGTTTTCCCTAAATGCTTATAAGATTTTGATACAATGTGTGCCCTTGTTCTAGGGACACCGTGTTCAAGGATTTTTGCTGAAAGAAATCTTTTTCAATTTGAACATATTTTTTTCATCACTTCTACCTTAATATTTACTAGAATTTAAACCAGAGATTTAAAGTGGCCCGCCAGTACCTTCATATAAAAAGTTTGTTGTGTTTATATGTACATGTCGTTTGGAGAATAACCAAATCGGTATAACAATATTTTTTGAAAGGGACTTAATGTGAATAATATCTTCAGCTATTGACATAAACGATTATCTTAATATAAAGACCCCATTGTACTCAGCTGTCTTTGTTCCCTTGACAGTAGTCAACCTGACGGAGTGAATAGCAGCTATGAAAGTTTTTGTTAAAATTATTATATTATTTTAACATTAACATAATTTTAATTTTACAAATAGATATAGTTCTTAGTTAAAAAACTCCAAAAATGTATGGTGTACCAACTGTTTATTTGTAATTAAAACAATAGCCTATTAACAGTATTATAATAAAATGATTATGAGAGTGTTTTTGTTTGTTATATTATGGAAGTATAAAAATGTATGTTTTAATAATTAACGTATCTATAATAGATATATAGGCTATAAGTTTATTAGATTGTTGATGAGATTTATAGGAAAGTTTGAATAAAAAAGCAAAGAAAGGAGATAAAAATATAAAACATCTCATTACTTTTCTACAGTATACAATGCCCAACATATAATAATGATACAGTGAAAAACAATTCCTTATGATAATAATTGTTAAACAAAAAAGCTCCAATTAAAAGAAAATTTACTTTGAAGCTGGAAGACGGCAGAATTTAATGAGACTTTTTGTTGACGGAAAATGCGAGCCAATATTTTGTTTGCGTGTTCTGAATTTAAATATGTAAAAATGTGTTACAAATACAATATCTGTAAAATTTTATTACAAAAAATTCCTTTTCGTTCGATACACGTGTTGAATACAAGCAATTTAAAGGAAATTTGTTCATATCAATGCATTCATACATTATCTTGTTTGTTTTCGATATAAAAGTAAAAATAATTATTTACTATGTGATGCTATATTATAATACCCTACTTTATTTTTTTGTAAAAATTACAGTGAGAGAGGTATCGAACTTTTTTTTGTACCTTTTTGGTGGGAGGCCATAACGAAGACAGTCGGCATTGGTAACATCCATAACGTTCGCGGTAAACGTTGTAGCTCACGGCGTTTACCCTTAAAACTGCTAGCGCAGACACCCTATCCCAGGTATCTGGGTAATGAGACTCGGCTGGCAGTAATGATGTAAAGTAGAACTAACTTCTAACGGGTTTTCGACGGTTACTCATAAAACGTTACAAGGGGCGCCTTGTTAACATGAGTTCTGAGGGCGGCAGGGAGCCCCGTCGCTAAGCTACAACTGCCCCTCCGATTTGGTGGAGTGGCACGGTGTCCCTTATCCCAGCCAGCTGACCGTTGTCAGTTGGTGCTTGACATTGCAACATCGAGGTGCAATTGGAGCATAGGGAACGGTTTCTGAGTTCCCTACGTTCGAGGGTTTGGATTATCCGGACATAAGTCAGCGACCACTCCTTCCTGCGTTGTAATACTGAAAGTACGGTTTCAAACTTAAGTCTAGCGTGATAAGGAAATTGGGTACTGCCTAAGACGTCAGTGAAGGTGATAGTGGGGGGCTTATGTGGCCTCCCAAACTCCCGCACGTCGGTTTTATCTATGACTCTCTTAAGGTGCCCCCAACTAATTCTTCGGGATCCGTTACGTTTATTGATGAAACAACGAAAGGCTACCCCGTCCTCCCCCCTAACTATGGATAATTATAGTGCAGCTCCATCATATTAAACTTTTCTTTCCAAAAACAAAATAAGTTCTGTACTCTTGTCTCCCAGTAATTCATCTTCACTTAGATACTAATTAGACGCACTTGTTTTTTGACGGGAACGCTGAATTTTCATATATCCTACAGATTCGGTATACGTTATATATCTGCGTAGGTTATGTAGGTAATAATATATTATATAGTGGATTATATAAATACAACTATATAGTATAAATATAGTTTTCACTATCTCGGCCTGTAAGTGTTTATATCAATAATGACAACTGCTGTCAGAGAGTATATCAACTCGAAAATTTAAGGATCTTCGTGCACTGGGTGTTGGTGATCACTGATTTGGATGAAAAAGTTACATAGGGATCACACAGCAGTAACTAGTAGCAGACTCAGAAATAGTATTCGATAATCTCATTGCGGTAGCTGATGTGGGCTTCCGCTTCTTTCAGAACTCTTGATCTACATTTATTAAGAAGACTTTAATACCCACTACTAAAGTTGGTTGTTTCTATAATAAATTCAATGACCTCACTGTGAGGGAATGCTGGAATTTAACGTCGTCTTTAAATTTTTCACACTGCAAAGAATTGGAACATTTTCCCTGCGTGATTTCTAGCATGTGCAATTTAAATTTTTACAAGATAAGTATGAATAGGCCTATGTATTGATTTCGTTGGTTTATCATCTACTTCTTTATTTTCAGTATTTATCGGTTGGTTGTTAGTCAAGCAAAAAAAAATACATAGTTCCAAAAAAAATGGTCCAGTTTTAACGACCTGTTTTTTTTAAAACTTAATTTGGTAATGAAAACACAAAATTATCAAGCACAGATTTTACAAAATAATTAATCCATTTTCCATTCCACCAAAAACAATTTTCATGGTCCACGTCATTACTCATTCCCACAATTGTTTATACTATGTTACATACTAATGAGTATTGTCATACGGTCCAGTAATATATATTCCTAACATTCCTCAACAACCCCGAGGCTAAGTTTAGAATATATAGGTAAATAATATGTACATATATTGTTATGAAACTTGATTTATTTTGCATTTTCTATGAAGATTAACTGTATCCATAAAATTTAAAACACCAAAAAGATTTAAACTTTTTCAAGCCCTAAAAACTAATATATTTTAAAAAAATATAGCTCGTTTCAAAATCAAGCATATTAACTCACTGACTCAGATCATCTGAACCTCATTTTTAAATAGTTAAAGAGCTTAAATATAACCATACTCTGGCTTTTAGCCTTAAAACGAAACGAACGAAACAGGCGCAATAACCTGGTTGAAATATAAGCCGGGTTCCTACAGTCGGAAAGACTAAATTTGAGAAACTTTATACCAAACTAACATCGCTGAACATTTAAAGTTTAATCGTATCTTAAATTCAAGTGTACGAAATTTTAAAGCGGGTTTTATCACAGTGAAATTTTGATTACTTAAAACTAAATTTCAAAACAAACATAATTTTTAAATATTGTATATGTCGCGCCGACAGCCTTCTCGTATCGAAAATATTCCTTTTCGTGTATTCGTTCATTATAATTGTTTTCAAATTACCCACTTCACCGATGTTAATAATTTTATTAATACATCAGGTGATTAGTTTTTTCCAAGTACCCACAATTGTAATACTGAATTTACCATATAAAATCCAAGCATAATCGTACTGAACTCATTGTACATTGGTCGCTCTTAGGAGCCACAGTGGTAGGATCTCTGCTATACAATTCTTGACATTCATTGTAAGAATTTGTTAGCAATAAACAAGTATCATTTTGAGTAAAGACTATCTTTGCTTCAAAATGGAAGCCTGTCCATCGTCATCGGTACTTAACGCCCAAACTCGAAAGCCTTTTGAACGACTAGGGTTTTGGCCAAGGTTCCACGAGGAGCCCCTTGCTCTCACATATAACTTATATTATCGAGTTACATCTATCAATGTAATTAATATGGTTTTCATTAAAAAATCACATACATTGAGAAAATTTATTTTGTATGCTCGTAAGAAAAATATACTAAAAATACGATAAAATATAAAATAATAATACATTTTCTAAAGTAAATAATGAATGATATGTGATTCGTCTGGCACCTAGGTTACGATAAGAAATGATTCTAATCCTAAAATATGGTACCTTTTAGGGTATGATTGTCTTTGGTTAAATAGTATATGATCATCTCAATAAAATGTGGTAAAGTTGTCATAAAAGATGTTTAATTTCTACTAACTATTTCTACGACAGTTGTTGGTTGGATCAATGTCAAAATATTAAGAAGATATGACGAAAAAAACATTTTTTTCTCTCTACATAGATGAAATATAACTTCTCAATTGGTTTTTTTGCAACTTTCCGTTAAAATAATTTTTCATTTAGCAAATATTTTTCGATCAATTTCTTGCCTTAGAAACTATTTATTTTTTATTTTTTGCACAAAATAAATTAGGACACCATAAAATATGTTTGACTATCACAAATTTCAAATCGAAGTACTTGATATAAATAACTCCGATGCTATCTGGCGTATTTAAATTAACTGTTGTTTTAAGTGGAGCATTGTCTTAAGTTACTGAAAGGGAAAACGATGAAAATGAGATTCTGAATCTCTTACCCAAAAGATATCATGCAATAAATGTTACGATATAATGTTTCTTTAAATTTCTGTTGACATAACAATGTTCGTTCGTACATTTTTGTAGTGAAATTGTCGGCTATTAATTATATACCTATATAAACATATCTAGATTTTTGAAATCTTACAAATGTTTTCGCTTGGTGTAAAACATCCTGATATTCCACTTTATGCACTGAATAAAATTGCACATTTCTATATGTTAATTAAATTTTATCCAAAAAAATCAGAATCATACCAGTCCTTTGAAACTTGTACGGAATAGAAACTAAATCTAAATTAATACTGAATTGTATTTTATATATACAAATGTAAATAAAACAATCACATTTACGAAACCAATTAAGGTAATTGTCAATAATTTTGAAGACCATTGCGTTCCTTCTCAAATATAAAACTGCTCAAAATATTATATCTTCAACAATAAAGTAAAATAAATATGAGAATATAATTTAAAGTGAATTTCTATATCAAATATTTCGTATGGATATGAGACATTCCCATTAAACCTTTTTCCTCCTTAAATTATAGCAGCATGTTAAGCGTTTCTGTACCTTATGTGTTAGATAACAAGATTTGATTTTGTTACAAATACCAAAAACTGCGTTCCAATTTCGAATTATAATTGAATGTTAATCCCTTACACCAGTAAGACGCTATTATCACATGTGAAGGTTATTTATAAAATTCTCGACAAACCTAGATAAATTGACGTTGAACAATAACCACATTATGATTTGATAATTGATTTTTCTTTCTTTTCTAAATGAAAGATGTTAGAAGTTTTTATGAAATTACATATAAAAACGTTATTAAAATTAATCAATTAAAATTTTCACACATTTCAATGTTTGGTGAACTGACACTAGTTTAATCTTATTTATCCAATCAATTTTAAGAAATTCAAAAATAAAATCACATTAATATACGTTTTTTATTTCTGGTTGGACATTTAATCTAATAACTTATGATAACATTGTACAGAGTGCATAAACTACCCACATATATAAGCGTTACAGTTTTTGATAACTTAACCAACTATATTTTCTTCTCATCTGTCATATTAATTCCATAAAGTCTTTGAAGAGTCTGTCAATGTAACGAGTATATTAGCTTAACAATACATTCAAAAAAAATCTTAGCAACGCTTTACAAATAATTAAAGAAACAATGTCAACAGCTCAGATAAGACGACAAAAAATACAATGATCCGTTGTTCATATATCACATTGTAAAAGTGTTACATATACGAAACGCATTGAAATTTTAACAAACATCGCCAGGGCACCACGGTTGTATGGATAAAATATCATATAACGTGAGACGCTACTGACTCCGAGAAACGAACGTCTAGAAGTGTGAACCTGAAAATTCCTGAACGAAAAAATGAGTTATCATTCCAATTCTAACATCAGAGACTTTTGTTTTAGGTATGTAATAAAACTTTATTATAATATACGTCTGTGTAGATTTCGTAATTTTCTTTGAACATGTGGTTGGCCATTAACCGCACTCTATATAACCACACCTTAGTCATAATATATCAATATTCTAGCTCCGATATTTTAAATATTATTGAAATAAAGCATTAAATGCATATTTTTCATTAATTTGTTCGATACATAAAATCTGCCTGTAAAATTTTTACTCTAAAACACATATTATTTGTTCTTTTATCTTTGTGCAATATACACTCCTTTCGATTACGCTCAGGAACCGTATTTGGGAGTATATTATTCTAATAGCGCTTTGACTAGCACTTCGTAGGCTATATCCTGATCAAGGAGACGGCGCGGCTGGCCGAGGTCGGTACTGATCTCGTGGTCAGCCGCATAGAGAGGTTGGGGCTTCGGGTCAGAATCGACAAGACCGAAGCCCTCCTCTTCCGCGGGACTGGGCGGAAAGGACCCCCGCCGGGTGCCACCCTTCTCATAGGAGGAGGGAGGGTCAGGGTGAGCCCGACCATGAAATATCTGGGGCTCACCCTTGACGGAGGGTGGACCTTCGTGCCCCATTTCAGGGAAATTCCTCCCGAACCTCGGAGGACCCAGCGCAGCTTGCAGGCGGCTATACTCTGGGGTCTGTCGGAGTATAGCCACGTACGGTGCTCCCGTTTGGGCTGATCGACCAATGAGCCGCGGGGTCAAGGCCCTACTGCGCTCGGCGCAAAGGGCACCCGCGGTGAGGGTGATTAGGGGGTACCGTACGGTCTCCTGGGCCGCAGCGACGGCTCTTGCTGGCGATCCGCCCTGGGATCTTGTGGCGTCGGTTCTCGCCGAGGTGTTCTCTTACGTCTCGGGTAGGAGGGCTCTCGGAGAGAACCCTTCGTCAGAGGAGATCCGGGCGGTTCGCCGGCAGGGGGAGTCGCGCCTTATGCGGGAGTGGGGGGAGGACCTGGCGGGCCAGCCGTACGGTAAACGTACAACGGCTGCGCTCCGGTCGGTCCTAGAGCGTTGGATGAGGCGGAAACGCAAACCCCTTACTTTCCGTCTGACGCAGGTTTTCACCGGGCACGGCTGTTTCGGTGACTACTTGTGTCGGGTGGCCAGGAGAGAGCCGGGAGGAGGCTGCCATGAGTGCGGCGCTGCGGTGGACTCAGCCCAGCACACCCTCGAGGTGTGCCCGAGATGGGCTGCGCAGCGCCAAGACCTTGTGGCGGCGCTCGGCGGAGTGGGCTTGTCGCTTTCGAGTGTCGCGGAGAAGATGCTTGAGAGTGACAGGTCCTGGATGGCGGTGTCCTCCTTCTGTGAGACGGTTATGTCCACGAAGGAGGCATCTGAGCGGGAACGGGAGGTTGCGGCTGATGCACCCTCCCTCCGCAGACGACGGACGGGGGCGCGCCGGGGACGATATCAACGCCTCCTCCAATAGCGCCCCTGCACTCCGGGCTGGGGCTGCGGCTGGTAACCCGGCTCCTGTGAAAGCCCGGCGTCGTCGGGGCGGTCCTAATTGCCGGGATCACCCCCTTTCTCCGAGGGAGTAAGTCCGGTCTTTGCCAGGACCGGCCAGTCGCTGGTGTGCCCTGTCGCTGACAGATCCGGGGTGCACCAACATAGCGGCCGATGGCTTTCGCAGTGGTTTTAGTGAGTAGGGACCTGCCCAGGTCGAGTCTCACACATCCTCTCCGGCCCCACCAAGGCCGGTGAGACGGCTCGTAAAAAGAGTTTCCCTGCGTCATCAAAAAAAAAAAAAAAGGCTATATCCTGATGAGTCGATTACAAGAAAACACCTTGATACTTTAAAATGATTTTATATTTACAAGTACTACCGTCTCGATCGGTATCCAACAGCGAGTGACCGATCGAGTTCCGTTTAAAAATCATACCATACTCAAAAACAAAACAAATAATACCCTACGTAAAAAAAACTATCACTTTACAAAAATAAATCGGAAAACATTTCCTTTAAATCGATATAAGTTAAGTAGTCATAATTTAATATATTTAGAAGTTATTATAAATATTAACATCATTTAACAAACAAAATGTGATATTCCATATCAAGGATTAATATGTCGGTAACATTTGTTTGTCAAGGAAATATTATAATACTTTGGTGACTTATGTGGCCTTTGTTCATCCCGAGATTTCATTCGAAACTAGATTGGAAACCCGGTTTGGACACTACTTAAATTTTAATTTATATCTTATCTCGATGAGCTTAGCCACAAAACAGTGAGGACTTCTTGTTTAATTATCTTTATTTCGTATTTCCGGACTCCAACGATACCGATATTGTAATCTGACAGCCGAAGGTTCCTTCATATTTTTATGTGTCGGAAGTTACAGGAAACGGTTTAATTAAAATGGAGTGAACGGGAAAATAATCAAACCCTCTTTAAACATTACATTAATTGCCTAAAGTCCTTTTGGGGTAATAATTAAAATGTCGGTCGCTTTTATGAATTGCCTGAATACAATTGAAGGAAAAAATAAGTGGAAAATGAAATAAACAGTTGCATGCTTGAAAACGGTAAGTATTAATAGGATTTTTTTTCTGTGAGAAAGAAGTAATTATACCGTTGCGTTTTGTCTAATATCATCTAAAAAAATTTAAAAAGCCAGCAGAATGTCAATATCTACAGAGACGGTGGCCACTAATCACACGGCACTTACAAGCTGGTGAGTTTAATGTTGTGGTCAGATAAATGTGCTCTTGTTTGGGTGTGACAACAAAGCAAGGATAGAAAATTACTAGCTTCAAATATTCAAGTGCTTTAGTGTTTCTTATTCAGACAAGACACATTATTATATTGTATTGTTTTATTTAATGTTTTAATGTTCAAGGAAGCCGCTTTTTGGACAGGGTGGAAATCTCAAAAAAAAAACACATCAGTCATTTTTGCCTCTATTACATAGGTAATTGATTTCAATGAACATAATTTATTTTTTATTTCATAACACACGTCTGTGCTGTGTAAGTCCACTTCCTAAACTCAAGAAAAATAAAAGCCTTTAACATAAGTCACTTCCATGTATAACTAACTAATGAGCACATATAAATTGCTCTAGATTTGGGAACCTTTTCAAGCGTATTGTCTGACAATAGCGCATTCTGTCATAATAATCATACAAATTCTAGATACTCAATAGATACATAAATATAATCTTGGCACACATTCTTCATTAATGTCGCCATCGCCTAGGGAATGAGCTATTTAAGTTTAATTTCCCGTTCCAAAGCGAGCTTATGATGAATAGCAACGAGTGCACTACAATAGTTTTCTTTAATTCTATAAATATACTACATAAATATAAAAAGAAATATAATTTTAAAGATAAAATCACAGAATAATGTTCAAAGACATATAAAGTTCATTATAATATTAACTGGAAAGATTTCTTTATCACCGAAGATAATCATCGGTTATTTTTTTTATTTATTACGACTGTTGAAATTAACAAAATAATTTACGTTCGATGTTTTAAACGAAGGTCAAACTTTTGTCGTTCAGAAGCGGTCTAAGACCTAAGCCGTCCAAACGATCAGAGATGTTGTGACGTGTTTATTCGAAGTACCGTTATTCAGAATTTTTATTGTCATATCAAATTTTATAAACATTCGTTAACAAAGATCAGCGATGTTATTATAATGTTTATTCAAGCAAGATTAACTTTAAGGTTTAACTTGCATCACATAATACACAATTCAAGATAAGCTCCTGTACTAAAGCTACCAGTATCAGTGGCTTAAGTATATTTAGTAAGGAACGCTCAACTACAATCCTCTATTAAACAAACTATTCTATTGTCATACTTTTCCATAAAAACTATTAACGTTTACTTTATAATTGAGATGTAAAATATATTTCATGATAAAATTCCTATAATGTCATTGTGTTTGAGAAATGTATGCATTATTCCTAGTTCTCTATGACTGAAAAGGAATACCTGTGAGCTATATTAGAAGTATGTTTATGTGTATCTATATATATCAAACTTTCACAGACCGACTTTGCGTTATTATAAACTACCAAATCAGCAAGAATAGATACCTCATGAAATCTACGTCATACTTTTAAGTGTACACGTACATTGATTGTTTCGTTGCCAATGTTTAAACAAATTCTTCAAAAGATTATTTCTTTATTTTTTATTCTATTTGTTTAAAATAAATTAATAATAAATTATACAAAAGTATTGATCGATTGAAAATTAAATCCGACATTTACTGCATAATTATTTTCATGATATATAACTGCAAAATTAAATGACTAACGGTTTGGAATTTTAATTGCCCTGTCCAGTAAGCAATATAAATAATTAAGACGTCAACATCGCTATAGAAAATTAATGACTTCAACTAAAACCCATTAATGTCTGTCAATATTTCCATAACAAATACATAAATAAGTTTAAATTTTACAGAAAATTGGCCTTAGTGTTAAGTAGATTGTTGGAAAATTCTTTATTGCTTGTTAGTAAGACTACGTTGGTAAAAATAAAGGCAAAATTTAATTTATTTGGAATAGTTGGCTTTAGTGTTAAGTAGAATCTCAGAGCCTTACTATTTATAATCTTATAGATGACATGTAAATGTCAATTACGTAAATAAAACTGAGTTCAGGTTTGGTGAATACAAAACAGATAATAAATATGTTTGAGCGTTGGTTTATACGCTATTTTGGTTGGTTTATATGTTTGTATAATAATTCATTATTTTAAGTTTCAGCTTTCGTCATACAGTAACAGCAACCCGCTTCTAATAATTAAATTAAACACGTTCTATTATATTTTTTATAGTCTCATACTATATATTTTTTATAGTCTAATACTATAGGTATTATAACCAAATTTTTTTATTTCAGATACATTATGTACTACTTTAGACTTAGTTACTGAAATAAAAACTAACTTGGATTGTAAAAAGATTGTATTGGGAGTCTTTATTGACCTGCAAAAGGCGTTTGACACCGTCAGTCATTAATTGTTACTTGACAAACTTAAAAAAAATTGGAATAACGGAAATACCGATTCAAATGTTAAAATCCTACCTTAGTGATAGGTATCAAGTTACAAAAATAAATGACACTCAAAGTGATAGAAAATCCATATCATGTGGTGTGCCACAAGGGTCGATTCTTCGACCGATATTGTTTCTAGCTTACATTAATAATATTTCTGAAGCGAAACTGCACGGTAAATGAACACTTTATGCTGATGACACTTGTCCTTTTTACTTTGGGGATTCCATTGACGTGATTATTACTCAGGCACAAAAGGATTTGAACACCGTTTTTGATTGGTTTCGTTATAACTTACAATAAATGTATCTAAATCCTCTTAATGTATTTTTAAGCCAAAAAATAAAAAAATCGGAAACTATCAGACATTAACGATTGACGGCACGGCATTGACAGAAAAAAAAGGAGGAAATATATCTCGGTCTGAGAATTGACCACTCTCAAATTAACTATGTTATGACAATACTCAGATCATTTCTTGGTGCCGTTCAACATAGTACTGGCTGTTTTCACCGCAAAGTACGATTTATGATGAACTCTTACATTAAATCTCATTTCACATACCTTATTGAATTATGGGGAACAGCGTCAAAAACAAAATTAAATAAACTGCAAACGTTACAAAACCAAATTATAAAAACATTATTCAATTATAAGAATAGAACTAGTACTGAAAAAATTTATAAAGAAACGAACCTTATGAATATTAACCAATTATGCCACTTTCATAGGCTATTGCTTATTTAAAAAATTCTACATAATAAAATTAGTTCGAAAATTAAATTCACTCTGAACAATGAATCACCAAAATACAGTCAACGAAGACCAAATAAAACTCTTCTAATTTTTAAAACTAGAACTAGATACGGATAAGGGATTTTGATTTTTGAAGGAGCACAATTATACAATAAATTACCAGACGCAATAAAAAACATTGAATCGTTAAATATTTTTAAAACCAGGCTCAAATACCATATACTAAATTCATTTTAAATAAGTTGTATAATTTTTCACGTACATTCCTATGCGAATTAAGCCTCCTGAACACTTTTGTATACTACCCACATTATTATTATTATTATTATTTATTTATTCATTTCTCATGTAAGTGACTGTGTTTTTAATAAGAAATAAATATTCTTTAAACCTATCTCTGCATGACAGAGCCTCTTTAGCTCAGTGGTAGAGCACTGGTCTCGTAAACCAGGGGTCGTGAGTTCAATCCTCACAGGAGGCATAAACATTATAACATTACAGAAACACAGAGAAATAGTTTCTTGTTCTATTTATTGTAAGAAAATCTTTGTTTCGATATAATTTTTAAAATAATAACAAAGACAAAAGTAATATTTTTTTAATTATATATGTATCCAATATTATGACAACGATGACAATTTTTCCTTCTCGGAATGTGAAGTCTGTACACGGACAGTAATATTAAATTCAATGAATAATAAAATGGGATGCTTATGTTTGAAACCAGGCTGTTGTCCAATAGATATCAAAATGCTTAAGGCAAATAGATTAACATAACAAGACGTTCTTTAAAGAATAAGAGGAAAATTAAATATTCAAATTAAGAATGTTCCTTTACCACGAGATACATATTAGTTGTTATTGAAAAAATTTTATCGAAAAACAATGTAAAGATATTATTTTGTTTGTGGTATTAATTGTATAAATACCAGACAGATCTACAAATGTACAATACTATAAATGAAATAGTGGGTATTAAGAGCGAAGAGAACGAACTAATTGCTCCTTAAAAACTAATCGAAGTGGAAAGGGATTTAATTCGTCCATGAATGGTCTCGAGCAATGACTTGTATAATATCTCCTTTTCTCTTTTCTATGTTATAACTTATACAATGTATGTTATATTACACATAAAGCAACATTTATTACACGCTACGAGTTTTATTGGTTGTCATGCGTGTGTTTAATTGTGTGTCATATCACGATTTATTTTGTCATTACAAACGACTGTTCATAATAACATGTGACAGCTCTATCAGTAGTCTTAAATATTTCATGATTTCTATTTTGTTAGCAATAATATTGCGGATTCAAAAACGCCGCTTCATACCGTTAATGAATGAAGATCCGGAAAAAATATACACATTTTTGGAGTTCTAAGAGGATAAAAATTATATTTAAATATTGCTTTATATCTGTTCCTTTAAGATATGACGGTTTTTGTTACTCCAAAGTACATTTTATTCCAAATGAATTTTCAATTCAAAACAGCTAAAACAACAGGCCTTATCTAAAAATTATCAAAATTATTAAAAAACGAATTTAGTGTCTCAAACAACTGACGCAGTTGTCTAAATAATGTAAGATTTTTTAATACAATAGACTCAGTTATTTTTCAAACCTGGATATCCTGGTAATTGAGATCTAAGTATTCATACAATTCACAAAGCCGTTTCCCACACGATTTGTCACGGTGTTCAGACGTTTTTAAGCCCTCCGAGCTTAGTACAAACGAGTTTGTTAAAGCGGATTTTAGTTTTGACATTTGTAATGGAGATTAATGTTATATGTTTGTACCTATGTATGTATTTATAGTAGGTACTGAAATGTATTCGCCTCTATTTAAATTTGTCTCTAGATAAATTGTGTGACGAAAAAATTTTACACAGTGTTCGTAATTTATTTTTTATCCATCCTCAATATGTCCATATAATTAGTGACGTTCACGACACCTTTTCGTTATCACTTTTACTTATATTTTTCTCATCAAACAACTCGAAAATAACTTTGACGTGACGTTTTATTAAAAGCCTTCCGACCTAGAAGACGGGATGTACGTTACTTTAAAGACTGTGTGCTTTTTTCGTTAGATCGCGCTTTTATGTTGTCTGGAAATTTGCTAAGGTGCAGTCATAGCATTATTAATAATTTCTAAAATGATTTTAACATCAATTTATTCAAGGATACTATATATGTGAAAATTACTAATAACCTAATTGTAAGGTAATTCTATCAAGTAAGTATTGCTGGAATGTGTTACGCCACAAATTAAAATGTCGTTTGGGTTTTTGTTTTCGGACTGTTACCTTATAATATTCGCTATATATAATACCTTTCATTATATCAAGAAGGTAAGTATAAGGATAGATTGTGTCATACAACTAACGAAGAATGTAAGGTGCAAATTATTTAGAAAATTATAAATATAATATATGAAGATATATTATTCTTAATCATAGTCAACAGTAATAACATATCCTTTCACAATATTTAAATCAATTTATGTTATAACATTAGTTTCAGGTTTTTTTAAGTTGTTGTTGGGGCTATTTATCGTCGCCGTCTGTAAACAATTCTATGCTCTGAATTGATGAAAGGTCGGGGCGAGATAATCTTCTTTTGGGAAACAGTCATCATCACGAACGAGACCGCGGAGCAAATCAAGAAGACTTAACTGATGCACTCCGTCACAGAAGACTAGGAATCTTTCCTATATGCGGTAGAAAAGCTCCCAACCAGATATATATAGCAAAGCCTGCATAGGCGTGTCAAAAGTAGGGTTAAACTGGGCACTGTCAAAATAAAATAAGCAGTCGAACAGTAAATAAAACAATCAAGTAGCGCTTTATTGAACCGGAAACAGGTCACCACTAGGTTTTATTAGATGTCCTAACTCGGTCTGACAAACCTCATATAACCTCAGACCTGTCCTTGATGAAAGTATAGGCATAAAAAGCAATTAATAAAACAAATATTAATATTACAAACATAACGTATAGAATATAAACGATTCCTATTTCAATGAATAGTGTTAACAAAATTTTATACGCACCAAAAGAAAATCCAATAAAGAACCTCCCGTTCAAAGGCTGCCTAAAAAAGTGAAGATACAAAGCGAGGAGCGTCATCTCCTCTATTGAAATTTATTATTATTGAATTCATTGTCCTAACGAATATAAATGTACAGAGAGCAGAAATTCTGTTGCTATTAATAATCGATTTTTTTTATAATATTATATAAAATTTTGTTGTCTTCGTGACTCACAAGTATCTACCTGTATGATCTATATGATAAAAAAATATAACGAACATAAATACATACAGCTCAAGGAAAGGTACAAAACATGTATTTGCAAAATGATGTCTCCTTTATAGTCGTCCTTTTCAAGATATAATATTTGAAACCAAAGAAAGGTGTATATAATATGATTTTTTGATAAAAGCTTTGAAATTTAACTTATCAAAACAAAAAAAAATACGCTTTGTGTCATAAATTTTTCTGAACTGATGATACATATTACTTACAGTTTCATTTCTAATAAAACTCATTTACTTGAGCTTATATTGTATACGTCATGAATAATTTTTTTATTTATATTTTTAAAGTACTAATGTCACTTTATGGGTATGAATATTTTTTATTGTTAATTTATAAAAGTCTATCTTTTCAGTAAACTCTCTTTCGTCGTTCACCTCATAATAGTATTGTGAAAGCTGTATTACCTAGAGAATTTATATGTTGGTACGTCGTAAAACTAAACAACACCCCATTTTCTTTATAATCTCTTCATATTACCCACACCTGCCCTATTTTGAAACTGGGAATTCCAATTAATGCACGTTCAATCTCACCATTATTTTATCGTTATTAACCCGAACTTGTTCACGGAATAAGCGATTATCTGACAGTTTTAGATATCGATTATAAGTTACGTAACTTGCTGTATTTTTTTTTGATGTTTTTTTAATTTACGAACACCTCGGAATAATCAACTCACGATTTAGTAGTATTATCTAGATATTTAAAACTCAAAAATCATTGTGTTAATAATTCCAACAAACAATCCTCTCAGAGCTTTGTTGTTTTGGGTCAATATATCGAAATCTGAAATTAGATCACGCTATAACAAGAAGGAAATTACGAGACTCTTGAGATGTCCGGTCTTAAGGATTAATAAATCCGAGAGCGAAAAACATTTATGTACACCCAATATAACCATTTTCAGTAAATATATATTGTTATTTTATAATACTAGCTTTTGCCCTCGCCTCTGTCCGCGAGTACATCGGAGTTGTTCTTTGCCACTACGGCCACTAAACCCGAACTACAGTTTTTATTCAATCCATGTAGTTTCGGAATCGGGATGAAAGGTAGCCTACGTCCTTCTTCAGGGTTCCATCTATTTCTATATCAAAATTAATCAAACTCAGTCCAGCGGTTTAGGCGGGAAAAGGTAGCAGACAGACAAACAGACAGAGTTTCTTTCACATTTATAATATTAGTAGGGATTTATCAACAATATATACATTACATCGGGAAAAATATTTTCAAGCTTAAAAAAAGAAAAGCCGAAATTACAAAAATAATGAAGTTTTCTTCGAGATAATATTTTGGAAACATTTTTTTCACTTCACGATTCAAGACACTATATTAATTATACATATATATTTTTCTATTCAGTCTTGGGATAAGGTTCTAACTACGCCTTTAGATAGCAAGACAACAAATAATAAAATATCATGTTCTGTATAATTATATCAAATGTATGTAACAAAAAATAAAACAAACAGTATCGAATGAAAGGTTTTTCACGAAGTGACACAATAATATAAGGCTTTCGTGCGGATAGGTTTCGTCCGAGTGCATATTATGACAACGCTATTTTAACGAGGGATGGGAATTTTACAACACACCGTCACCTTATCTAGTATACGGGACGTGAAAACGTATGACTTACATATGACATAATAGTAAAAGAATAAATAGACATTTTCCAAACTGACTTCCGACAGGGTTTCTGTATTAAGATTGCATAAAAACAATGTGTGGCATAAATAATATGCAGGTCTTAGGTGCTGACATTAAAAAACTCTTCCTCGAATTCGGGTAGAACATCTATCACGCTTTTATGAAAAAAAGAATAAATTAAGATAAATGTTAATATTAGATTTGCATTATTTTCTTTATTTCCTGATCTATGACTTCTCTTTTAGATCAGTGATCCAAATTGGATTTATAAAAACTAAACATAGTTGACGAATTAAAAATAAAATAAATCTGAAACTCGTATCAATCAGAAGAAGCTCAAAATCTGATGTACCCTACCAATGTATATTTTTAAAGTTAACGATTTTCATATAAATTAAACCTCGTCCTTAGATATAGTACTGAGATTTAGAAAAAATAATATCAAAAATTAACAGAACCATAGACAAAGATTGATTCAACTAGGTTTTCTACAAAATCATTCAAATATGGACAATTATCAAACAGCTATAACATTGATGTACTACGTAATTTATTGGGTTGGTGTAAGTCTTACACAAGCCGTGATCATGGACAGATGAGAAGGAGATGTATGTCTATTTTTCTAGTTTTTTGTCATCTTCGACCAACGATTTCTTGATTTTCTAGAGTAAAGCTCTGGACAAACGGAGAATACGCTATCTGTATCTTGAAGTTTGATAGTTTGGTCACCGAAGAGGACTCAAAATTTTTGCCAGCTATCTTCTCTAAAGTGGGATGATTTAAAATTTCAATCATTTTTTTAATTTAATATCTTTTTTACGAGCAAGGATCTGTAATTAACGTATTAGATATTAGCTAAGCTCCGGATTTATTAGCTAACGCTCCTCTTTGTTTGTCCATTGTATGACAAGCCATAGTCACAGTTGAGTCTATTTACAGTCACTTGTTGTTTGTCTTATGAATTGGCAAACTTTTTGAAGTGGGTTCTACATAGCTTCAATGGAAACCCCGTTCAAAATGTCGTCTTTTCTGTCAGTAACCCACTTCACATATTCTAATATCGTTGTACAATGATGTTTGTTACCACTTAATATTGATTTTTTTATGAATATTGTATTTTGCACATCGATGTTTCAATATTATTTTATTTTTCTAATTCTGGAGTATTCTAAAGAAATCACCGATGAATTAACTGCTGTTTAGTATATTACTTTGAAGTGATATACAACTCCATTTTCGAAGCCTGTGAAGTGGACCTTTAGACTTCATTGGATTTTAATAACTCACAACAAAATGTTTCTAAAATAGTTTGGAAAGAGAATTTTGCTGTAAAAGTAATAAATCAATGTTCTTCAACTAAAATTTCTTCTTCCTTACTTTGAAATTTGTTCCATTAAATATTAAACCAATCGCAGGACTTGGAGTAAATTTAATTTTGAATCGCAACTTTCAATGGGGATGGAACAAACATTGAAAGTAATTATTTGCTGGAATATTTGAATGCAGTTGCAGAACAGTTTAGAAGTTGCATTTTGCTCGGATGAGCTGGAATGTCTAGATCCTTCATATCTCAAACATTCTAATTCATTTCTATCCAACTTAGTGATAAAATGATGACAAAAACTTTAAGATATGGAGATTGCTTTCAAGAATATACAAAAATCTGTATTAGTATAAAATACGAAAATATTGAAGTTCAGTAAGAACGCATGCATGCACACTCTTAAAAAAATGTAACAAATCATTTTCAAAGGATAATGATTATATGTAATGATATAATTCTTTGAAAAAATGTGTTATGTATGTAAACTTCAATAGAAAAAATATATTAAAATAAAGAGGACCTGTATTGACTAAGGATGAGTTGGTGGGCGAGGCGTGGACTGGTGTGATGTATCGAGGAGAGGAGAGGAGTGGTGAGAAGAAAAAAGAAGAGGGAGATTATTTAAAGTGCACGTTTGGATGAAATTATTAATTTTTCTCTGGAAATCTTTACGAATAATTTGTACCGTTTTAATTATTATCTTTAAAAAAGTCAGTTGTGTTATGTAGCTAAAGTAATAAAAATATACTGCATAAAAACAACTGTTAAATATGTCGCTTACAAAATAAAACAAATTTTACATTTACACATACATATGTAATTACAGAATTTAAAATGAGAATAAAGCAAACATTTCAAAATTTGCGTTGTCCTGACATAATTAAAATTCATATAGAAATTATAGAAGAATCGAGTTAAGGCACGATAGCTTAGTTTGTAAAGCATGTGTAAAGCGACACTACGGAGGTGACAGGTTCAAATCACGCTCGTGTTGATGATTTTTTCAATCTATGTTTACTAATTTGTATGTTCGCTCAACATTGCTTTAATGTTGAAAACATATTTCTAGTATTTATAAAATAATCAATTTAGTTCTTAATGTAATACAATATTATAAAGTGTCGTGGTGTTTTTATTTGAAAATTCGTATTTCAAACTTCGCATTAACATTAATAACACTGCACATACAACGTGGATGACATGCACCTATGTAAACTGAAAGCAGACAGAAATTCCAAAAGACTTAGCAAATATTTCAAACAGAATATTATATAATATTCTCTTATTTTCAATATTTATTATTTTAAAATGTTTTTAAATTACATAAATTAGGTGTTCACTTGTAATTAATTTGTTTTATTGTCCTTAACAGTTGTTGTTGATAAAAAAAATATTTTTTCAGAAGTAATGCAGGTTTTGACCTCATTTTGTAGCCGCTCGGATCGTTGTGTAAGTCATACTTTATAAAATACCTAAATAAATAATATGGCTGTAAGAATTTTTGCCTTGAGTTTTTATTTATTATTATTTTTTTGCCTGATAAACTGTACTACACAAAAATGATTCAAATTGGCAAGGAAATTACATACGTTATGTGTTTTTATTAGCTTTTATTTAACTTGCGATGTGGGCGTTTTTAATTCGTTCGGATGAAATCTTAAAACTCGAGTTTAAGGCAGATATTCTTAAACGATTGTGCTGAAATTTTGTTTACAAGTTCAGTTAGTATGAAGATGCATGCTTAAATTTATGACGTCACTCAACATAGTGAATAATTTATTTTTACTTCACTTGTATAATATACGTATGAAATGTGAGTTTTTGCTAAGATTAACTCAAAGACTGATGTGACGTCATTCTTATCCAATATGAAGGACGTTTAAACCTTAAAGCTCAATTTTGATATCTCCTTAGAGATTCAACTGGCTGAGCTGAAATTATGTAGACACGTCCAGTTTGGATAGCACATGGTTAACTTTGTGACGTCATTCTTAATCCAACATGGTGGTATATCCAAGATGACGGACTAAGTATTGTTATTGCACTTTAAAATATTAGCATCGAATTAAGGGGCTGGCTAGTAATAATTTGATAAGAAGCCTATAATAGATTATAAAGTAAAAATTCTATTGCTAAAAATTTTATTAGACTTAAACAACCCCACTAAACAAACCCACTAACAAAACCTACGTTTTAACCCCAAGGTAACAATTTTCAGTTAATAGTTATAGTGGCATAACATCGGATTAGCGAAAAATCGATGAAGTGCCAAATATGCCTTATATAATTAAAAAAAATATATACTCTTACACTGTTGGACCGATATTAAACAAATGTACCTAATAACTTATATACTATATATGTACCTAATGCATCTAAATTTACCTAATAACTTGTTTTGTATAAACAAGCCTTCGAATGTAACAAACCGCATCGAAACCTTGCGATCTGTGTGAGATTTACGATGTTAAACACGCACATATACACATATATACGTTTGCGCATACAGGCAGAGACAGGCTCCCACATACAAATATCAGCATGAAATTAATTATGTGATACCCCTCTTTTTGCTTCGGTAAAATAAATTTAAAATAAGTTTCTTTTGAAAATCAAAAGAAATAATTTCGCTTTCTAATTAAAATTATGTGATACTTTATATGTTATATAACTTGTCACAAGATATCCCGAAGACAAACAAGTAAATTAAATAAAAAAATATGGCACTGTATGCACGCAAAGAATTTTCCCCTACATAATAATATATAAATTACCCTTGTAGTCTTAAAATTCAATTCTGTTTCGTGATCCCGGATATTATTAGTAACAATAGTTTACGTATACTTACGTTTAAATCTGATCTTTATTTCGTGGATATTAACGTTTTAATTCGGATACCGACACAACAATGATTGGATGAAATGTTGCGGTGAGGTACGTTAATGCCTCTCACACTTAATTCAAATGAGACGCTTTCATGTGAAACACCAGCATGACTATCTAGTTAATTATAATATTCAATTTATTAACTAATCATCTCAAAAATTAACCCATATTATATGATCGAATTTGTTTACTTTAAGGAGCATGTAGGTCGAGTAAAACAAATATATACATATGTACATATATTATAAATTGCACTTACTCCAAAGACTGCATGCGGACTGCAGGAAAATGCTACGTATGAACTCTGCGGCGGGCGATACCCAAAATTCGATTGCAGCCATCACATGTGCTCCCTGACTCCGGTGAACAAATCACCATAACTTAACACTTATTTTCTTGGGTGTATTTGACATTTCATAACTTTCCTCTCATAGATAGTCGCCACTAGAATGATTGTAACATTCAACATCAAGCAATCCACGCTTTTAACTCTGAATTAAATTATACTGTTAATAACTTAAATATTATTATAATTTTACTTCGAGGTGATTAACTATGAATGTTTATTTCACCTTCTTCTACTGTAATATAATTTCTTTGTAATTGAAAATTATTTTTTATTTTTAGTTCGGTTAGCTATGAAAGAGTGATATTTCGTTTTTTTAAACTATTATTTATTCATCGGACTTTTGATTGACGTACAAAAAGGTCTCCGGCTCTTTCGTGTTTAATAACAACAGCCATTAAAACCAACACTCTGCCAGTATAATCCCTGATCCTGCCTCAGTCATTACACTGATGTATGTTGATCTAACATTTCCAAAATTATAATCTAAATACTGATAAGTTGGAGCCTACTTAACTCTTGTGTTCTCCTCGGTCTTATTAGCGTATTACTCGATATTTTCTTGGCTTAAATAGCTGGCTAGCCGGGAAAGTAAACTCTAGATAATTGTGTCAATTATTCTGTATCCTTACGATACACTTTCTTTAGAGTATTTGAAAAGAAAATGTAAATTGTCAGTTGGTGGTTAACCCTCACGGTTTACAACTACGTCCCTCCGCATAACACTTTTCACTCCTTCGCATCATACTGGTTACCTCACGTATTTTTCATAGTTCACTTTATCTACTCTGGAATGGCTTAACAGAACTCATTAGACATTTTCCTGACAGATTGATTTTCAAGAAATCTTTAACAGGTTATTTGTTGGAAAAACTCAAAGCTTTTTTATGATGCTTTATTTCTTATCTAGTTTCTCTTTTTATTTATGTGTTTATATGTATATTAAGATGTATATAAAGTTTGTATATGTATATATATATATATACAAGGTTACAGTTGCAGTTTAATTAGTAAATTATTTAATTTAGTTAAATTGTTTTGTACAATTGTATTTTCCTTTTAGACTGACTGGCGGAGAATGCTTTCGTTAAATGTACTAAGTTCGCCTTTCATTTATTTTGTTCAATAAAGAATAAATAAATATGTAAAAGAGTTTCGGTTAGAGTTTGCGACTTAGAAATTGAAATGCTCTAGACTCCAGAGACACATTCAAAATTTAGTTATCAATCCAACGCAAAAACTTTGCTGTAACAATTTATCAAACATTTTTTTATCTATTATAAAGGTAGTAATTTTTTTAATTTATCACTATAAAATATAAAAACTTTAAAAATTTATCTTATACCTACATCTAATGTTGACATTTAAAAATGTCAGCACTATATGAAATTTAAAATTGGTTCAGAAATGAAAGCGTTGCCAAGAAAAACTTTCTGGTTGTAAATATTAATAAAAATTATCTTACACTAGCTTGATCCCTGACGGGTGAGTTGATGTATTGAGAAGATAAAGCAACCCCCATCATTATTTTGACAACACTTAACTGTAACTAAGTGTCAGGAAATTGTATTTAAACCTGTAATTTAACTTGTAATTGCTTATTATTACATTTGAATTGATTAAATGAGAAAACTGTAGCCGAGTTAAATTATTCCAAGCAATTACGATACAAAACTTGTTAAATGAAAATTCGTTACTCCGAAAAGACAATCAATGGAGTTTTGTACAAAATAAATAAATAAAAAAACATAATTGTTTTTATATTAAATACTCAAACATTTTCAATAAATACAAGGATGAAAATTTTTTGTGACCTGCATGATTTTTATTCACAAGTCTATGACTTAAATGTTAACCTAGGCTTAATTCATATCAATAATAAGTCTATCGATTTCATTCATAAAAATAAAAAAATATAAAATAATTTATTTATACTTGAAAACTAATTAAGAACAAAATTGTACAAGAGTCCCATCAAATTATTTTACCATATATTAGTATACCGTCTATTTAGACTTATCATTTTATTGCCAATACAAATTTCACGAAAACGACTCGCAAACATACATTTCTTAAAGATTTAAATCTGAAAAGTTATAGCAACTTTGATCTAGAAACAGTAAATCCAGAATAGCCTTGCAATTAATCAATTGGAGATGAAGAAATTGGGAAATACATAAATTATTAGGTTGCAGTGATTACTCTTAACAAGGGATGTAATAAATACACGCAACTGTGGTGGCAATCACTTAGCACTATCAAATATTCCGTATAGTTTCATCTATTTTCTCGTAATTTTTTTTTTTTTTTTTTTATAACACGTGAATGTGCTGTTTCGTATAGACGTTTTTTATTTCTGGTCGTGGTGCATTCTTTTAAATTTTATCCTTCTTCTTCTCATAAAAAAACTTTTCGAGGTATTGTATTTTTTTAAATTGTTATATTTTTAATGTACTTAGAATATTCGAGAATGAAGATGAATTTATTTTTTTTCACTACATACAACAAATACAAAGATGAAATGTGGCAGTTAGTTTATTATGTCTTCAACCTATACAATAGATATTCTTAAACAGAAGACAGGCACACAAACATTCATCCAAGGGACACGAGAAAGGTTTCTGAAAATTCTTAGAGAGACCTTTATGAATGTTACGCTGTATTTTTATAAAAGAATAACTTTATAGAATCTTATTAAAATAAACAAGGAGCTTAATGTTTGTGAAAGGTTATTTCATCCATCTTAATAGTATAAAAGGAAGAGATTTGTATTAACTTAAAGGTTAGCTTTATGCGATTTAGATCTACTTAAAGAGGCATCTCATGTAAAACAATTTTAATATACATAACAAAAGTAAACAATAATTTTGATACATTTTATAATACGTATAAATATGGAAGTGTTTTAAAAAAACATTGAAAATAACAAATACATATAAAGTCACTTATATGAGTTTAAGAAATGAGTCGTTTTCCACTTAAATGATATGAAATGAAAATGTCTACTAACCGCAAACGCAATTTTCAACTGAAATTAATTATTAAACATGATTGTCATTTGTGTCAACGTAGATAATTTAAAACAACTTATATGTTTAACATAGATTATTAAGTAATGAAAGACATACAACCTATAAGATGACATACAGGTCCGTACACTAGAATATAATACGAAACATTTTCTACTGTTATTCTACCGTAGAGTGTACCAACTACAAATATTACACTTGAACAGTTAAATTCTGCTTATTATGTTTAATTATTTAGAAATTGTATATATTTAGTTATATTAAATTATATTATTGTATAGTAAATAAAAATAGTGTTAGTTTATCTAAATCAGGTGTTTTTTTGTGCAGGTTATTGGAATTAATTATTAGATAGTATAGGTTAGGAAAGAGTATTTTTTAGTTCCTGTGTTCCTATGTTGTTTCTTTTAAGTCATTTTTTTTACTAAATTTTTTTTTGTCTTCATTTATAATCATGTAAATAAATAAACAGCAAATAAGTTATTTCTTTTTTATGTTCTAGTCCTTTGTCGTCTTCTTCATTACTGAAGGTCGTGTCCCTGAAAGATTCTCGACGCTTTGTTCACTATATTTTTCCACTTCCTTCGGTTAGTTGCTTCTCTTAAGGCCATTGTTGTGGAGAGACCCCTTAGATCGGCAATTCGGTCACACCAAGCTCTTGGTGTTCTGCCACTTCGTCTTTTCACCTCGACCTTGCTTACGGCATCATCTTTCCTAGATTATCTGGTAAACATTTCGAAACTGACTAACATCATCTCATAATATTTTTCACTGAACTCCGCCTAAACCGTTGGACTGATTTGAATCGTATTTTGATCCATTTGAGCGGCGTCCCAGATGGTTTACATTCACGACTCAGCCTATTTAGTACGTAGCCTAGCCTACCTAGTACCTAGGTGTTTTAAAATAAAAAGGCTGCAACGTAGGTTACTATATGAATGGTTTTAACCCACTTTATATATTTCTCTCTGAGCGCAATTTGATTTTCACGCTTAGGGGTCGCGTGTAAAACTAGTAGTAACATAAAAAGATATTAAAACCGACTCGAGTCAGGTCAGGATAGCTCAATCGGTGCAGGAAGTGAAAGACTACATTCCGAAGGTTCTAGATCCCGTTCCAGACTATGATTTTTTCATCGTAATTTAATTTTGAATTTAAGTATTAGCTCAACATTGTTCTAATGTTGAAAACATGAAAATTATGTATACTCAACAAAAATTTTAAGCTTTAAAATAATTTAAGTGAAGAGATGAGGGATACATAAATCGTAAAATATGAAAATGTAACTTTTCCATTTAATCCATGATCCAAGGGTCCTTAGATCTTATTTATTTTCTGATAAAACATATATAATATGTTAGTATTAGTGTATACAGTAAACGTAATACATATCTGCTAGCTTGTATCGACGGCCAATTCTCAGGTACCAGGTGCTACAAGTAAGTAGATATTGTACTTACTTTACTCATAGTCTGAGGTCTGATTTCAATTTATTTTGTAGGAAATATTAATTGATTGCTTTCTTAGATTGTATAAATAAAATTACACCTTCAAAGTATTATTATAAGTATTTATTTCATCACTGTAAAAATGATATTATGATACGTTATTGGAGTTTCCGTAAAGAGAACATTAACTCCAATCATGATTAAAACAAGAAAGAACTTTTCACTTAACCGCCATTATAATACGGGCAAGTAGTTTCCAATTAATCAGACACATAATTTTCATATAATACAAATGGTCATATAATTTTTATAAATAAAAATATTAATAAATTACAGCGTTGTCTCGAAAAGTAATAATTTCGCCTTACTGTTTAATTATTATTACAAATAACGCTTTAATTGTTACTCATTAGATGGACACAGAGGAACCTTTGGGAAATTTCATTGAAAGGGAAAATTTGAGGAAAGCATTAAGTTGCGAATTTTTTATCTCAGCATTTTATTCCATTTTATCATGATCAAAGCTTTCATTTGGCAGATTTGATGGGGGAAAGATTAATGGTAATTTGTCAATTTCGTATTCCTCACTTTAGCTTTGTCTTTAAGAAATTTAAAATACAAAAATGATAAATGTATAAATCGCAGTATCGTTTTAATACGTAAAAATTATTACAATAAATTCATATGCACTGCAGTTTCCGTTTAGAGGTTGTGATTTTTAGATGAAACTTATAAAACTTATTTATTTATTGCTATAATAGTTGTTGGCAAAATGGTTTTCCAATTTGAAGTTTTCTTAATAATATTATTCTTAACATTATTCAAGAAAACTTCACCTTTCAGAAAGATAACTTTAAGGGATACTACAACAATAATATTGAAAATTACTTCGTGTAATGAAAAAAAAAATTCATTAATACAATAACTTGTCACTTTACTTTTCACTTGTATATTCGAACGTCTTATAGAAAATAGAACTCTATTTGCTTTTCAACAAAAAATATCTAAAAAATAACAGAAACAATAGCAGTTTGGTTCTGAAAGCGGCCTTGGGAGAGCCATATTCATGCTAAATGGAATATTATAGAGTTTCGTGTTCCATTGCCTGTACCTATTGGTAGTAAATCCCAGCCTTGGTTTGTTCATCTTTTAAAGAAGGCATTGCGCCGAAAGCAGGTATTTACCGTAGTCTAGGTTAAAGCAATGATAATGTTGGATGTAAATACTATGTTACGAAAAGCATTAAAAAAAAACTTCAGTAGGTCTAAGCTGGAGGGCATCAGTAAAATTTGTGAGAGACTAAACCAATCTATTCTGAACTTATACATATTATTATTGCTAAGGTGTAATTTTTTTAAGACATTCCTGGCACCATTGTATAAGGCAAACTATCTTGTCATTGACGCACGACGTTGAAAGAACGTTTCTGCATATTTAACAATACTACGATGTGGGGGTTATATGCCGGAAGTTCGTCAGTACTCTAGCTTCGCTTAACTACTTTTTGCCCTTTAGCAATTAAATTGGACATAATAAAATTTCGACAAATATTCTAAAAATGTGTAATCAATTTGGACCTGCCAATTTATTTTCACATATCTTTTTGACTCTCCTGCAGTTGTAGTAATGTCCGAATGAAGACAGCTTCAGAGGACCTAATCTCTAAAAAATTTACCCCTCTAAATCACAAAACTAAGGAATCATTCCCATAACTCGTTGTTTTCTAAGTTAATGAAATTCTACGGTCAGCCTATATAAAAAATATGATTATTACAAAGTTAATTTAAATTAATAAATACCATAAAGTAACGTTTACCAAATAGTAATATTCTTCGTGATATAATATGTAAATTGCACTAGGCTCGTATGACATATATCTTATATAGGTATCGGTCAAAATGTGCTTTGTCGCACTAATCGCTAGACAAAGGTAATTAGAAAGGAGGGGGAGGCTTCAGCTTCAGAGCTTCAGCTATATGGACGCAGTGAAACTCTTTGATAGATTATGATACAGAACTCTACACCAAACTTTCTCTGCATAATATTTCCAAAAAATTACGCTAATGATTCGCAAGTTTCCTCACATCGCCTAAAACGCCAATTTCACTGCAAATACCACCACCTGCTGATCTTTCGTCTTTTAATATCAACCAACATAACAGAAAGGAGTTCATTTCGGGTGTTAAAGCTAAATTAGCCTTGAAAGAGCTTGGTGTGCTCAACAGTTTAAAGTATTGACATCATTGAATTGGAGCAATCACAAGTATTGAATAACAGCAATAACATTAAAGATATTGAATGTCTAACTAATTTAAGTCGTTTATAACTAATGAAGTCTTAAACTTAGTGCCGTAAACATATATATTATATTGTACCTATCAGAGTTAAATCAACAAAATTTTCAATAAGTCTTCATCACCATTCAATATTAATCCTTTTTTAAATCATCCGCATTCGTGTTATCAATAATTCAACTTTATTCTGCAGATCGTTGGCAAAAATGAAGCTTTCATTTCTTTATAACTTGATATTTAAAATTCCCATTCTCTTGAAAATGTTGCCCGAAAAGAAAAAGACGTGAAAACAAATTAAAATGTTAGACAAAAGCTTAAAATACAATTAAATTTTAAATCCGTAATCAGATTCTGAAATGTTTGTTGACATCAAGGTATTTATTACTGTTTTAAAACTGAACATTTTAGACGTCAGGCCTCTACTAGCATAAGTATGCTTACATACCTACATATATACATATAAACTAGGTGTCTTAATATAAAATGGTGTTTTTGTAATACTTTTCATATAGTATATAGCAATTTAACAAGAAAAATTTAATTGATGGATGTGGTTGTTTCAAATATACTAATATATTTATTCTAATAAAAAAAAAAATAAAATTGTCCGAAATCCGCATATTGTCATATTTAAATAATATGATGTTATAATATCTTCTGTGACGAAATTTTCTTGTTTCCCCGAAGACCTTCTTTGTAATTATAATATAAGAATGCTTCAATAACATTTTATACGATATTTACTATTGTTTTATGTGTTTAATACATTACTTCATCATTTACACATTTTTTCAAAAAAGGTATATATTACCAAGAAATAACTTTTTTATGGTTATATTAGTTCGACTAAGAAACAACACTAATATAAAAACTAAAGTTGACAAACTTTTCCAAAATTTTATCTTACATATGTACAAGTAATTAAGGAGTTAATTTTATTTTTTATTCAACATTTTAAAACCCAATCATATACATATCATGGAAATTCAATTTAAAAACAATAACACATATTAAATATAAAATAGATAAATAAGTGTTAAATCACCTTGTTTTAAGATTCCTAAAGTTGGAAAAAACAATCTCCACACACGGTGTCCCATTCAACCTCTCATCCTACACTAACATACCTAGCGGAAGCATTGATACAAAATAAAAAATACCATATAAAAATCATTACAAACAAAATACTATTCAGTGTCCTATCAATACAAAATAAGTGGAGCATACAAACTGGGGCACTTAACTCATCGGCTCCCTCCCGCGGCAGTCATGTGATGACATCGAAACTAATTATTTTAATGATGAGAAATGACAATTCATGAGATACATATATGAATTCAATTCAGTCATCCCGACGCTCCAGTTACAGGAGTGCACTTCGACGTTAAATCAACCCACGACATTGTTTAAATTGTAATCAGCTTGAGTTGGAATTAAAATCGCTGATGAATGATGAAACGTCTGTATTTTTTCCTATTTGATAAATATAAACATCAAATGTTGTATTAATTTTAATTAAATAAAATATTTTTTAAATATCCAATAACTTATGAGAATATTAAATACCCATATTTGCTCGTAAAATACCTAACTGATTGTTCTGATATATATATTTTTTTTATATAATATAAAGATATATACCGCAAAATTTTAAAAAACTTAGAATCCTAGAACAAGTTGCTAAAAATTAGTGTGTGAATATAGAAATAAAAACATAAATCGTTATACGAAACAAAATAATTTAAAACAGTTATGAGTTTCCAAATACATGAATTATTCCAATAACAGTCGAATCATAATAATAAAAATACTTTGTGTAGAAATCTATATTAATATTGAGGAGGTTTAAAAAGAGATTAGAGAGTTGGCAAACAAATCGCTTCTCATTTCTCTCCGTTACACAATTCAAAACTTTATTCATTATATCATCTCGAGCGAACTAAACAAGAAAGATTCGACATCGTTAAATTTAGATAACTAATTTTATATTTAAACTGTAAAAATTATTACAAATTTTTTGGTTCGGGCCCTAATTGAATAAAACTCGCAAAAATCTTAGATCTCATTATGCCGTTGTCTCCCGATCACACAGAGACCGACCGACCGAGCAGGGGACCTACATATTATAACATCTCAGTAAGACTACCGATGTTGCCCTACCTTGGTACTTTTCAACACAGCTGATCTTTTCAGAGCACATTTATACCCACGATCAAGACGAGTTCTTTTCATACAAATTTTTGATTTGTCACAAAATATTGCCCATCTGGTAAAAGAAGCTACAAAGTGCAGAATGCAGATGACCACACAGCCAATTGTTTACATTTTTTATTGACAACAGACCTAGACAAAATTCTAGTCTTATTAAGTCTATAACTGATTTAAAACTTCAAGTGATGGAATAGGTTCTTCCCTTCATCGACATAACTTTTAGTGGAAAAACTCTGACATGGTTCATTGCTGATTGTAGTTAAGCTGAACGACACAAGCACACGGTATATCTCTCATAGTTAGATACTCGAAACTGTGAAAACCCGGACGTAAATTCTATGAAGAGAATCTTTAACCAAGCAAACATATCATTCAATAATGCATTAATGAAGGCTTGTCTCGATCGTATTAACCATTAGGGCACAAAATTTTCTACTCAACTTCTGTCAGAAAGCTTTCTGTCCCTAGCTAAAGCGATCTAGATAATTTTTTTAAATCCGCACTTCATCCTCTTGCTAAACCTGTACAAAAATTACTTCATACGGCAAGAAGAGAAAGCAACACTGCTTGTTTGACTTTTCTTGACTTCTTTCCTCTTCTCGTCTTGTCATAAACAAAGCTTATATCAAGTTTACATTTGGGTCGCTAACCGGATGGTATTCTAGCAATAGTACTAAAAACATGTGCACCCGAGTTGTTTCGTGTCTTGACACGATTGAACCGCCTGTCATTAATGACAATTATAATGCTTAAATATTGAGAACTTGCCAACATAGTACTTGTTAGTTTTAAAATAATATACGTATTCTAAATTCAAAGTAATTAAAAAGTTGGAAAAGAAAAAGTTTCTATGGAATAGTTTTTTTGGCCAAACTATTTATATTGTATTGTAAATCAAAAACAAAACATAAAGAATGCCTTTGAAAAATGTTATTTGCATTTAAGTTTTATTATTTACTGTATAAAAGACTTACTTGCTGTCGCTTGAACCAATTCAAACAGCTTAGAGCGGTTTGTTGAAGTGGAGACTGTGATTCAGCCATGGATTTACTTCCTTGCCTTATAATATAGTTTCTATGTATAAAGTACACATGCGATTCAAATGATGATATAAACTGTATTGTCCATTAATAAAGGAAACACTATTAAAGTACAAAATAAATCCAATGAGATTCAGAATTTTTTATATTTAAATAAAAACGTAAAAATAAAATGAATTAAACATTTAAAAGGCAGTGAATTAAATGTAAACCTTGAACTCAGATTTATAAACAGATCGCAACTTTTATGTACAAATTCTACGTAAATATATATTTTACATTAGACAATCTTGTGTTAAATAAAAGTTAAGTTTTGAGAAATTTATTGACAATGTCTGACATAATAAAGTTATCTATAATTAATGCAATATTTAGTATGTTTTAGAATTTCGGAATGAAGTGAGGCTCATGACCACTTAGTTTAACAGCGGTGTAATTCTTTCAAGTTTGTAAGGATGACTTATATTTCTCTGTAAAGGCTAAAAAAGGACCAGAAACAATTTTCATATTTTTTTTTTGCAATTTGTCTGAAAACCGCTTATATTAATCTAATGAAATATAAACTACAAACACCCACAAAAGTTTAATAGACATTAATGGTACACAAAATATGAATATAAATTACATTTTACAAACTCTGTTTACGTACTATAAAGGGAGTTCCACTCTTTCAACAGGACTATAGAATTTATACTAAAAATATCAACTAAACTAGTATCGGAGTTCATAGAGCTAGGATTCAAGGTTGGTCACCAAGACTGAGACCTTATTGTATAGCGGCCATCATCCGGGTCCCTCTTGTTGAGTTTTCATCCTCGTCCAGGGTACGGTGGTGGGGCTCCAGTCCGTAATAAAGTATTTGAAAACCAACTTGCACGAGTAATAGCATTTTAGGGCCTACCTCTCATCGTAAGTCCCACAAATCATTTCTACCGCTGCTGCCTTAGAAAGGCTTCTATTCAAAGTCGGAGTGCGGTCAACTCAATGCGTGTAGTAATTGTCGATATCGTAAGGAACTCAGCTCTCTCCATAATGTGAGATGAAAGTGAAATAAAATTTTGAAATATTAATTGCAATATAAAAAGGAAGAAAACTGTTTAATATTGACAAGAAACTTACATATATTATTACCTTAATAATTAAATATAAATAGTTAACTTTATCTATAATTATTGATACTGAACTACGTGTCACAATATTCATAATTGTATATGTCGGATTTAGAACCACTTCATTGTTTTTGAAAAGAGTGACGTCAGCATTGCTGACGTCAACAATACCTTTGTTCTTGATTCTCGTCAGGCTCCCAGACCATTGTAGGTAACCTCGTAGCAAAAGAAGACGTAGACGGTTTGTCGAATCCTTTATTTCGAAGAGGTACGATCTCTGTAACGATCTAGATTGTTTGTAATCCGTAACTTCGCCTCTATTTATATACCATTATATACGAAGCTCATTGTGGTGACTGCAGTTGCGCAGATAATTTATATATATATATATATATATATATATATATATATATATATATATATATATATATATATATATATATATATATATATTAGTTACTTAAAGGGTCCAATAAAGAAATTATTATTTTTCCTTGCATCATTAACGACGAGCAACAATAACCTTGTTTTTTTCTTTTATCATTAAATGTTCTTACAAGGGCTGAAATAAATTGAACGATAATACTTAGTATTCTCTTGTTGTGTTTTACCCCATTATTATTCTACTCATATGTTCTTTTAGTAAAAACCTGACACAGAATGTTTATTAGTAACTAGATTTACATTCACAGTGAGACTTTAAGATATAGTTAAAAATAATCGTGGTATAATTTATTTGATGTGCTCATTTAAAGTGAATCAAACTCACTTAGAAAGAAAAGAGTAATCTGACTATGACTTTGTGTATTATTACAAACATTCAAGTTTATTATTGAAAACATAATTAAAAAAAATAATTACTAATAATTTTGTGTAACAAATTTTTCAGTATATTAGGTATGCTTTTGTTTTTTTTATATATTTTCACCAGATATCGCATGTTTTTGAAAACTTACACTTATAATTAAAGTTAGAATTGTTTGAAAAGATGTTGTTTCTTTGTTCTTAAAATTTATGTAAAGGCAACAAAATATGAGAAAAATAATAGCACATTCACAAACCATGTTGCCTCCTGTGAGAATTGAACTCACGACCCCTGGTTTACAAGACCAGTGCTCTGCCACTGAGCTAAGGAGGCTGACGTGTTTTGTTTCTTTATTTTAAGTAAATTGCTTAGTTTTCTAATGTTTTAACAATTTAAAAATCATCATATTTTGCAAGTGGAAATAATTTATTTCTTGTTATGGTTGTGAAAAAGGTAATATTATACAAAAGTGTTAAAGCAGCACTCTCAACTATTATTTGCAACGATTTCTTTATACAAACAAATATCACTAACAGTAAATATGATGAATGTATAATTTCTTATTTTTTGTTTTTATTTTATAAAAAATAGCCAATAATTACGGAATTCATCTGATAGGTAAATGGTGGATTGGTGACACCTCTAAGTATTTTTCAGATGTGTTCTGATGCTAGAGACTGAAAGATTTTAAAGAGTCATTTTCTAATTTTCTTAAAAGGAAAAATAAAATAAAAGTTTCCAGCAAGTCACTTACAGTACGAACATCTGTTTCGTTTGGTATCTGGTTATGCCCATAATGAGCTGAAATCCTTTACTAATACGTGAATGTTTGGTTTTATTTTACTACACTTACCAAATGCAAATAATTTACGTAAATTATTGTCTTTTAATCAATAACTGCAAAAAATTATTAACATTTTATTTAAGTGAATTTGTGTTAAATTTCTTAAATGTTCTCACAGTCTCCTGTCACGACAATTTATGAAACGACTCGTATTTACATTAATGTCATGGTGCATGAATTTGCCGTTTATCAAACATGATTCACTAGAAATTAATCCATTTTCTAGCTAGCTCAAAACGGATCGAAAATGGAAAAAACGTAAGGAATCACAGTTTTTTCCAAATATTATGTCCAAATTGTGGATGTTTAAAATAAGCTAAGTATGTTATTTTTAAAATATCTACCCTTCAGATAGTTCTTTTTAAAAATGAACGATTAAAAAAAACTTTGGGAACAAACTCTTATTCATAAAATTGTTACATCATATATTCTTTACAGTACATTTATATTTCCAAATTAATTGGGGTTCATTTTAAAGTACAAAGAATGTCAAAATCACAGGATAACCAGACCTTGATTGCATTACCCCGTCCTCAATACGTCGACTCTAAGCTTGTTTGGAACGGCTCGAGCCACAAAAAGCCAACCATTGATATAAATATCTTTACACACACACACTAAATTTATACTTTTAACTTTTTTGATTCAATTTGTATTTGTGGAAAAATATTTCGATGGAGGTCTCGATGGGATCTACAGTAGCAGTCATTTGGTCCAAATTTCTATGACAAATGATAATGAAACAAGTAACACTATTATCAAATAAATATTTGAGAGAAACAAGCTTTTTTATTCAGTCAAAATATTTAATAAATCATTAAAGTAATTTAATTACATTTTATCAAAAACCCTGCTTGTACCACGTACCACGGCATAATACAGTATAAGCATATGCACGTCAGCTAGTAACTCTTACTGGTTATATTACGTGATGAACAGACTGACGGACAACAACTGCTACTTTCAAATGTATAAGAAAATATAAATAATATATAAGAAAAACGGTGAGTAAATATTATTTTGACAAAGAAAATACGCCTTTTTGCACGTCTCCCCACGGAGTTCACAGGAGTACTGTGACATTTGTAGGCATCTACCTAGATGTGATATCAGTATTCCATACACGACCGCACCTAGGCTTTGTATAAACAAAAAATCTTCCTATGAAATTAAACAGAACGATTCATTGATTGGGCCCCATTAAAGCTGTCATTATCATATGACTAGGAATAAGAACAAAGGTAAGGTGTTGACCCGAGGATACTTGCATCCCGGAGAATTGAAAGGAAGGTTATCTTCCTCACACAAATACATATTATTTTATAATAAAATAATAATCAATATCTTTGCAGCCGCCAAGGACCAATGTTTTTGATATGAATTACTTTTACAAACTAGTTTTCAAATTTTTGATATTTCCTGAAAAGAAAGAAGATCATTGATTATGAAAAATCTATTCTATTAAGTTTTATTTAATTTAAAATATTTTTTTCTCACGATAAAACGCTGTGTGGCAGATTTTATAAAATTATAGGTCCAAAAAAGCGACGTCTAAAATTATAGTCGTAAACTTGAAAAACTTTAAACTTTTTGTGCTTTTATATTGGTACTTTTATTTATGGAATTATTTGTAATTTTTGCAACATCTAAGAAAATACTTGTAATTTTCGCTACTTTTCAATAATTATTGCCTATCTGGGAATGTTGTTACATATTGAACTTATATTTCCCGATAGTGACACTATAATTCATACATAAATTTTAAACACTTTTTATTTATTATTTAGCGATAATTAAGACAAGTTTTTAATTGTATTTAAAACACTGTCTTCCTGTGAATTGATAAATTATTAATAATATCATTCATCAGAGTTCATCGGACTATTGGATAATGTTTTGAAGGCACAGTTCACTGATGTTTGGTTAGGCTTCTGTTCATACTCTGTGGTATACGAATGTTTATATTTGCTTTTGATACGTTTCTTGTGGTTAATACATGATCTCCTTGAATAAGTTTTGGGTAAACATAGCAATGGTTATTTTATTAAGTAAATTACAGTTATTTATTTATTTTTTCTAATAGTGATTAATTTTTGTTACCCTAAAGAGTTCAACAGTTATTCTGATATACTGTAATAGTGTAGCTTAAATATCAATAGTTTTTGGTGGCTTATAATTTTATGCTGACGTAAAGTCGCTTTATTTCTAGGGAAATGTATTTCGAGTACCCACCCGCCGCACGCAGGTCGTGGATTATGTGGCGAAAAAATGAGAAAACCACACAGAGTTTTCCGTGATAGTCCATAAGAGTTTAGGGAGTTCCAAAGATTAATACAAAGTTCTCACCTAAAATGTCTCATGTTGATATCGTACTCAGTTTCTCGAGTTAAAAAGCTTCTCGTCAGGATGACAGAACCATAAATTATGTTTATGAATAAAAAATATATATCACACTAAGACGTTTCGGTTACTTTGCAGGAAGCTTGATCACGGGCCGACGAGGTGAAACGTCTGTCTGAGATCTCATCTCCCCGTGATCACGGTTGCTCTAAAGTTACCGAAAAGTCAAACTATTTAGTTTGAAAATGATAAAAAACGCGTAGCATGTCCGAAAATATTGTTATGTTAAGTTCGTTACATGTTAGAGTATCCAAGAAAATATTCAAGATCCCCATGAGTTTCCTATGAAAATTCGTTAATAACTAAAAGACCGCTCTGATGTCATTTTATTTTAAAATTACGTGGAAAAAACTTATCACGCCAAAAAGACAAAAGAAAAAAGTTACCCATGTTCAAAACTATCAGATATTTTTGTTTATAACTTTTTAATATCTATAAAGTATCAAACAATTTAAATCTCTTTGTACCCTTTTTCGTAAGATGCCGCCCCGGGGACAGGAGTGGCAAACCAAAAACTTAAACTTAGGCTTACACTAGCTCATTATTATAAAGAAAATGCCTTCTCTGGAAAACACGAAGCTAAATGTAAAACTTCTATTTGACTTTTTAAAAAAGTTTTCTTTATATATAAATAATTTCTATAGGACTATTGAAGCCAACGACTTTGAACTTTTAATATTTGTTTCTCAAAGTATGTTTAAAAATACAATATTCATAATATTTACTTATGACATGATAATATATAAGTATTACATCTTATGGGTGAATAACTCGTTTCGTAACGTAACGCGTTACGGCGCCACTGAGACTGATTTTTCCTTTGTCTCACGTATACAGCATCAGTATTACTGCTTGCGGCAAGTGTTTCAAGTAATATTAAATTTATTCATAAATTGATTGTCAATGAAATGCATATAAAATTTAAGTAATAACCTCAACTTTTATACGTCAAACAATTTCTATATTAAATAGTTTAAGTTATAACTTGTGTCGAACGTCCTTAAACTCAGCAATTTGTTTTTTCTATACTATATAACTATTATATATGTATAAAAAATACCTCATAAAGTTCTTCACTGGAAAGTAAAAATTTTAATATTGTCTTACTGCGAACTACATATATTTGAAAATGAGAATGTTATTAAAAACAGTAATCAGTTTTAAATGAATATACGGAATGAATTTAAATCCTTACCCATATATTACTATTATACATTATAACACAAGTTATTCACTCAATGTTTCGCAATTTAACACTTAAAATGAAGGAAATAAAGTTTCTTTTCGTATAAGGTTCTGTGAAAATTCAGAGACAAATTGGAATGTCGTGTTAAATCTAACACACCTTGAACGAAATTAGCTACATTATCTTCGTAACTTGATCATATTAAGGAGTTCACAAATCTTAATTAGAGCAGCGACATTTAAAAAACGACTCACGAGCACTTTTAGGACGTTTGTGGTTTATTATAAATTAATTTTAAAAAACTTTTGTGGGTCCATGTTTAGGACAACGTTGGTTTTAAGTGATAAGAAAAATTATTCCTGTGTTTAAGATATGTCACCACATACATAAAAAAAAATACACCCAATTCAGTTTTGTAGTCTTTTGCGTGATAGTAACATAAATATCATTACCATACAGATATATTTATTTCTTTTTAGCATTTATAGCAAAAAAAAAATTCTCCACAAAAAGCATGTGGAATCTAAGCCCGAAAGAGATAGTTAAGAAATGCTAAGGTATGAAAGGTGGTTTTAATCACACACGTAATATAGGAGTAACATAATTTATTTTTCTATTCATTGTCAAAACTACTTGTCTCTGTAGAAATTTAAAATGAACATTTAGAATGCAAAATTTTATGTTCTCTAGGATTTTTTTTATAAAAAATACTTTTTTTGCTTATTATATTTTTTCGACTTCGTTCATGCTCAAATGTGTATGAGGACAAGCTTAAACTGTTTACAATTCTAAAAAATCATAAATAATAATAAAAAAAAACAATAAGTAGTAAAGTAACTACATAAAAGCAACAAAACTACTCCGTCTTATATTCAAAATACATTTTCACCTCTTCCAATACCTTTTTATGAATGGTTACATTGAGACGAGTATGAATAGGTTAGCTACATATAGAACAATGTTGTGATATAAAGAAGTGTATTAATATAGTAAATATAAAATACCTTAAATATGTACAACATTTATATAACGTCATTATACTATGAGAGTACAATAAAAAGGCATAGCAACTAACGTTTATGATTTTACACTTTACACTCAAGTTGAAATTATAATAGTTGAAAAACTTTTAGAGCTCATACATATAAAAATTAAGATAAATTTAAGACCCTATCTTTAAAATTGTAAACATAATGTCTGATTGATATATCAATTCTTACGGGCGTACTAACGGACGGAACTACTCGTAGATACAAAAAAGTTTAGAAAATGCGCTTAAAAACGAAAAAAAAATAGTAAAATTTATTAAAACTTTAAAAAAATTAGTAAAAATTAAACATATGATTAATATTAAACGAGTTTTTTGGGACTTGTGTTTAGATAAAATAATAAGATATGAAAAAAATATTATAATTTTTTTTATTAAATAATTTCAAAACCATCAGTACAAGCTTGTTTCGTTAACCGTAATTTACTTACTTACCTTGAATGTTATTGTGCGAAAGGATCCAATGGCTTAAGACTATACGTTGTTAAACGTGACATGCAGTTGGAAAATTCAGTTAATAATAACTTAGTCAAACAAGGTTCTTCGAAAATTCAGGGTGCGTGAATCTAAGTATTGAATTAATTTTAATCCACCTTGAATGTCGAGAGTAATTGTAACAAAATGTTATGTAATTTTTTTTAGACTATGTTTTTGTATTTAGCATTTGTGCTTGAGTAACTTAATTAGAGTATCAATTCTAATTTAAAAAGAAACAAAGTCAAGGGACCACCCTGAGGCATGTCACCGCTACAGAATCTAATAAAATAAATTTTCTCATCAATTCTTAATTAGGTTTGCAGTATCAGTTTCAATTTTATAAATATGTTATTTATAATTATATCTTTTTTTTTCTAAATCTGAGTGGATAGTGCTTGACTTCCATTCCACTCCTTGGTAGGTATAAATGAAACCTTAGGTGACGCTTTAGGTCAGTAACAGACTATTCGCTCTGTTTATGAAGACACCCAAGTTATAATTGGAAGGAAACAGACGCAGACAAACTATTTCAATAATGTGCTGTGCGCGTGAGGAAGGATGAGAAGTATCGTTTGATCCGGATACAAGGAAGCTCTTCAATGAAAGGACGTTTGTGAGATGATAAAAATATGGTTATCTATTTTATGTGAGAAGATTCTTACTAATTCAAACACCACAAATTTAATGCTTACATTAAAAAAATAAAGGAATTCGTTTAGAAAACATAAATATTGAATGAAATATTAAAACCGAATTCAATGACATTTAAACAATAACAACTGTATATTCGTGATGAGACTACGGCTATGATCGCCTCATTCATTGTTTATAACAAATGTACAAAACTATAAATCTTGACTTATAATAATAGCATCTCATAATAAAATAAGTCACTAAATATATTGCTAGCTAATGCTAGCAAAATCAAATAAACGGACAATATCAGAGACCACAGTACGGATATTTAGTGATAATTGCAGATTCAGTGTTAAAAAGTTTTGTAACATTTATATAAATAAAACTAATTACATCTTTCAGGGCAATAACTTCAAAATTATGTTACAATGATTTGACTAAATCGAAATACCAATTAAAGTATAATAATAATAATATAGCCTTTTATTCCTACCCGTATAACATAATATAAAACTTAATTAAATAATTTTAGATCTAATCTATTATTTAATTTTTCTTATTTTCTGCAGGCAAAGAGCTCCTCCTATCTTTTCCACTGATATCTTTCTTGCGCCACTCTGTTCCATGTGACGCCTGCTACTGGGCTCATGTCATCATCCCATCTTCTGTGATCTGCCTCTTTTCCTTTTACCTTCTCTAGGATACCATCGTGATACAATTTTGCTCCAATTATCTTATTCTCTTATAATATGGCCTGCCCATAGCCATTTGAGCCATCTTATTTCGTACGTTATGTCTATAACCTTTGTCTTGCTTTTTATTGCTTGATCTCTTAGTCGGTCTTACTTTTTATATTCATCATGCTCGTCTCCATTATTTATTGCCAGTATAATATTAATTTAAAATAATATTAACTGTTTAGTTTCGTGTTTCAAATCTCTTTTTTTAAAATAATATTAATTTACTCTCATCTCATAGTTAATACATTGTTCTGTTTAAATTGAAATTACATCAAGTCGACTTCTAAATATATTTGTTATCTCTATAGTATATTTGTAGGAAACAAATACAATACTATTTCTCTCCGATTAAATCTTGTGTATATAATGAATAATAAAGAAATACTAATAATATGATTACTTTACAAAATCGAATAAAACTTTCAGAACATGAACAATTGAAAAAGAGGGCAGCCATGTTATCTAAACCATAAAACATATCTTCCTCAGGGTCAATCTGTATGTCAAAGTTTATACGAGTTCATTTCAAAGTACAGAGAGTCACACAACAGGATAACCAAAGCGTGATTAAATTATCCCGCTCCCTGTACGTTGACCGGCTCAAAGCCTAATTTGAACGGCCCAAGCGACAAATGTAGAATCTTGTTATTATTTAACTTTACACTTAGAGCAACTTTGTGTACATAAATGATTTAAAATTCATTTTGTAAATTTTATTTTTTTAATTTTTCACCTATCATTTTCCGAATATCGACATTCCATAAAAATTAATACAAATTTAAATTTAATAAGATAAGAGTATCTATGACGGACTTTTTAAAAGAAAATTATGATTGTCATTTTCAAGAAAATTCTGACTTCATATTTTATTATGAAATAAAAAAACTAATCTGAAACTAGACTAAGTGTTGAAATGAAACGATTTTACGTTATCTTTTCAGTCATAATAGCATTAAAATAATTTAATGCTATTTTATCAAATGTACTTGCACCACAGTACACGGTACAGTATAAGCGTATGCACTTCAGCGAGTAACCGTTGCTGGTTATATTACGTGACCAACAGGCAGAACACATAATATACATAACACGCTGATACTACACACACTATACTTTAAATAACTAGGGTTGGTGTTGTAATAAGAATATTTTTTTTAATAAATCCGTATGTAAATAAATCAAACAATAGCGTGGATTACGACCAGCCAAAGGTTGAGGACAACTCCGGAATATACTTGCATGTAAATTATAATAGAAATACATAATTAAGGCTTATAATCTATAGCCACGTCTACATGATTGCTCCGATGTAAGGATTGCTCATATGACATCAGGAATCTTCTGGTTCGCTAGGAGCTCGTTGTGCGGATTTAGCAGGGCCTTCCGTTGTATCACACTTTGAGTATTATGATTCATAGAACAATGTTCCCACGGTGATGTTCGTTACATACTCAATATAAACTTTGCAAACGTAACATATGTGGAAACTAAATAAATTAAATAAAAAAAAGTCAAACAATAGCATCTGCAGACTATAATATGAAAAGATAAACTTAATAAACATTTAGAATAATATACTTGTATACATTTAAAGATATGTAATAAAGACATTACACTTAATTTCCTATTCTAAAATTAGGCTAAGAATCTTAGCTGCAGCAATCTATAATTTATCTACATAAATGACATATACTTTGTAGATTAAATTATACGAACGGGAAAAGCTGAAGATAGACATTCACATTATTTCGTAAACATGCACATGCATTATCTCGTTCTGTTGGTCCTTCACAAGACATATCGTATTATAAAAAAAAAAACATCTTCTACAGCGAGGTAACAAGGATAATTTTTTTCCTAAAAGCATGTATGATACACATGATTTTATCATAGACAAAAATGAAACATATATTATATATAAAGGTGGGTGATCTAAAAAAACCGGACTATGTATCCCTATCTTGTATCTTAGCAAAGAATTTATTCTGTATTATTAAAATATCTGAGATACATATGTTATTTTTACCCTTGTATTGATGTTCCTTTTCGTTTGTTTAATATATGCCAAGCGACAGTCACAATCAAGTTTTTACACATCCGCTTGTGTAAAGGAATGGTACTTCTTAAATTGTTACGGAAAAAGTGGTATTTTGCAATAAAAGATACTGTTTATTTATTAATATTTAAGTATATAACTCGACAGGGCTATTGATTTTTCTTTAATATTTTATTTGATTACTTTTTAAGTTATTATATTATATCTATTATAGATTTGTTATATATTACAATTAAAAATTTAAACACATAAGATATGATTTAGGACATCTTAGGGAAAAACTGCTTTCTCCTCTCTTCATTCTTCTTTTAATACCTGGATGGAGCAGAGGATTATTTTCAAGTATTGGTTGGTGTTTGGTTTTATACAGCCCTGGCGCCTTAATAATTATCAAATCAAATTCGTAAATTTGATCATGTGAGAAAAGAAAAACATAAATTAATAATTTCATTAGATTGCATCCAGAGCATCATCTAAAGTTTTCTACGAGACATATAAGAAGTCATTAAAAAATTCATAATCATTGGTTAATTTGCTTTCGACTAATTTAGTGACATTGTTTGACTTGATCTGGTTCTATGTCACCTGAAGGAATTATTGATAATTAAGTCATTTCATCTCTCGTTCCTCGGTTGCTTACAAGTAATCGAAAATTATCATACAATTTTAAATACAAAATTAAATCCGTGAACGCATTTTCATCTAACTAGCTATTCTCGAATATAAAAAAATGCAGTTTACAGAGTTAATTGTAGTATGTGACACGTTTTCCCCTTTACATTATATAATTAAATCACCTGTTTTACAAATAGTGAGATTATTATTAAAGATTACACAGTCATTTTTCCAGAGCCATCAAGTAATTTTGATAACATTAATTTTTAGTTATACTTAATTTTAACTAAAACCTAATCATACATTTATTTATACTAGTTCAGTCCTTTAACTTCACCTATGAAAACTGACTATTACCTCAAACAAAACGCATACAATTTTATTAATACACGCTTTTAAAAAAAAATTTGTATTCCAGATATAACTGCGATTAATTTATAACCGTGATTACGGAAAAACTATAATCAAGTTAATGCTTTTAAATGAAACTAATATTTGTCGGATTAACTACGCGTGATTTATTCTTGAGAAAAACTACATACTCGCGAGGCTTCGGTTACTTTACTTACTACTTACTAGTTAGCTACTTACCGTGATCACGGTTGCTGAAAAGTAAAAATGTAGTTTTTTATAAAAATAAATCACGCGTAGTTTATCCGAAAAATATTAGTTTCATTTAAATGAATAAAACTCGCGAAAAACTTAGATCTCATTAAGTTAATGCTTTTTAATTTTTTCTCTTGGGGTAGTTTTAGGCAGTTCAAATATAAGTTAAAGTTTTTCGGCATATTCACAAACAAACAGCCATAACAAACTCTATTACAATACTAATATAACGTAAGTGCTCACGACTTTCAATCACTTATTTTATAACATTGTACTCAATAAAGTATTTTATATTTATTGTTATAATAAATTGATGTAACAATGTTGTGTGAAAGTTATTGTGAATTAATTGTAAACTAAATTTTTGTAAATCGCCACTTAAAACATAACTAATATGATCCAAATTAGACCTGAAAAATCAATATCCAAAACGCTTAAAATAACTTTTACATTGTTACTTATAGTATTCATGTTAGATTTCGGTTACAAATCTGATTCCAAGTTCGTCAAGGCTCTCAGATCCTTTATATTAATTGTGACTTCTGTTTGTAGTCTTATTATGTTTGTTGTAGTAGGCTTCGGTCTCTACAAATTTGACCATACTTCAACCTACTTTTATGTAATTCAATATCTGTTTAATATTTATATTCTTATATTATGTGATCGAAGAAAATCCCTGTATGCTATGTTGGAAACATTTTTTCTGATCGACGATGAACTAAGTTTTCGAAAGTCACACAAAATTGAATGTAGTACTGTGTATCTTATTATTATCTTTTTAATAATTAATGTTTTTATTTACATTACTATTAGTGTTAATTTAGGTTTATTTAAGTATGTAACCGTTTTTGAATCGGTGTTAAGTTTCGTTGTGTCACTAATTATACACTTTCCACCATTTTTTCTCTCCTTTTTGCTGTTTTCTGTCTATTGTCGTTTAAAGGAATTAAGGAAGTGTGTTGAAAATAAACATTCGAATATTATTTTACAATCAAAAATATATAAATTGTTGATCGACTCAACCGAACGTTCGAAGCATGTGTTTGATTATTTAGTAAGTTCAAAGTACATTAACACATGTAACGTTAAAGTCACCCATGTAACAACAATGTTTTTTTTTTCAGTATTTATTTATTTTGATGGTCCAAGCTCCACAAATAATGTATATGTTATTCCATGTTTTCAAGACACTTAATCACAGGAGGGTACGTAGTTTATATATAATATATAAGATGATTTATTTTAATAATACTAACTATATCTAACGTTATCCTTATTTCAGACCATCGGTATCTATATCGTAGTGATGGCTTGGTATATTATCGATTTAAGTCTAAAGCTGTTTGTCCCTGCTCTGTTCAGTACAATGTTAAGTAGTGAAGCGAGTAAGATAATCCTCTTGCTTCACGACCAACTCCTGGTTGAAAGAGGCATGTATAATAATATATTAATTGTAATATTAAAGTATTTTTATATTTTTGGTAGATTGTAATCTATTCTGAATAACAAATAGTATGGGCAGAGAGCGTAGTTTCTAATTTTTATTTTATTACCGTTAATCAAGTGAAGGGCTTATTTTGTAGGTTTATCGTGGTTAAGAAGTAGCGTCGTATTCTTACCTTTGTTATATTATATAACAGCAATCATAAACTAATTATTATATTGTTTTAGTTATTTTTTTGAATTAAAAAACTTATTTTAGAACCTTTACACATTCGACGAATAAAACTCTTCATTCAATACATTGAGGCCAGGCCATTCAATTTGTGCTTCAGTGGTCTTGTTTTCTTGGATTACAAATTTCCTCTCATTGTTGTGAATATTTTTCTGACGTATACAATTTTAATAGTTCCGTTGTAAAAATACTTATCATGGAGAATTACAACTAATTGGTACTAAAAACTCATGTGTTATTTAATTTCTGCTATATGTTGTGTTTAACTTACTGTACTTGTATTGATCGAATTGTAATAAATTATAAAAATACATTACTTTTAAAAATTACTATTTTTACTTATCTTCATTTCGTTTCTTTAATATTAAACTTTAAGTTTTTGTTTCCATATGTTTGTTAGACTCGTTCATGTTTGGTATATATACATAAATATGTAGGAATTTAATTAAATTATTTTCTACCACTGGGTATTTTTGTAAGTTAACACAGAGTTTAGTGTAGCAACACTAGAAAAAAATCAATAGAGAAAAAGGACAATTCGAAAACGGCTGTTGTGTTTGCAGGTGGAAGAGCTTCAACAGTGCCTGGGATTTGCGACCCAGGTGCAGGTTTAAAGAGCCCTTATCTAACGCGCGTTAAACGTTCACCTCCACCGTCCAAGCTCGTCTCTCTACCACACCAAACTTGAAAAGAACCTTTTAGGGCTGCCTTCGAAGTACGTTCCAAGAATGAATTGATATGAGTTCTCAATAGGCCCAAGTCTTTTAGTAGGTTGTAGAGAGATTTAGCCGTTGTACCTCTCGCTCCCACTTCTACCGTGTACAAATCCACGACAAACCTATTTCTAGTGAGTTCTTTAGTGAGCTCGTAATATTTATTGACCTTGATGGCATGGTCTTTGGGAATTTTGGTTTTCAATGGAACCGTATGATCTATTATCACAACGTGCTTTAATATTCGCGAATCCATAAATATGTCTGGTCTGGAGACCGACGTACAAATATTCTCTGCGATTTTATATAGTTTCTCATATATATCCATCATTATAGTCCAATCCGAAGCCGCTTTAAGGATAGAGTAAGGCTTGACATTTGTTTTTATAGCCCTATTGCCTTCTTTCACAAAACCTACTGATCGGTCGTTTGTGGTTATTTCCCTTTGCGCTCTGGCTATATGTATTTGTATATCTCGAAGCCTGTTTATAATTTTCCAGACCTGAAAGAATGGCCAAGCTACTCTAAATGAAGCAAATATAAAAATTACTAACATAACTAATAATAGTTACATAATATATAGATAACAATAACAATAACAGCTTGCACATCTAGATACTTTGTGGTCAATGTCCGATCGTTACAGAAAAAAAAGGAAATCCTCAAAATTATACACCAGCAGCAGGAAAATAATAACAATTCAGCATTAATTATTTTTTTATTTTCAAGTACAAATAGGGTGTGTTATGTTATATAATTTACAACTGCGCCATAAAAATAGTGTATGTAACGTAAACATTTACAATAACAAGTGGTAATTTATAATCTAAAGAAATTAGGCCACAGAAGACCAACTCAAATGGTCTGGCTTCAATGTACTGAATGAAGAGACGGAGGTCGCCAGTATGCATACTTTCTGAAATTATAATCGTTTATTAGTGAGGTCAAAGGAAATACCACAGCAATGTACGCCTCTACATAGTCCAACAAAGCGATATACCCAGAAAAAAATCCATTTACTAATCATACGATAAATTGTTTTAATAATTTTCGTCTGTATTACAGTTTTGTTTATTTCCTATTTCTCAAGATTTCTCTATAGCTTATCAGAAACAGATCTTTTTCAATGAATTATTTAAATAGCTTGCAATGTAAAGAAAAATTAGTTTAAAGTTACACATTAACTTTGTCACCTTTAAAAGTAAGCAGCTTGTCGTAAAGCACAATCTTTATTTTGGTCGATTCAATTGTCAACATAGTTCCAAAAAAAGCAGGAACTAACTGTTGTATAAGGGATTCTAAGATCCATAAACCTAAAATAAAAAGAGTGTTGATGTTGACCTGAAATAAAACCAAAGTATAAATTTTTCTGCAGATCGGCCGTTCAGAGTTTACGTTTCTGATACCTGTCAAAACTTAATGACTATAACATATATATAACAATAGCATTTGTAATATTTTGTAACGCTATTTATTGTAATCGTTATACATTTTTAGTCTATTATCGAATTTAATTGAAAATAATAATAAAATATGTACTGATTGATTTAGTTATTTTCAAAAGAAATACTCAACTATAACGATAGATACGTATGAGAAACAATACAAATCCCAGAGGGTATTTGTGCGTCGGCCTCCAGACCAGACATGTATGTATTCGCGAAATTTAAAGCGTGTTATAATTATAGAGCTTACGATTCCTTGGGAAACCAACATGTCCAAAGACCATGCTGTCAAGGTCAATAAATATTATGAGCTCACAAACGAACTCACTCGAAATAGGTTCATCGTACATTTGTACGTGGTAGAAGTGGGAGCAAGAGGTATAACGGCAAAATCTCTCTACAACCTACAAAAAGACTTGGGCCTGTCCCACTTATACCAGTTCATTTTTGGAACGTTCTTAGAAGGCAGCCCTAGTAGGCTCTTTTCAAATTAGGTTACATGGAGAGAGGAGCTTGGACGATGGAATTGAGCGTTCAACGCGCTTTAGAGAGAGGCCCCTTAAACCTACACCTGGGTCGAAAGTCCCAAGCACTGTTGAAGCTCCTCTCCCTGCAACGATATGGAACTGACACCCGCACGGTGAATACATTGAATGCTAAGAGGTTTCGTCATCTTAAACATATTCGAAATAAAAATATGAATTTGTTATTATTAGATTGACAGTGTCTAACTTTCTGCAATATCGATCACAACTACTCCCCATTAAGTAGGCTAATTTTTCCAAAACTAGCAAGCTAAGAGGATTCAACACCAGGGATATACGAACTGCTCTTTCATTGGAGAATCCCCCTCTTAACACTCTTGATCCGCCCTCATTACACTAATTTGAAAATGCTTTTGTATTCGTAGGCGGGATGGAAGGACCGAATTGCGACATAGATCCTTGCAGCGCTCTTTGTGCACTAAATCGCGTGAATTCTAAGACTCACGGCGCCTTCCTCTACCTTGAGGCAGTTTAACTGGCCTCGTTCTTTGCCACAAGATGCAGATATGTTATATTCACTATTCTGATATACTCTAAGCGTCACGGCGCTTTTTCATGAACAGTTTGTAAAACGGTGACTCCGAAACGGAATGATTCTAATTCCTAATCTCTATATAAGACTGTTTATGGTATGCAAGCCTATATTATTTGTTTTACGTCTTGTCATTGAAGAAAGCTTCCTTCACCCGGGACAAACTCAATACCATTGCTAGTTCTGTCACTGAAGTGGTAACCGAGTATCAAACTTTTTTATTCCACTCTCTGTGATGCCTATCGGTGACAGGTCGTAGACCTGTTTCACTTATCTTTGCCCAACTGCATATCACCGAAAATAATAGGTATTATCACTAAACCTGGACTCTAAAGAGTCATAATGAGGGATAATGTTGCCAATACAGAAAAACTGAGGTATAATTTCGCTGACTGGTCCAACAAATAGAATCACCCAAGTCTCTTCTATTATTTCTTAGGTCAACAGCATTAGAAAATCTCTGCCTTAAAATCAAACAAAATAAATAGTCTAAATGATAATGTTTAAATCAATTTGAAAGTGTGTAACGTTGAAGAGTACTCTAAAAGTAAATTATAGACACTAGTCATAAATAAAATATAATAAGCACATACCGATGTTGATCGAAGGCCAATCAGGATATTATACAGGAAATACATTACTTGTGGAACACGGCACATTAAAAGCAATAAATACTGCAACAAATTAAGAAAATAATAGCCATAGAGACATCTGTAAATAGCATCAGCTCTGTAAATAGCAAATTATTATCAAGAACTCACTAAGTAATCAAATACAGCCTTCGAGCTCTCCGTGGAATCCAGTAACAATTTATAAATTTGTCGGTATAAAATAAAGTTGGTATAACTATTATCAATACAGTTCCTTAACTCCTTCAATCGAAAATAGACAGAAAATAGTAAAAAGAAGAAAAAGAAAACGGGAAAATGTGAACTAAAAGCAATTACGAAACACAACACTAACTCGAAAACGGATACTAACTCAGACAATTTGAAATGTTTAATAAAAACGATATATATAACAATTTCAAATAACAACATGGATAAAATATAAACTATTAGTATTACTTCAGTTTTACGTGACTTTTTAAAATTTAATTCAGCATCAATCTGAAAAAATCTTTCAAACAAGGCATATAATGTTTTCTGTCGATCACAAAATATAAGAATGTAAATATTACAAAGATAAAGAAATATACTTAACCATGGGCCCGGTAAAACAAATGTGTTGAGACCGAGGCCCGTTAATACTAAGATAACCAGAACAAAAAGAGTAGACACGACTAAAATGAAATATTTGTATATTCTGACGACCCTGGAGTCAGATTTGTAGCCAAAATCCAACATAAAAACAACCAGTAGTATTACAAACATTATTTTAAGCGTATTCGATATTGAATTATCATGTCGAAATTGGATCATCGTATTTATAACTTATTTGACAATTTTGTGCTGTGCAAAAGTGAAGTTCTATTCCATTGGTTCACGATAACTAGATCACAACTTTTGTACTGCGTTCCATAACTCCAATAAGGGTAAAATAATTAATAATCTGTGTAATGCTTTTTATATTCAAAAGTAATTGGGACACTTGAGCACTTACAATATTAGTAACGTTATTTCTCTAAAGCCTCAAATAAATCTGTGTGTTTGTTAATGTATGCACACAAATATATAGAATTTATATTTAAAATAAATACTAAAATAACTTGGTACGATCTGGATTAAATTTTGAAATTTTTATTTGATTGCAACATTAGTCTTCGTGAATAAAGCTAAAAAACGATAGTGAGAGAATCATATTATTTATAATATTGGGATTGATGAGTAGCAATTTTGAATTATACATACAAAATAAAAAAAAAACAGGTTTTCCAATTTTGAAGGTTAATTCTTGGAAAACTATTGTTATTAAAAGACATTTTTATAAATATATAAGGAATTGTGATACATGTCCAAAAACCTAAGCCATATACCAAAACACATATCATTAGGATGTTAGTTAAAAAAATAAATGCATTTTTATCTTTTTTCATCCTTTTTGAACAACCAATTTCAGTATATTGTTGGCTTTTCAATAATAATATCAATAAGAGCCTTTATTTACTGAACATACCAAATTTTGACCTGCATACTACTTACAGATATATTATAAATGTAGAGTTGCAAAACGAAATTCTTTAGAGGCCACTTTGCTGACAGATAGCTCTTACAAATAGGCCTTCTCGGGGTTCTTCCCCATATTCGTGTCAAGAACACCTGACTTAAGGTTCAAAATAGAAAATATATAATAAATTTTAAATGGTCTTGCCTAGCCTAGCTGTGGTCAAGTTACTATAGCTCCAATATGAGCTGGCTCAACCGGGGGAGTCCCACCCTCTTACAGAAAATCAGCGTGAAGGAACCTTTAATTGCTACGTTTCGTCTGATGAGTGAGAGAGTCGGTTGCCCTTTCCTAGTTCCTACTGTTTCCTGCTATCTCCTTATCCCCACCCCTCGCTTTTCTCAACAATCAAGGTTGGAACCCATCCGCAACGTCTACTGCCCATCAAGTACGCCGTCTCCTCGTTGGCCACCTTTCGCATAAAAAAAATATAATAATTTTAAATCTTTGTATTTGATTTTTTTTGATGTCATCGTTTATAAAAATATTAGTGCTTCAGATTATAAGCGTGTTGCTCGTTATAAATTTCATTGTTTGCAAACAAAGCTGCAGTACACGACTAGAACAAATAAATTAATATTATCTTAATTGTTTAAAAAGTATTTACAATGTTGGAATCGATAAAATTAAAGATAACTAGAAATATGATTGATATTATTCAAGGTTTTCAGGGACTTTTGTCTTTGTGTAATTGTTTATACTTCGTAACTCATAAAATGGCCATGGGATTTTATTAAGAACTTGTGCAACGTTAACAAAAATCGGAGGCCACTTCTCACACCAATTCACAATATTAAGGAATAGTTGGAGAATCCTTATATATATCACGTATATATATCTCGATCCTACCCTGTAATCCAAAACACTTTCCCAGCTCTCAAATATTAATGCTTTAATAATAGTGTGCTAACCATCTAACGAAATTAAGCACTGTTCCAACTTAATGAGAAAATCATAAATCTAATTTGCATTAAGTATGTGTGCGACAAATAAACGAGTAGCTTCAACGCCAATTGATTTCGATTTATTTATTTTACAAAGGTACGCTTTACAGATGGTCCCATGATGATTACAACAAGACCTCATTATTTAATCTTGAGAAAATTGAGGAATTTCCTACAAATCATACATACATACATACACCTATAGTAATGGTATTAATTAAGGAGTGATGTTTTACCTCCTGTATGAAGACAGACCTCGTAATCTTGATATTAACCGACTTCAAATGAGGAAGAGGTTTGCAATTTGTCGGACTCTTTTTTTATGTATTTCTTTAATACCCCGATTTCTCGAATTACTTGACCGATTTAATTATTTTTTTGGTCTAAAAGATTTCATCTCTCAGGTAGTTTTATGGTCACCAAGTCAGGTTTTAACAATGGGATCCCATAAATATTTAAGGAAAAAAAAAAGAAAATCAAGAAGTTTTCGAAATGAATTCTTTTTATATGAATGCGCATTTCAGAAGGTCTCTCTTCACTTTTTTATCAGGTTTATTCAATAACTTGTGTTTCACTATAACGAGTGTTTAGTATGTAGTTTCGTATAAACGAAGATCCAAAGATCTTTTGCTCCCCTCACTGCCTCGTCATTTTTATTTCAATAGAGTAACTCCTACAAATGTACTTCAAAAATGAGAGGAAGTTGTTTGGAGAGAGAGAGATTGTTAGTGGATTGGACTAACCAAGCGTCGTTAGACTCGTTCATATTTGGTATATATACATAAATATGTAGGAAGAGGATTTTATTTAATTTAATTATTTTCTACCACAGGGTATTTTTGTAAGTTAACTCAGAGTTTAGTGAAGCAACACTAGAAAAATTTCAATAGAGAAAAAGGACGATTCGAAAACGGCTGTTGTGTTTGCAGGTGGAAGACCTTCAACAGTGCCAGGGATTTGCGACCCAGGTGTAGGTTTAAAGGGCCCTTATCTAACGCGCGTTAAACGTTCACCTCCACCGTCCAAGCTCCTCTCTCTACCACACCAAACTTGAAAAGAACCTTTTAGGGCTGCCTTCGAAGTACGTTCCAAGAATGAACTGATATGAGTTCTCGACAGGGCCAAGTCTTTTAGTAGGTTGTAGGGAGATTTAGCCGTTATACCTCTCGCTCCCACTTCTAACACGTACAAATCCACGACAAATCTATTTCTAGTGAGTTCTTTAGTGAGCTCGTCATATTTATTGACCTTGATGGCATGGTCTTTGGGAATTTTGGTTTTCAATGGAACCGTATGATCTATTATCACAACGCGCTTTAAAATTCGCGAATCCATAAATATGCCTGGTCTGGAGGCCGACGCACAAATATTATCTGGGATCTTATATAGTTTCTCATACATATCTATCGTTATAGTCCAATCCGAAGCCGCTTTAAGGATAGAGTAAGGCTTGACGTTTGTTTTTATAGCCCTAGTGCCTTCTTTCACAAAACCTACTGATCGATCGTTTGTGGTTATTTCCCTTTGCGCTCTGGCTATATGTATTTGTATATCTCGAAGCCTGTTTATAATTTTCCAGTCCTGAAAGAATGGCCAAGCTACTCTTAAAGAAACAAATGTAAAAATTACTAACATAACTAATAATAGTAACATAACATATCAATAACAGCTTGCACATCTAGATACTTTGTGGTCAATGTCCGATCGTTACAGAAAAAAAAGGAAATCCTCAAAATTATACACCAGCAGCAGGAAAATAATAACAATTCAGCATTAATTATTTTTTTATTTTCAAGTACAAATAGGGTGTGTTATGTTATATAATTTACAACTGCGCCATAAAAATAGTGTATGTAACGTAAACATTTACAATAACAAGTGGTAATTTATAATCTAAAGAAATTAGGCCACAGAAGACCAACTCAAATGGTCTGGCTTCAATGTACTGAATGAAGAGACGGAGGTCGCCAGTATGCATACTTTCTGAAATTATAATCGTTTATTAGTGAGGTCAAAGGAAATACCACAGCAATGTACGCCTCTACATAGTCCAACAAAGCGATATACCCAGAAAAAAATCCATTTACTAATCATACGATAAATTGTTTTAATAATTTTCGTCTGTATTACAGTTTTGTTTATTTCCTATTTCTCAAGATTTCTCTATAGCTTATCAGAAACAGATCTTTTTCAATGAATTATTTAAATAGCTTGCAATGTAAAGAAAAATTAGTTTAAAGTTACACATTAACTTTGTCACCTTTAAAAGTAAGCAGCTTGTCGTAAAGCACAATCTTTATTTTGGTCGATTCAATTGTCAACATAGTTCCAAAAAAAGCAGGAACTAACTGTTGTATAAGGGATTCTAAGATCCATAAACCTAAAATAAAAAGAGTGTTGATGTTGACCTGAAATAAAACCAAAGTATAAATTTTTCTGCAGATCGGCCGTTCAGAGTTTACGTTTCTGATACCTGTCAAAACTTAATGACTATAACATATATATAACAATAGCATTTGTAATATTTTGTAACGCTATTTATTGTAATCGTTATACATTTTTAGTCTATTATCGAATTTAATTGAAAATAATAATAAAATATGTACTGATTGATTTAGTTATTTTCAAAAGAAATACTCAACTATAACGATAGATACGTATGAGAAACAATACAAATCCCAGAGGGTATTTGTGCGTCGGCCTCCAGACCAGACATGTATGTATTCGCGAAATTTAAAGCGTGTTATAATTATAGAGCTTACGATTCCTTGGGAAACCAACATGTCCAAAGACCATGCTGTCAAGGTCAATAAATATTATGAGCTCACAAACGAACTCACTCGAAATAGGTTCATCGTACATTTGTACGTGGTAGAAGTGGGAGCAAGAGGTATAACGGCAAAATCTCTCTACAACCTACAAAAAGACTTGGGCCTGTCCCACTTATACCAGTTCATTTTTGGAACGTTCTTAGAAGGCAGCCCTAGTAGGCTCTTTTCAAATTAGGTTACATGGAGAGAGGAGCTTGGACGATGGAATTGAGCGTTCAACGCGCTTTAGAGAGAGGCCCCTTAAACCTACACCTGGGTCGAAAGTCCCAAGCACTGTTGAAGCTCCTCTCCCTGCAACGATATGGAACTGACACCCGCACGGTGAATACATTGAATGCTAAGAGGTTTCGTCATCTTAAACATATTCGAAATAAAAATATGAATTTGTTATTATTAGATTGACAGTGTCTAACTTTCTGCAATATCGATCACAACTACTCCCCATTAAGTAGGCTAATTTTTCCAAAACTAGCAAGCTAAGAGGATTCAACACCAGGGATATACGAACTGCTCTTTCATTGGAGAATCCCCCTCTTAACACTCTTGATCCGCCCTCATTACACTAATTTGAAAATGCTTTTGTATTCGTAGGCGGGATGGAAGGACCGAATTGCGACATAGATCCTTGCAGCGCTCTTTGTGCACTAAATCGCGTGAATTCTAAGACTCACGGCGCCTTCCTCTACCTTGAGGCAGTTTAACTGGCCTCGTTCTTTGCCACAAGATGCAGATATGTTATATTCACTATTCTGATATACTCTAAGCGTCACGGCGCTTTTTCATGAACAGTTTGTAAAACGGTGACTCCGAAACGGAATGATTCTAATTCCTAATCTCTATATAAGACTGTTTATGGTATGCAAGCCTATATTATTTGTTTTACGTCTTGTCATTGAAGAAAGCTTCCTTCACCCGGGACAAACTCAATACCATTGCTAGTTCTGTCACTGAAGTGGTAACCGAGTATCAAACTTTTTTATTCCACTCTCTGTGATGCCTATCGGTGACAGGTCGTAGACCTGTTTCACTTATCTTTGCCCAACTGCATATCACCGAAAATAATAGGTATTATCACTAAACCTGGACTCTAAAGAGTCATAATGAGGGATAATGTTGCCAATACAGAAAAACTGAGGTATAATTTCGCTGACTGGTCCAACAAATAGAATCACCCAAGTCTCTTCTATTATTTCTTAGGTCAACAGCATTAGAAAATCTCTGCCTTAAAATCAAACAAAATAAATAGTCTAAATGATAATGTTTAAATCAATTTGAAAGTGTGTAACGTTGAAGAGTACTCTAAAAGTAAATTATAGACACTAGTCATAAATAAAATATAATAAGCACATACCGATGTTGATCGAAGGCCAATCAGGATATTATACAGGAAATACATTACTTGTGGAACACGGCACATTAAAAGCAATAAATACTGCAACAAATTAAGAAAATAATAGCCATAGAGACATCTGTAAATAGCATCAGCTCTGTAAATAGCAAATTATTATCAAGAACTCACTAAGTAATCAAATACAGCCTTCGAGCTCTCCGTGGAATCCAGTAACAATTTATAAATTTGTCGGTATAAAATAAAGTTGGTATAACTATTATCAATACAGTTCCTTAACTCCTTCAATCGAAAATAGACAGAAAATAGTAAAAAGAAGAAAAAGAAAACGGGAAAATGTGAACTAAAAGCAATTACGAAACACAACACTAACTCGAAAACGGATACTAACTCAGACAATTTGAAATGTTTAATAAAAACGATATATATAACAATTTCAAATAACAACATGGATAAAATATAAACTATTAGTATTACTTCAGTTTTACGTGACTTTTTAAAATTTAATTCAGCATCAATCTGAAAAAATCTTTCAAACAAGGCATATAATGTTTTCTGTCGATCACAAAATATAAGAATGTAAATATTACAAAGATAAAGAAATATACTTAACCATGGGCCCGGTAAAACAAATGTGTTGAGACCGAGGCCCGTTAATACTAAGATAACCAGAACAAAAAGAGTAGACACGACTAAAATGAAATATTTGTATATTCTGACGACCCTGGAGTCAGATTTGTAGCCAAAATCCAACATAAAAACAACCAGTAGTATTACAAACATTATTTTAAGCGTATTCGATATTGAATTATCATGTCGAAATTGGATCATCGTATTTATAACTTATTTGACAATTTTGTGCTGTGCAAAAGTGAAGTTCTATTCCATTGGTTCACGATAACTAGATCACAACTTTTGTACTGCGTTCCATAACTCCAATAAGGGTAAAATAATTAATAATCTGTGTAATGCTTTTTATATTCAAAAGTAATTGGGACACTTGAGCACTTACAATATTAGTAACGTTATTTCTCTAAAGCCTCAAATAAATCTGTGTGTTTGTTAATGTATGCACACAAACATATAGAATTTATATTTAAAATAAATACTAAAATAACTTGGTACGATCTGGATTAAATTTTGAAATTTTTATTTGATTGCAACATTAGTCTTCGTGAATAAAGCTAAAAAACGACAGTAAGAGAATCATATTATTTATAATATTGGGATTGATGAGTAGCAATTCTGAATTATACATACAAAATAAAAAAAAACAGTTTTACAATTTTGAAGGTTAATTCTTGGAAAACTATTGTTATTAAAAGACATTTTTATAAATATATAAGGAATTGTGATACATGTCCAAAAACCTAAGCCATATACCAAAACACATATCATTAGGATGTTAGTTAAAAAAATAAATGCATTTTTATCTTTTTTCATCCTTTTTGAACAACCAATTTCAGTATATTGTTGGCTTTTCAATAATAATATCAATAAGAGCCTTTATTTACTGAACATACCAAATTTTGACCTGCATACTACTTACAGATATATTATAAATGTAGAGTTGCAAAACGAAATTCTTTAGAGGCCACTTTGCTGACAGATAGCTCTTACAAATAGGCCTTCTCGAGTTTCTTCCCCATATTCGTGTCAAGAACACCTGACTTAAGGTTCAAAATAGAAAATATATAATAAATTTTAAATGGTCTTGCCTAGCCTAGCTGTGGTCAAGTTACTATAGCTCCAATATGAGCTGGCTCAACCGGGGGAGTCCCACCCTCTTACAGAAAATCAGCGTGAAGGAACCTTTAATTGCTACGTTTCGTCTGATGAGTGAGAGAGTCGGTTGCCCTTTCCTAGTTCCTACTGTTTCCTGCTATCTCCTTATCCCCACCCCTCGCTTTTCTCAACAATCAAGGTTGGAACCCATCCGCAACGTCTACTGCCCATCAAGTACGCCGTCTCCTCGTTGGCCACCTTTCGCATAAAAAAAATATAATAATTTTAAATCTTTGTATTTGATTTTTTTTGATGTCATCGTTTATAAAAATATTAGTGCTTCAGATTATAAGCGTGTTGCTCGTTATAAATTTCATTGTTTGCAAACAAAGCTGCAGTACACGACTAGAACAAATAAATTAATATTATCTTAATTGTTTAAAAAGTATTTACAATGTTGGAATCGATAAAATTAAAGATAACTAGAAATATGATTGATATTATTCAAGGTTTTCAGGGACTTTTGTCTTTGTGTAATTGTTTATACTTCGTAACTCATAAAATGGCCATGGGATTTTATTAAGAACTTGTGCAACGTTAACAAAAATCGGAGGCCACTTCTCACACCAATTCACAATATTAAGGAATAGTTGGAGAATCCTTATATATATCACGTATATATATCTCGATCCTACCCTGTAATCCAAAACACTTTCCCAGCTCTCAAATATTAATGCTTTAATAATAGTGTGCTAACCATCTAACGAAATTAAGCACTGTTCCAACTTAATGAGAAAATCATAAATCTAATTTGCATTAAGTATGTGTGCGACAAATAAACGAGTAGCTTCAACGCCAATTGATTTCGATTTATTTATTTTACAAAGGTACGCTTTACAGATGGTCCCATGATGATTACAACAAGACCTCATTATTTAATCTTGAGAAAATTGAGGAATTTCCTACAAATCATACATACATACATACACCTATAGTAATGGTATTAATTAAGGAGTGATGTTTTACCTCCTGTATGAAGACAGACCTCGTAATCTTGATATTAACCGACTTCAAATGAGGAAGAGGTTTGCAATTTGTCGGACTCTTTTTTTATGTATTTCTTTAATACCCCGATTTCTCGAATTACTTGACCGATTTAATTATTTTTTTGGTCTAAAAGATTTCATCTCTCAGGTAGTTTTATGGTCACCAAGTCAGGTTTTAACAATGGGATCCCATAAATATTTAAGGAAAAAAAAAAGAAAATCAAGAAGTTTTCGAAATGAATTCTTTTTATATGAATGCGCATTTCAGAAGGTCTCTCTTCACTTTTTTATCAGGTTTATTCAATAACTTGTGTTTCACTATAACGAGTGTTTAGTATGTAGTTTCGTATAAACGAAGATCCAAAGATCTTTTGCTCCCCTCACTGCCTCGTCATTTTTATTTCAATAGAGTAACTCCTACAAATGTACTTCAAAAATGAGAGGAAGTTGTTTGGAGAGAGAGAGATTGTTAGTGGATTGGACTAACCAAGCGTCGTTAGACTCGTTCATATTTGGTATATATACATAAATATGTAGGAAGAGGATTTTATTTAATTTAATTATTTTCTACCACAGGGTATTTTTGTAAGTTAACTCAGAGTTTAGTGAAGCAACACTAGAAAAATTTCAATAGAGAAAAAGGACGATTCGAAAACGGCTGTTGTGTTTGCAGGTGGAAGACCTTCAACAGTGCCAGGGATTTGCGACCCAGGTGTAGGTTTAAAGGGCCCTTATCTAACGCGCGTTAAACGTTCACCTCCACCGTCCAAGCTCCTCTCTCTACCACACCAAACTTGAAAAGAACCTTTTAGGGCTGCCTTCGAAGTACGTTCCAAGAATGAACTGATATGAGTTCTCGACAGGGCCAAGTCTTTTAGTAGGTTGTAGGGAGATTTAGCCGTTATACCTCTCGCTCCCACTTCTAACACGTACAAATCCACGACAAATCTATTTCTAGTGAGTTCTTTAGTGAGCTCGTCATATTTATTGACCTTGATGGCATGGTCTTTGGGAATTTTGGTTTTCAATGGAACCGTATGATCTATTATCACAACGCGCTTTAAAATTCGCGAATCCATAAATATGCCTGGTCTGGAGGCCGACGCACAAATATTATCTGGGATCTTATATAGTTTCTCATACATATCTATCGTTATAGTCCAATCCGAAGCCGCTTTAAGGATAGAGTAAGGCTTGACGTTTGTTTTTATAGCCCTAGTGCCTTCTTTCACAAAACCTACTGATCGATCGTTTGTGGTTATTTCCCTTTGCGCTCTGGCTATATGTATTTGTATATCTCGAAGCCTGTTTATAATTTTCCAGTCCTGAAAGAATGGCCAAGCTACTCTTAAAGAAACAAATGTAAAAATTACTAACATAACTAATAATAGTAACATAACATATCAATAACAGCTTGCACATCTAGATACTTTGTGGTCAATGTCCGATCATTACAGAAAAAAAAGAAAAATCCTCAAAATTATACACCAGCAGCAGGAAAATAATAACAATTGAGCATTAATTATTTTTTTATTTTCAAGTACAAATAGGGTGTGTTATGTTATATAATTTACAACTGCGCCATAAAAATAGTGTATGTAACGTAAACATTTACAATAATAAGTGGTAATTTATAATCTAAAGAAATTAGGCCACAGAAGACCAACTCGAATGGTCTGGCTTCAATGTACTGAATGAAGAGACGGAGGTCGCCAGTATGCATACTTTCTGAAATTATAATCGTTTATTAGTGAGGTCAAAGGAAATACCAAAGCAATGTACGCCTCTACATAGTCCAACAAAGCGATATACCCAGAAAAAATCCATTTACTAATCATACGATAAATTGTTTTAATAATTTTCGCCTGTATTACAGTTTTGTGTATTTCCTATTTCTCAAGATATCTCTATAGTTTATCAGGAACAGATCTTGTTCAATGAATTATTTAAATAGCTTGCAATGTAAGGAAAAATAAGTTTAAATTTACACATTAACTTTGTCACCTTTAAAAGTGAGCAGCTTGTCGTACAGCACAATCTTTATTTTGGTCGATTCAATTGTCAACATAGTTCCAAAAAAAGCAGGAACTAACTGTTGTATAAGGGATTCTAAGATCCATAAACCTATAATAAAAAGAGTGTTGATGTTGACCTGAAATAAAACAAAAGTATAAATTTTTCTGCAGATCGGCCGTTCAGAGTTTACGTTTCTGATACCTGTCAAAACTTAATGACTATAACATATATATAACAATAGCATTTGTAATATTTTGTAACGCTATTTATTGTAATCGTTATACATTTTTAGTCTATTATCGAATTTAATTGAAAATAATAATAAAATATGTACTGATTGATTTAGTTATTTTCAATAGAAATACTGAACTATAATGATAGCTACGTATGAGAAACAATACAAATCCCAGAGGGTATTTGTGCGTCGGCCTCCAGACCAGACATGTATGTATTCGCGAATTTTAAAGCGTGTTGTAATTATAGAGCTTACGATTCCTTGGGAAACCAACATGCCCAAAGACCATGCTGTCAAGGTCAACAAATATTATGAGCTCACAAACGAACTCATTCGAACTAGATTCATCGTACATTTGTACGCGGTAGAAGTGGGAGCAAGAGGTATAACGGCAAAATCTCTCTACAACCTACAAAAAGACTTGGGCCTGTCCAACTAATATCAGTTCATTTTTGGAACGTTCTTAGAAGGCAGCCCTAGTAGGCTCTTTTCAAATTAGGTTACATGGAGAGAGGAGCTTGGACGATGGAATTGAGCGTTCAACGCGCTTTAGAGAGAGGCCCCTTAAACCTACACCTATGTCGAAAGTCCCAAGCACTGTTGAAGCTCCTCTCCCTGCAACGAGATGGAACTGGCACCCGCACGGTGAATCCATTGAATACTAAGAGGTTTCGTCGTCTTAAACACATTCGAAATAAAAATATTAATTTGTTATTATTACATTGACAGTGTGTAACTTTCTGCAATATCGATCACAACTACTACCCATTAAGTAGGCTAATTTTTCCAAAACTAGCAAGCTAAGAGGATTCAACACCAGGGATATACGAACTGCTCTTTCATTGGAGAATCCCCCTCTTAACACTCTTGATCCGCTCTCATTACACTAATTTGAAAATGCTTTTGTATTCGTAGGCGGGATGGAAGGACCGAATTGCGACATAGATCCTTGCAGCGCTCTTTGTGCACTAAATCGCGTGAATTCTAAGACTCACGGCGCCTTCCTCTACCTTGAGGCAGTTTAACTGGCCTCGTTCTTTGCCACAAGATGCAGATATGTTATATTCACTATTCTGATATACTCTAAGCGTCACGGCGCTTTTTCATGAACAGTTTGTAAAACGGTGACTCCGAAACGGAATGATTCTAATTCCTAATCTCTATATAAGACTGTTTATGGTATGTAAGCCTATATTATTTGTTTTACGTCTTGTCATTGAAGAAAGCTTCCTTCACCCGGGACAAACTCAATACCATTGCTAGTTCTGTCACTGAAGTGGTAACCGAGTATCAAACTTTTTTATTCCACTCTCTGTGATGCCTATCGGTGACAGGTCGTAGACCTGTTTCACTTATCTTTGCCCAACTGCATATCACCGAAAATAATAGGTATTATCACTAAACCTGGACTCTAAAGAGTCATAATGAGGGATAATGTTGCCAATACAGAAAAACTGAGGTATAATTTCGCTGACTGGTCCAACAAATAGAATCACCCAAGTCTCTTCTATTATTTCTTAGGTCAACAGCATTAGAAAATCTCTGCCTTAAAATCAAACAAAATAAATAGTCTAAATGATAATGTTTAAATCAATTTGAAAGTGTGTAACGTTGAAGAGTACTCTAAAAGTAAATTATAGACACTAGTCATAAATAAAATATAATAAGCACATACCGATGTTGATCGAAGGCCAATCAGGATATTATACAGGAAATACATTACTTGTGGAACACGGCACATTAAAAGCAATAAATACTGCAACAAATTAAGAAAATAATAGCCATAGAGACATCTGTAAATAGCATCAGCTCTGTAAATAGCAAATTATTATCAAGAACTCACTAAGTAATCAAATACAGCCTTCGAGCTCTCCGTGGAATCCAGTAACAATTTATAAATTTGTCGGTATAAAATAAAGTTGGTATAACTATTATCAATACAGTTCCTTAACTCCTTCAATCGAAAATAGACAGAAAATAGTAAAAAAAGAAAAAGAAAACGGGAAAATGTGAACTAAAAGCAATTACGAAACACAACACTAACTCGAAAACGGATACTAACTCAGACAATTTGAAATGTTTAATAAAAACGATATATATAACAATTTCAAATAACAACATGGATAAAATATAAACTATTAGTATTACTTCAGTTTTACGTGACTTTTTAAAATTTAATTCAGCATCAATCTGAAAAAATCTTTCAAACAAGGCATATAATGTTTTCTGTCGATCACAAAATATAAGAATGTAAATATTACAAAGATAAAGAAATATACTTAACCATGGGCCCGGTAAAACAAATGTGTTGAGACCGAGGCCCGTTAATACTAAGATAACCAGAACAAAAAGAGTAGACACGACTAAAATGAAATATTTGTATATTCTGACGACCCTGGAGTCAGATTTGTAGCCAAAATCCAACATAAAAACAACCAGTAGTATTACAAACATTATTTTAAGCGTATTCGATATTGAATTATCATGTCGAAATTGGATCATCGTATTTATAACTTATTTGACAATTTTGTGCTGTGCAAAAGTGAAGTTCTATTCCATTGGTTCACGATAACTAGATCACAACTTTTGTACTGCGTTCCATAACTCCAATAAGGGTAAAATAATTAATAATCTGTGTAATGCTTTTTATATTCAAAAGTAATTGGGACACTTGAGCACTTACAATATTAGTAACGTTATTTCTCTAAAGCCTCAAATAAATCTGTGTGTTTGTTAATGTATGCACACAAATATATAGAATTTATATTTAAAATAAATACTAAAATAACTTGGTACGATCTGGATTAAATTTTGAAATTTTTATTTGATTGCAACATTAGTCTTCGTGAATAAAGCTAAAAAACGATAGTGAGAGAATCATATTATTTATAATATTGGGATTGATGAGTAGCAATTTTGAATTATACATACAAAATAAAAAAAAAACAGGTTTTCCAATTTTGAAGGTTAATTCTTGGAAAACTATTGTTATTAAAAGACATTTTTATAAATATATAAGGAATTGTGATACATGTCCAAAAACCTAAGCCATATACCAAAACACATATCATTAGGATGTTAGTTAAAAAAATAAATGCATTTTTATCTTTTTTCATCCTTTTTGAACAACCAATTTCAGTATATTGTTGGCTTTTCAATAATAATATCAATAAGAGCCTTTATTTACTGAACATACCAAATTTTGACCTGCATACTACTTACAGATATATTATAAATGTAGAGTTGCAAAACGAAATTCTTTAGAGGCCACTTTGCTGACAGATAGCTCTTACAAATAGGCCTTCTCGGGGTTCTTCCCCATATTCGTGTCAAGAACACCTGACTTAAGGTTCAAAATAGAAAATATATAATAAATTTTAAATGGTCTTGCCTAGCCTAGCTGTGGTCAAGTTACTATAGCTCCAATATGAGCTGGCTCAACCGGGGGAGTCCCACCCTCTTACAGAAAATCAGCGTGAAGGAACCTTTAATTGCTACGTTTCGTCAGATGAGTAAGAGAGTCGGTTGCCCTTTCCTCGTTCCTACTGTTTCCTGCTATCTCCTTATCCCCACCCCTCGCTTTTCTCAACAATCAAGGTTGGAACCCATCCGCAACGTCTACTGCCCATCAAGTACGCCGTCTCCTCGTTGGCCACCTTTCGCATAAAAAAAATATAATAATTTTAAATCTTTGTATTTGATTTTTTTTGATGTCATCGTTTATAAAAATATTAGTGCTTCAGATTATAAGCGTGTTGCTCGTTATAAATTTCATTGTTTGCAAACAAAGCTGCAGTACACGACTAGAACAAATAAATTAATATTATCTTAATTGTTTAAAAAGTATTTACAATGTTGGAATCGATAAAATTAAAGATAACTAGAAATATGATTGATATTATTCAAGGTTTTCAGGGACTTTTGTCTTTGTGTAATTATTTATACTTCGTAACTCATAAAATGGTCATGGGATTTTATTACGAACTTGTGCAACGTTAACAAAAATCGGAGACCACTTCTCACACCAATTCACAATATTAAGGAATAGTTGGAGAATCCTTATAAATATCACGTATATATATCTCGATCCTACCCTGTAATCCAAAACAGTCCCAGCTCTCAAATATTAATGCTTTAATAATAGTGTGCTAACCATCTAACGAAATTAAGCACTGTTTCAACTTAATGAGAAAATCATAAATCTAATTTGCATTAAGTATGTGTGCGACAAATAAACGAGTAGCTTCAACGCCAATTGATTTCGATTTATTTATTTTACAAAGGTACGCTTTACAGATGGTCCCATGATGATTACAACAAGACCTCATTATTTAATCTTGAGAAAATTGAGGAATTTCCTACAAATCATACATACACCTATAGTAATGGTATTAATTAAGGAGTGATGTTTTACCTCCTGCATGAAGACAGACCTCGTAATCTTGATATTAACCGACTTCAAATGAGGAAGAGGTTTGCAATTTGTCGGAATCTTTTTTATGTATTTCTTTAATACCCCGATTTCTCGAATTACTTGACCGATTTAATTATTTTTTTTGTCTAAAAGATTTCATCTCTCAGGTAGTTTTATGGTCACCAAGTCAGGTTTTTACAATGGGATCCCATAAATATTTAAGGAAAAAAAAAGAAAATCAAGAAATTTTCGAAATGAATTCTTTTTATATGAATGCGCATTTGAGAAGGTCTCTCTTCACTTTTTTATCACGTTTATTCAATAACTTGTGTTTCACTATAACGAGTGTTTAGTATGTAGTTTCGTATAAACGAAGATCCAAAGATCTTTTGCTCCCCTCACTGCCTCGTCATTTTTATTTCAATAGAGTAACTCCTACAAATGTACTTCAAAAATGAGAGGAAGTGGATTGGAGAGAGAGAGATTGTTAGTGGATTGGACTAACCAAGCGTCGTTAGACTCGTTCATATTTGGTATATATACATAAATATGTAGGAAGAGGATTTTATTTAATTTAATTATTTTCTACCACTGGCTATTTTTGTAAGTTAACCCAGAGTTTAGAGTAGCAACACTAGAAAAATTTCAATAGAGAAAAAGGACGATTCGAAAACGGCTGTTGTGTTTGCAGGTGGAAGAGCTTCAACAGTGCCAGGGATTTGCGACCCAGGTGTAGGTTTAAAGGGCCCTTATCTAACGCGCGTTAAACGTTCACCTCCACCGTCCAAGCTCCTCTCTCTACCACACCAAACTTGAAAAGAACCTTTTAGGGCTGCCTTCGAAGTACGTTCCAAGAATGAATTGATATGAGTTCTCGACAGGGCCAAGTCTTTTAGTAGGTTGTAGGGAGATTTAGCCGTTATACCTCTCGCTCCCACTTCTAACACGTACAAATCCACGACAAACCTATTTCTAGTGAGTTCTTTAGTGAGCTCGTCATATTTATTGACCTTGATGGCATGGTCTTTGGGAATTTTGGTTTTCAATGGAACCGTATGATCTATTATCACAACGCGCTTTAAAATTCGCGAATCCATAAATATGCCTGGTCTGGAGGCCGACGCACAAATATTCTCTGGGATCTTATATAGTTTCTCATACATATCTATCGTTATAGTCCAATCCGAAGCCGCTTTAAGGATAGAGTAAGGCTTGACGTTTGTTTTTATAGCCCTAGTGCCTTCTTTCACAAAACCTACTGATCGATCGTTTGTGGTTATTTCCCTTTGCGCTCTGGCTATATGTATTTGTATATCTCGAAGCCTGTTTATAATTTTCCAGTCCTGAAAGAATGGCCAAGCTACTCTTAAAGAAACAAATGTAAAAATTACTAACATAACTAATAATAGTAACATAACATATCAATAACAGCTTGCACATCTAGATACTTTGTGGTCAATGTCCGATCGTTACAGAAAAAAAAGGAAATCCTCAAAATTATACACCAGCAGCAGGAAAATAATAACAATTCAGCATTAATTATTTTTTTATTTTCAAGTACAAATAGGGTGTGTTATGTTATATAATTTACAACTGCGCCATAAAAATAGTGTATGTAACGTAAACATTTACAATAACAAGTGGTAATTTATAATCTAAAGAAATTAGGCCACAGAAGACCAACTCAAATGGTCTGGCTTCAATGTACTGAATGAAGAGACGGAGGTCGCCAGTATGCATACTTTCTGAAATTATAATCGTTTATTAGTGAGGTCAAAGGAAATACCACAGCAATGTACGCCTCTACATAGTCCAACAAAGCGATATACCCAGAAAAAATCCATTTACTAATCATACGATAAATTGTTTTAATAATTTTCGCCTGTATTACAGTTTTGTGTATTTCCTATTTCTCAAGATATCTCTATAGTTTATCAGGAACAGATCTTGTTCAATGAATTATTTAAATAGCTTGCAATGTAAGGAAAAATAAGTTTAAATTTACACATTAACTTTGTCACCTTTAAAAGTGAGCAGCTTGTCGTACAGCACAATCTTTATTTTGGTCGATTCAATTGTCAACATAGTTCCAAAAAAAGCAGGAACTAACTGTTGTATAAGGGATTCTAAGATCCATAAACCTATAATAAAAAGAGTGTTGATGTTGACCTGAAATAAAACAAAAGTATAAATTTTTCTGCAGATCGGCCGTTCAGAGTTTACGTTTCTGATACCTGTCAAAACTTAATGACTATAACATATATATAACAATAGCATTTGTAATATTTTGTAACGCTATTTATTGTAATCGTTATACATTTTTAGTCTATTATCGAATTTAATTGAAAATAATAATAAAATATGTACTGATTGATTTAGTTATTTTCAATAGAAATACTGAACTATAATGATAGCTACGTATGAGAAACAATACAAATCCCAGAGGGTATTTGTGCGTCGGCCTCCAGACCAGACATGTATGTATTCGCGAATTTTAAAGCGTGTTGTAATTATAGAGCTTACGATTCCTTGGGAAACCAACATGCCCAAAGACCATGCTGTCAAGGTCAACAAATATTATGAGCTCACAAACGAACTCATTCGAACTAGATTCATCGTACATTTGTACGCGGTAGAAGTGGGAGCAAGAGGTATAACGGCAAAATCTCTCTACAACCTACAAAAAGACTTGGGCCTGTCCAACTAATATCAGTTCATTTTTGGAACGTTCTTAGAAGGCAGCCCTAGTAGGCTCTTTTCAAATTAGGTTACATGGAGAGAGGAGCTTGGACGATGGAATTGAGCGTTCAACGCGCTTTAGAGAGAGGCCCCTTAAACCTACACCTATGTCGAAAGTCCCAAGCACTGTTGAAGCTCCTCTCCCTGCAACGAGATGGAACTGGCACCCGCACGGTGAATCCATTGAATACTAAGAGGTTTCGTCGTCTTAAACACATTCGAAATAAAAATATTAATTTGTTATTATTACATTGACAGTGTGTAACTTTCTGCAATATCGATCACAACTACTACCCATTAAGTAGGCTAATTTTTCCAAAACTAGCAAGCTAAGAGGATTCAACACCAGGGATATACGAACTGCTCTTTCATTGGAGAATCCCCCTCTTAACACTCTTGATCCGCTCTCATTACACTAATTTGAAAATGCTTTTGTATTCGTAGGCGGGATGGAAGGACCGAATTGCGACATAGATCCTTGCAGCGCTCTTTGTGCACTAAATCGCGTGAATTCTAAGACTCACGGCGCCTTCCTCTACCTTGAGGCAGTTTAACTGGCCTCGTTCTTTGCCACAAGATGCAGATATGTTATATTCACTATTCTGATATACTCTAAGCGTCACGGCGCTTTTTCATGAACAGTTTGTAAAACGGTGACTCCGAAACGGAATGATTCTAATTCCTAATCTCTATATAAGACTGTTTATGGTATGTAAGCCTATATTATTTGTTTTACGTCTTGTCATTGAAGAAAGCTTCCTTCACCCGGGACAAACTCAATACCATTGCTAGTTCTGTCACTGAAGTGGTAACCGAGTATCAAACTTTTTTATTCCACTCTCTGTGATGCCTATCGGTGACAGGTCGTAGACCTGTTTCACTTATCTTTGCCCAACTGCATATCACCGAAAATAATAGGTATTATCACTAAACCTGGACTCTAAAGAGTCATAATGAGGGATAATGTTGCCAATACAGAAAAACTGAGGTATAATTTCGCTGACTGGTCCAACAAATAGAATCACCCAAGTCTCTTCTATTATTTCTTAGGTCAACAGCATTAGAAAATCTCTGCCTTAAAATCAAACAAAATAAATAGTCTAAATGATAATGTTTAAATCAATTTGAAAGTGTGTAACGTTGAAGAGTACTCTAAAAGTAAATTATAGACACTAGTCATAAATAAAATATAATAAGCACATACCGATGTTGATCGAAGGCCAATCAGGATATTATACAGGAAATACATTACTTGTGGAACACGGCACATTAAAAGCAATAAATACTGCAACAAATTAAGAAAATAATAGCCATAGAGACATCTGTAAATAGCATCAGCTCTGTAAATAGCAAATTATTATCAAGAACTCACTAAGTAATCAAATACAGCCTTCGAGCTCTCCGTGGAATCCAGTAACAATTTATAAATTTGTCGGTATAAAATAAAGTTGGTATAACTATTATCAATACAGTTCCTTAACTCCTTCAATCGAAAATAGACAGAAAATAGTAAAAAGAAGAAAAAGAAAACGGGAAAATGTGAACTAAAAGCAATTACGAAACACAACACTAACTCGAAAACGGATACTAACTCAGACAATTTGAAATGTTTAATAAAAACGATATATATAACAATTTCAAATAACAACATGGATAAAATATAAACTATTAGTATTACTTCAGTTTTACGTGACTTTTTAAAATTTAATTCAGCATCAATCTGAAAAAATCTTTCAAACAAGGCATATAATGTTTTCTGTCGATCACAAAATATAAGAATGTAAATATTACAAAGATAAAGAAATATACTTAACCATGGGCCCGGTAAAACAAATGTGTTGAGACCGAGGCCCGTTAATACTAAGATAACCAGAACAAAAAGAGTAGACACGACTAAAATGAAATATTTGTATATTCTGACGACCCTGGAGTCAGATTTGTAGCCAAAATCCAACATAAAAACAACCAGTAGTATTACAAACATTATTTTAAGCGTATTCGATATTGAATTATCATGTCGAAATTGGATCATCGTATTTATAACTTATTTGACAATTTTGTGCTGTGCAAAAGTGAAGTTCTATTCCATTGGTTCACGATAACTAGATCACAACTTTTGTACTGCGTTCCATAACTCCAATAAGGGTAAAATAATTAATAATCTGTGTAATGCTTTTTATATTCAAAAGTAATTGGGACACTTGAGCACTTACAATATTAGTAACGTTATTTCTCTAAAGCCTCAAATAAATCTGTGTGTTTGTTAATGTATGCACACAAACATATAGAATTTATATTTAAAATAAATACTAAAATAACTTGGTACGATCTGGATTAAATTTTGAAATTTTTATTTGATTGCAACATTAGTCTTCGTGAATAAAGCTAAAAAACGATAGTGAGAGAATCATATTATTTATAATATTGGGATTGATGAGTAGCAATTTTGAATTATACATACAAAATAAAAAAAAAACAGGTTTTCCAATTTTGAAGGTTAATTCTTGGAAAACTATTGTTATTAAAAGACATTTTTATAAATATATAAGGAATTGTGATACATGTCCAAAAACCTAAGCCATATACCAAAACACATATCATTAGGATGTTAGTTAAAAAAATAAATGCATTTTTATCTTTTTTCATCCTTTTTGAACAACCAATTTCAGTATATTGTTGGCTTTTCAATAATAATATCAATAAGAGCCTTTATTTACTGAACATACCAAATTTTGACCTGCATACTACTTACAGATATATTATAAATGTAGAGTTGCAAAACGAAATTCTTTAGAGGCCACTTTGCTGACAGATAGCTCTTACAAATAGGCCTTCTCGGGGTTCTTCCCCATATTCGTGTCAAGAACACCTGACTTAAGGTTCAAAATAGAAAATATATAATAAATTTTAAATGGTCTAGCCTAGCCTAGCTGTGGTCAAGTTACTATAGCTCGAATATGAGCTGGCTCAACCGGGGGAGTCCCACCCTCTTACAGAAAATCAGCGTGAAGGAACCTTTAATTGCTACGTTTCGTCTGATGAGTAAGAGAGTCGGTTGCCGTTTCCTCGTTCCTACTGTTTCCTGCTATCTCCTTATCCCCACCCCTCGCTTTTCTCAACAATAAGGTTGGAATCCATCCGCAACGTCTACTGCCCATCAAGTACGCCGTCTCCTCGTTGGCCACCTTTCGCATAAAAAAAATATAATAATTTTAAATCTTTGTATTTGATTTTTTTTGATGTCATCGTTTATAAAAATATTAGTGCTTCAGATTATAAGCGTGTTGCTCGTTATAAATTTCATTGTTTGCAAACAAAGCTGCAGTACACGACTAGAACAAATAAATTAATATTATCTTAATTGTTTAAAAAGTATTTACAATGTTGGTATCGATAAAATTAAAGATAACTAGGAATATGATTGCTATTATTCAAGGTTTTCAGGGACTTTTGTCTTTGTGTAATTATTTATACTTCGTAACTCATAAAATGGTCATGGGATTTTATTAAGAACTTGTGCAACGTTAACAAAAATCGGAGACCACTTCTCACACCAATTCACAATATTAAGGAATAGTTGGAGAATCCTTATATATATCACGTATATATATCTCGATCCTACCCTGTAATCCAAAACACTGTCCCAGCTCTCAAATATTAATGCTTTAATAATAGTGTGCTAACCATCTAACGAAATTAAGCACTTTTCCAACTTAATGACAAATCATAAATCTAATTTGCATTAAGTATGTGTGCGACAAATAAACGAGTAGCTTCAACGCCAATTGATTTCGATTTATTTATTTTACTAAGGTACGCTTTACAGATGGTCCCATGATGATTACAACAAGACCTCATTATTTAATCTTGAGAAAATTGAGGAATTTCCTACAAATCATACATACACCTATAGTAATGGTATTAATTAAGGAGTGATGTTTTACCTCCTGCATGAAGACAGACCTCGTAATCTTGATATTAACCGACTTCAAATGAGGAAGAGGTTTGCAATTTGTCGGACTCTTTTTTTATGTATTTCTTTAATACCCCGATTTCTCGAATTACTTGACCGATTTAATTTTTTTTTTTTTGTCTAAAAGATTTCATCTCCCAGGTAGTTTTATGGTCACCAAGTCAGGTTTTAACAATGGGATCCCATAAATATTTAAGGAAAAAGAAAAGAAAATCAAGAAATTTTTGAAATGAATTCTTTTTATATGAATGCGCATTTGAGAAGGTCTCTCTTCACTGTTTTATCACGTTTATTCAATAACTTGTGTTTCACTATAACGAGTGTTTATTTGAAGATCCAAAGATCTTTTCATCCCATCACTGCCTCGTCATTTTTATTTCAATAGAGTTACTCCTACAAATGTACTTAAAAAATGAGAGGAAGTGGATTGGATAGAGAGAGATTGTTAGCGGATTGGACTAACCAAGCGTCGTTAGACTCGTTCATATTTGGTATATATACATAAATATGTAGGAAGAGGATTTTATTTAATTTAATTATTTTCTACCACTGGGTATTTTTGTAAATTAACCCAGAGTTTAGTGTAGCAACACTAGAAAAAAATCAGTAGAGAAAAAGGACGATTCGAAAACGGCTGTTGTGTTTGCAGGTGGAAGAGCTTCAACAGTGCCAGGGATTTGCGACCCAGGTGTAGGTTTAAAGGGCCCTTATCTAACGCGCGTTAAACGTTCACCTCCACCGTCCAAGCTCCTCTCTCTACCACACCAAACTTGAAAAGAACCTTTTAGGGCTGCCTTCGAAGTACGTTCCAAGAATGAATTGATATTAGTTCTCAAAAGGCCCAAGTCTTTTAGTAGGTTGTAGGGAGATTTAGCCGTTATACCTCTCGCTCCCACTTCTAACACGTACAAATCCACGACAAACCTATTTCTAGTGAGTTCTTTAGTGAGCTCGTAATATTTATTGACCTTGATGGCATGGTCTTTGGGAATTTTGGTTTTCAATGGAACTGTATGATCTATTATCACAACGCGCTATAAAATTCGCGAATCCATAAATATGCCTGGTCTGGAGGCCGACGCACAAATATTCTCTGGAATCTTATATAGTTTCTCATACATATCTTTCGTTATAGTCCAATCCGAAGCCGCTTTAAGGATAGAGTAAGGCTTGACGTTTGTTTTTATAGCCCTGGTGCCTTCTTTCACAAAACCTACTGATCGATCGTTTGTGGTTATTTCCCTTTGCGCTCTGGCTATATGTATTTGTATATCTCGAAGCCTGTTTATAATTTTCCAGTCCTGAAAGAATGGCCAAGCTACTCTAAAAGAAACAAATGTAAAAATTACTAACATAACTAATAATAGTAACATAACATATCAATAACAGCTTGCACATCTAGGTACTTTGTGGTCAATGTCCGATCGTTACAGAAAAAAAAGAAAAATCCTCAAAATTATACACCAGCAGCAGGAAAATAATAACAATTCAGCATTAATTATTTTTTTATTTTCAAGTACAAATAGGGTGTGTTATGTTATATAATTTACAACTGCGCCATAAAAATAGTGTATGTAACGTAAACATTTACAATAATAAGTGGTAATTTATAATCTAAAGAAATTAGGCCACAGAAGACCAACTCAAATGGTCTGGCTTCAATGTACTGAATGAAGAGACGGAGGTCGCCAGTATGCATACTTTCTGAAATTATAATCGTTTATTAGTGAGGTCAAAGGAAATACCAAAGTAATGTACGCCTCTACATAGTCCAACAAAGCGATATACCCAGAAAAAAATCCATTTACCAATTATACGATAAATTGTTTTAATAATTTTCGTCTGTATTACAGTTTTGTGTATTTCCTACTTCTCAAGATATCTCTATAGTTTATCACGAACAGATCTTGTTCAATGAATTATTTGAATAGCTTGCAATTGAAGGAAAACTTAGTTTAAATTTACACATTAACTTTGTCACCTTTAAAAGTAAGCAGCTTGTCGTACAGCACAATCTTTATTTTGGTCGATTCAATCGTCAACATAGTTCCAAAAAAAGCAGGAACTAACTGTTGTATAAGGGATTCTAAGATCCATAAACCTATAATAAAAAGAGTGTTGATGTTGACCTGAAATAAAACCAAAGTATAAATTTTTCTGCAGATCGGCCGTTCAGAGTTTACGTTTCTGATACCTGTCAAAACTTAATGACTATAACATATATATATATATAACAACAGCATTTGTAATATTTTGTAACGCTATTTATTGCACTCTTTATACATTTTTAGTCTATTATTGAATTGAATTGAAAATAATTATAAAATATGTACTGAAAGATTTAGTTATTTTCAATAGAAATACTGAACTATAATGATAGCTACGTATGAGAAACAATACAAATCCTAGAAGGTATTTGTGCATCGGCCTCCAGACCAGAAATGTATGTATTCGCGAATTTTAAAGCGTGTTATAATTATAGAGCTTACGATTCCTTGGGAAACCAACATGCCCAAAGACCATGCTGTCAAGGTCAATAAATATTATGAGCTCACAAACGAACACATTCGAACTAGGTTGTACGCGGTAGAAGTGGGAGCAAGAGGTATAACGGCAAAATCTCTCTACAACCTACAAAAAGACTTGGGCCTGTCCAACTAATATCAGTTCATTTTTGGAACGTTCTTAGAAGGCAGCCCTAGTAGGCTCTTTTCAAATTAGGTTACATGGAGAGAGAAGCTTGGACGATGGAATTGAGCGTTCAACGCGCTTTAGAGAGAGGCCCCTTAAACCTACACCTGGGTCGAAAGTCCCAAGCACTGTTGAAGTTCCTCTCCCTGCAACGAGATGGACCCGGCACCCGCACGGTGAATCCATTGAATGCTAAGAGGTTTCGTCGTCTTAAACATATTCGAAATAAAAATATGAATTTGTTATTATTACATTGACAGTGTGTAACTTTCTGCAATATCGATCACAACTACTCCCCATTAAGTAGGCTAATTTTTCCAAAACAAGCAAGCTAAGAGGATTCAACACCAGGGATATACGAACTGCTCTTTCATTGGAGAATCCCCCTCTTAACACTCTTGATCCGCTCTCATTACACTAATTTGAAAATGCTTTTGTATTCGTAGGCGGGATGGAAGGACCGAATTGCGACATAGATCCTTGCAGCGCTCTTTGTGCACTAAATCGCGTGAATTCTAAGACCCACGGCACCTTCCTCTACCTTGAGGCAGTTTAACTGGCCTTGTTCTTTGACACAAGACGCAGATATGTTATATTCACTATTCTGATATAGTCTAAGCGTCACGGCACTTTTTCATGAACAGTTCGTAAAACGGTGAATCCGAAACGGAATGATTCTAATTCCTAATCTCTATATAAGACTGTTTATGGTATGCAAGCCTATATTATCTGTTTTAGGTCTTGTCATTGAAGAAAGTTTCCTTCACCCGGGACAAACTCAATACCATTGCTAGTTCTGTCACTGAAGTGGTAATCGAGTATCAAAACTTTTTTATTCCACTCTCTGTGATGCCTATCGGTGACAGATCGTAGACCTGTTTCACTTATCTTTGCCCAACTGCATATCACCGAAAATAATAGGTATTATCACTAAACCTGGACTAAAAAAGTCATAATGAGGGATATTGTTGCCAATACAGAAAAAGTGAGGTATAATTTCGCTGACTGGTCCAACAATAGAATCACCCAAGTCTCTTCTATTATTTCTTAGGTCAACATCATAAGAAATTCTCTGCCTTAAAATCAAACAAAACAAATAGTCTAAATGATAATGTTGAAATCAATTGGAAAGTGTGTAACGTTGAAGAGTACTCTAAAAGTAAATTATAGACACTAGTCATAAATAAAATATAATAAGCACATACCGATGTTGATCGAAGTCCAATCAGGATATTATACAGGAAATGCATTACTTGTGGAACACGGCACATTAAAAGCAATAAATACTGCAACAAATTAAGAAAATAATAGCCATAGAGACATCTGTAAATAGCATCAGCTCTGTAAATAGCAAATTATTATCAAGAACTCACTAAGTAATCAAATACAGCCTTCGAGCTCTCCGTGGAATCCAGTAACAATTTATAAATTTGTCGGTATAAAATAAAGTTGGTATAACTATTATCAATACAGTTCCTTAACTCCTTCAATCGAAAATAGACAGAAAATAGTAAAAAGAAGAAAAAGAAAACGGGAAAATGTGAACTAAAAGCAATTACGAAACACAACACTAACTCGAAAACGGATACTAACTCAGACAATTTGAAATGTTTAATAAAAACGATATATATAACAATTTCAAATAACAACATGGATAAAATATAAACTATTAGTATTACTTCAGTTTTACGTGACTTTTTAAAATTTAATTCAGCATCAATGTGAAACAATCTTTCAAACATGGCATATAAAGTTTTTTGTCGATCACAAAATATAAGAATGTAAATATTACAAAGATAAAGAAATAAATTTAACCATGTGGCCGGTAAAATAAATGTGTTGAGACCGAGGCCCGTTAATACTAAGATAACCAGAACAAAAAGAGTAGACACGACTAAAATGAAATATTTGTATATTCTGACGACCCTTGAGTCAGATTTGTAGCCAAAATCCAACATAAAAACAACCAGTAGTATTACAAACATTATTTTAAGCGTATTCGATATTGAATTTTCATGTCGAAATTGGATCATTATATTTATAACTTATTTGACAATTTTGTGCTGTGCAAAAGTGAAGTTCTGTTCCATTGGTTCACGGTAACTAGATCAAAACTTTTGTACTGCGTTCCATAACTCCAATAAGGGTAAAATAATTAATAATCTGTGTAATGTTTTTTATATTCAAAAGTAATTGGGACACTCGAGCACTTACAATATTAGTAACGTTATTTCTCTAAAGCCTCAAATAAATCTGTGTGTTTGTTAATGTATGCACACAAATATATAGAATTTATATTTAAAATAAATACTAAAATAACTTGGTACGATCTGGATTAAATTTTGAAATTTTTATTTGATTGCAACATTAGTCTTCGTGAATAAAGCTAAAAAACGACAGTGAGAGAATCATATTATTTATAATATTGGGATTGATGAGTAGCAATTCTGAATTATACATGCAATATAAAAAAAACCGTTTTACAATTTTGAAGGTTAATTCTTGGAAAACTATTGTTATTAAAAGACATTTTTATAAATATATAAGGAATTGTGATACATGTCCAAAAACCTAAGCCATATACCAAAACACATATCATTAGGATATTAGTTAAAAAAATAAATGCATTTTTATCTTTTTTCGTCCTTTTTGAACAACCAATTTCAGTATATTGTTGGCTTTTCAATAATAATATCAATAAGAGCCTTTATTTACTGATCATACCAAATTTTGACCTGCATACTACTTACAGATATATTATAAACGGTCTAGCCTAGCCTAGCTGTGGTCAAGTTACTATAGCTCGAATATGAGCTGGCTCGACCGGGGAAGGCCCACCCTCTTACAGAAAATCAGCGTGAAGGAACCTTTAATTGCTACGTTTCGTCTGATGAGTAAGAGAGTCGGTTGCCCTTTCCTCGTTCCTACTGTTTCCTACTATCTCCTTATCCCCACCCCTCGCTTTTCTCAACAATCAAGGTTGGCAACGCATCCACCAGCCACCTTTCGCATAAAAAAAATATAATAATTTTAAATCTTTGTATTTGATTTTTTTTGATGTCATCGTTTATAAAAATATTAGTGCTTCAGATTATACGCGTGTTGCTCGTTATAAATTTCATTGTTTGCAAACAAAGCTGCAGTACACGACTAGAACAAATAAATTAATATTATCTTATTTGTTTAAAAAGTATTTACAATGTTGGAATCGATAAAATTAAAGATAACTAGAAATATGATTGCTATTATTCAAGGTTTTCAGGGACTTTTGTCTTTGTGTAATTATTTATACTTCGTAACTCATAAAATGGTCATGGGATTTTATTAAGAACTTGTGCAACGTTAACAAAAATCGGAGACCACTTCTCACACCAAATCACAATATTAAGGAATAGTTGGAGAATCCTTATATATATCACGTATATATATATCTCGATCCTACCCTGTAATCCAAAACACTGTCCCAGCTCTCAAATATTAATGCTTTAATAATAGTGTGCTAACCATCTAACGAAATTAAGCACTGTTCCAACTTAATGAGAAAATCATAAATCTAATTTGCATTAAGTATGTGTGCGACAAATAAACGAGTAGCTTCAACGCCAATTGATTTCGATTTATTTATTTTACTAAGGTACGCTTTACAGATGGTCCCATGATGATTACAACAAGACCTCATTATTTAATCTTGAGAAAATTGAGGAATTTCCTACAAATCATACATACACCTATAGTAATGGTATTAATTAAGGAGTGATGTTTTACCTCCTGCATGAAGACAGACCTCGTAATCTTGATATTAACCGACTTCAAATGAGGAAGAGGTTTGCAATTTGTCGGACTCTTTTTTTATGTATTTCTTTAATACCCCGATTTCTCGAATTACTTGACCGATTTAATTTTTTTTTTTTTGTCTAAAAGATTTCATCTCCCAGGTAGTTTTATGGTCACCAAATCAGGTTTTTACAATGGGATCCCATAAATATTTAAGGAAAAAAAAAGAAAATCAAGCAATTTTCGAAATGAATTCTTTTTATATGAATGCGCATTTGAGAAGGTCTCTCGTCACTCTTTTATCACGTTTATTCAATAACTTGTGTTTCACTATAACGAGTGTTTAGTATGTAGTTTCGTATAAACGAAGATCCAAAGATCTTTTCCTCCCATCACTGCCTCGTCATTTTTATTTCAATAGAGTAACTCCTACAAATGTACTTCAAAAATGAGAGGAAGTGGATTGGAGAGAGAGAGATTGTTAGTGGATTGGACTAACCAAGCGTCGTTAGACTCGTTCATATTTGGTATATATACATAAATATGTAGGAAGAGGATTTTATTTAATTTAATTATTTTCTACCACTGGGTATTTTTGTAAGTTAACCCAGAGCTTAGAGTAGCAACACTAGAAAAATTTCAATAGAGAAAAAGGAAAATTCGAACACGGCTGTTGTGTTTGCAGGTGGAAGAGCTTCAACAGTGCCTGGGATTCGCGACCCAGGTGTAGGTTTAAAGGGCCCTTATCTAACGCGCGTTAAACGTTCACCTCCACCGTCCAAGCTCCTCTCTCTACCACACCAAACTTGAAAAATACCTTTTAGGGCTGCCTTCGACGTACGTTCCAAGAATGAATTGATATGAGTTCTAAACAGGCCCAAGTCTTTTAGTAGGTTGTAGGGAGATTTAGCCGTTATACCTCTCGCTCCCACTTCTACCACGTACAAATCCACGACAAACCTATTTCTAGTGAGTTCTTTAGTGAGCTCGTAATATTTATTGACCTTGATGGCATGGTCTTTGGGAATTTTGGTTTTCAATGGAACCGTATGATCTATTATCACAACGCTCTTTAAAATTCGCGAATCCATAAATATGTCTGGTCTGAAGACCGACGCAAAAATATTCTCTGGGATCTTATATAGTTTCTCATACATATCCATCGTTATAGTCCAATCCGAAGCCGCTTTAAGGATAGAGTAAGGCTTGACGTTTGTTTTTATAGCCCTAGTGCCTTCTTTCACAAAACCTACTGATCGGTCGTTTGTGGTTATTTCCCTTTGCGCTCTGGCTATATGTATTTGTATATCTCGAAGCCTGTTTATAATTTTCCAGACCTGAAAGAATGGCCAAGCTACTCTAAATGAAACAAATGTAAAAATTACTAACATAACTAATAATTGTAACATAACATATCATTAACAGCTTGCACATCTAGGTACTTTGTGGTCAATGTCCGATCATTACAGAAAAAAAAGAAAAATCCTCAAAATTATGCACCAGCAGCAGGAAAATAATAACAATTGAGCATTAATTATTTTTTTATTTTCAAGTACAAACAGGGTGTGTTATGTTATATAATTTACAACTGCGCCATAAAAATAGTATATGTAACGTAAACATTTACAATAACAAGTGGTAATTTATAATCTAAAGAAATTAGGCCACAGAAGACCAACTCAAATGGTCTGGCTTCAATGTACTGAATGAAGAGACGGAGGTCGCCAGTATGCATACTTTCTGAAATTATAATAGTTTATTAGTGAGGTCAAAGGACATACCAGAGCAATGTATGCCTCTACATAGTCCAACAAAGCGATATACCCAGAAAAAAATCCATTTACTAATCATACGATAAATTGTTTTAATAATTTTCGTCTGTATTACAGTTTTGTTTATTTCCTATTTCTCAAGATTTCTCTATAGCTTATCAGAAACAGATCTTTTTCAATGAATTATTTAAATAGCTTGCAATGTAAAGAAAAATTAGTTTAAAGTTACACATTAACTTTGTCACCTTTAAAAGTAAGCAGCTTGTCGTAAAGCACAATCTTTATTTTGGTCGATTCAATTGTCAACATAGTTCCAAAAAAAGCAGGAACTAACTGTTGTATAAGGGATTCTAAGATCCATAAACCTAAAATAAAAAGAGTGTTGATGTTGACCTGAAATAAAACCAAAGTATAAATTTTTCTGCAGATCGGCCGTTCAGAGTTTACGTTTCTGATACCTGTCAAAACTTAATGACTATAACATATATATAACAATAGCATTTGTAATATTTTGTAACGCTATTTATTACACTCTTTATACATTTTTAGTCTATTATCGAATTGAATTGAAAAAAATAATAAAATATGTACTGATAGATTTAGTTATTTTCAATAGAAATACTGAACTATAATGATAGCTACGTATGAGAAACAATACAAATCCCAGAGGGTATTTGTGCGTCGGCCTCCAGACCAGACATGTATGTATTCGCGAATTTTAAAGCGTGTTGTAATTATAGAGCTTACGATTCCTTGGGAAACCAACATGCCCAAAGACCATGCTGTCAAGGTCAACAAATATTATGAGCTCACAAACGAACTCACTCGAAATAGTTTCATCGTAAATTTGTACGCGGTAGAAGTGGGAGCAAGAGGTATAACGGCAAAATCTTTCTACAACCTACTAAAAGACTTGGGCCTGTCCAACTAATATCAGTTCATTTTTGGAACGTTCTTAGAAGGCAGCCCTAGAAGGCTCTTTTCAAATTAGGTTACATGGAGAGAGGAGCTTGGACGATGGAATTGAGCGTTCAACGCGCTTTAGAGAGAGGCCCCTTAAACCTACACCTGGGTCGAAAGTCCCAAGCACTGTTGAAGCTCCTCTCCCTGCAACGAGATGGAACTGGCACCCGCACGGTGAATACATTGAATGCTAAGAGGTTTCGTCGTCTTAAACATATTCGAAATAAAAATATTAATTTGTTATTATTACATTGACAGTGTGTAACTTTCTGCAATATCGATCACAACTACTCTCCATTAAGTAGGCTAATTTTTCCAAAACAAGCAAGCTAAGAGGATTCAACACCACGGATATACGAACTGCTCTTTCATTGGAGAATCCCCCTCTTAACACTCTTGATCCGCTCTCATTACACTAATTTGAAAATGCTTTTGTATTCGTAGGCGGGATGGAAGGACCGAATTGCGACATAGATCCTTGCAGCGCTCTTTGTGCACTAAATCGCGTGAATTCTAAGACTCACGGCGCCTTCCTCTACCTTGAGGCAGTTTAACTGGCCTTGTTCTTTGCCACAAGATGCAGATATGTTATATTCACTATTCTGATATACTCTAAGCGTCACGGCGCTTTTTCATGAACAGTTTGTAAAACGGTGACTCCGAAACGGAATGATTCTAATTCCTAATCTCTATATAAGACTGTTTATGGTATGCAAGCCTATATTATTTGTTTTACGTCTTGTCATTGAAGAAAGCTTCCTTCACCCGGGACAAACTCAATACCATTGCTAGTTCTGTCACTGAAGTGGTAACCGAGTATCAAACTTTTTTATTCCACTCTCTGTGATGCCTATCGGTGACAGGTCGTAGACCTGTTTCACTTATCTTTGCCCAACTGCATATCACCGAAAATAATAGGTATTATCACTAAACCTGGACTCTAAAGAGTCATAATGAGGGATAATGTTGCCAATACAGAAAAACTGAGGTATAATTTCGCTGACTGGTCCAACAAATAGAATCACCCAAGTCTCTTCTATTATTTCTTAGGTCAACAGCATTAGAAAATCTCTGCCTTAAAATCAAACAAAATAAATAGTCTAAATGATAATGTTTAAATCAATTTGAAAGTGTGTAACGTTGAAGAGTACTCTAAAAGTAAATTATAGACACTAGTCATAAATAAAATATAATAAGCACATACCGATGTTGATCGAAGGCCAATCAGGATATTATACAGGAAATACATTACTTGTGGAACACGGCACATTAAAAGCAATAAATACTGCAACAAATTAAGAAAATAATAGCCATAGAGACATCTGTAAATAGCATCAGCTCTGTAAATAGCAAATTATTATCAAGAACTCACTAAGTAATCAAATACAGCCTTCGAGCTCTCCGTGGAATCCAGTAACAATTTATAAATTTGTCGGTATAAAATAAAGTTGGTATAACTATTATCAATACAGTTCCTTAACTCCTTCAATCGAAAATAGACAGAAAATAGTAAAAAGAAGAAAAAGAAAACGGGAAAATGTGAACTAAAAGCAATTACGAAACACAACACTAACTCGAAAACGGATACTAACTCAGACAATTTGAAATGTTTAATAAAAACGATATATATAACAATTTCAAATAACAACATGGATAAAATATAAACTATTAGTATTACTTCAGTTTTACGTGACTTTTTAAAATTTAATTCAGCATCAATCTGAAAAAATCTTTCAAACAAGGCATATAATGTTTTCTGTCGATCACAAAATATAAGAATGTAAATATTACAAAGATAAAGAAATATACTTAACCATGGGCCCGGTAAAACAAATGTGTTGAGACCGAGGCCCGTTAATACTAAGATAACCAGAACAAAAAGAGTAGACACGACTAAAATGAAATATTTGTATATTCTGACGACCCTGGAGTCAGATTTGTAGCCAAAATCCAACATAAAAACAACCAGTAGTATTACAAACATTATTTTAAGCGTATTCGATATTGAATTATCATGTCGTAATTGGATCATCGTATTTATAACTTATTTGACAATTTTGTGCTGTGCAAAAGTGAAGTTCTATTCCATTGGTTCACGATAACTAGATCACAACTTTTGTACTGCGTTCCATAACTCCAATAATGGTAAAATAATTAATAATCTGTGTAATGCTTTTTATATTCAAAAGTAATTGGGACACTTGAGCACTTACAATATTAGTAACGTTATTTCTCTAAAGCCTCAAATAAATCTGTGTGTTTGTTAATGTATGCACACAAACATATAGAATTTATATTTAAAATAAATACTAAAATAACTTGGTACGATCTGGATTAAATTTTGAAATTTTTATTTGATTGCAACATTAGTCTTCGTGAATAAAGCTAAAAAACGACAGTGAGAGAATCATATTATTTATAATATTGGGATTGATGAGTAGCAATTCTGAATTATACATACAAAATAAAAAAAAAACAGGTTTTCCAATTTTGAAGTTTAATTCTTGGAAAACTATTGTTATTAAAAGACATTTTTATAAATATATAAGGAATTGTGATACATGTCCAAAAACCTAAGCCATATACCAAAACACATATCATTAGGATGTTAGTTAAAAAAATAAATGCATTTTTATCTTTTTTCATCCTTTTTGAACAACCAATTTCAGTATATTGTTCCCCTTTTCAATAATAATATCAATAAGAGCCTTTATTTACTGATCATACCAAATTTTGACCTGCATACTACTTACAGATATATTATAAATGTAGAGTTGCAAAACGAAATTCTTTAGAGGCCACTTTGCTGACAGATAGCTCTTACAAATAGGCCTTCTCGAGGTTCTTCCCCATATTCGTGTCAAGAACACCTGACTTAAGGTTCAAAATAGAAAATATATAATAAATTTTAAATGGTCTAGCCTAGCCTAGCTGTGGTCAAGTTACTATAGCTCGAATATGAGCTGGCTCAACCGGGGGAGTCCCACCCTCTTACAGAAAATCAGCGTGAAGGAACCTTTAATTGCTACGTTTCGTCTGATGAGTAAGAGAGTCGGTTGCCGTTTCCTCGTTCCTACTGTTTCCTGCTATCTCCTTATCCCCACCCCTCGCTTTTCTCAACAATAAGGTTGGAATCCATCCGCAACGTCTACTGCCCATCAAGTACGCCGTCTCCTCGTTGGCCACCTTTCGCATAAAAAAAATATAATAATTTTAAATCTTTGTATTTCATTTTTTTTTATGTCATCGTTTATAAAAATATTAGTGCTTCAGATTATAAGCGTGTTGCTCGTTATAAATTTCATTGTTTGCAAACAAAGCTGCAGTACACGACTAGAACAAATAAATTAATATTATCTTAATTGTTTAAAAAGTATTTACAATGTTGGTATCGATAAAATTAAAGATAACTAGGAATATGATTGCTATTATTCAAGGTTTTCAGGGACTTTTGTCTTTGTGTAATTATTTATACTTCGTAACTCATAAAATGGTCATGGGATTTTATTAAGAACTTGTGCAACGTTAACAAAAATCGGAGACCACTTCTCACACCAATTCACAATATTAAGGAATAGTTGGAGAATCCTTATATATATCACGTATATATATCTCGATCCTACCCTGTAATCCAAAACACTGTCCCAGCTCTCAAATATTAATGCTTTAATAATAGTGTGCTAACCATCTAACGAAATTAAGCACTTTTCCAACTTAATGACAAATCATAAATCTAATTTGCATTAAGTATGTGTACGACAAATAAACGAGTAGCTTCAACGCCAATTTATTTCGATTTATTTATTTTACAAAGGTACGCTTTACAGATGGTCCCATGATGATTACAACCAGACCTCATTATTTAATCTTGAGAAAATTGAGGAATTTCCTACAAATCATACATACACCTATAGTAATGGTATTAATTAAGGAGTGATGTTTTACCTCCTGCATGAAGACAGACCTCGTAATCTTGATATTAACCGACTTCAAATGAGGAAGAGGTTTGCAATTTGTCTGAATCTTTTTTATGTATTTCTTTAATACCCCGATTTCTCGAATTACTTGACCGATTTAATTATTTTTTTGGTCTAAAAGATTTCATCTCTCAGGTAGTTTTATGGTCACCAAGTCAGGTTTTTACAATGGGATCCCATAAATATTTAAGGAAAAAAAAAATCAAGAAGTTTTCGAAATGAATTCTTTTTATATGAATGCGCATTTGAGAAGGTCTCTCTTCACTTTTTTATCATGTTTATTCAATAACTTGTGTTTCACTATAACGAGTGTTTAGTATGTAGTTTCGTATAAACAAAGATCCAAAGATCTTTTGCTCCCCTCACTGCCTCGTCATTTTTATTTCAATAGAGTAACTCCTACAAATGTACTTCAAAAATGAGAGGAAGTGGATTGGATAGAGAGAGATTGTTAGTGGATTGGACTAACCAAGCGTCGTTAGACTCGTTCATATTTGGTATATATACATAAATATGTAGGAAGAGGATTTTATTTAATTTAATTATTTTCTACCACTGGGTATTTTTGTGAGTTAACCCAGAGTTTAGAGTAGCAACACTAGAAAAATTTCAATAGAGAAAAAGGACGATTCGAAAACGGCTGTTGTGTTTGCAGGTGGAAGAGCTTCAACAGTGCCAGGGATTTGCGACCCAGGTGTAGGTTTAAAGGGCCCTTATCTAACGCGCGTTAAACGTTCACCTCCACCGTCCAAGCTCCTCTCTCTACCACACCAAACTTGAAAAGAACCTTTTAGGGCTGCCTTCGAAGTACGTTCCAAGAATGAATTGATATGAGTTCTCGACAGGGCCAAGTCTTTTAGTAGGTTGTAGGGAGATTTAGCCGTTATACCTCTCGCTCCCACTTCTAACACGTACAAATCCACGACAAACCTATTTCTAGTGAGTTCTTTAGTGAGCTCGTCATATTTATTGACCTTGATGGCATGGTCTTTGGGAATTTTGGTTTTCAATGGAACCGTATGATCTATTATCACAACGCTCTTTAAAATTCACGAATCCATAAATATGCCTGGTCTGGAGGCCGACGCACAAATATTCTCTGGGATCTTATATAGTTTCTCATACATATCTATCGTTATAGTCCAATCCGAAGCCGCTTTAAGGATAGAGTAAGGCTTGACGTTTGTTTTTATAGCCCTAGTGCCTTCTTTCATAAAACCTACTGATCGGTCGTTTGTGGTTATTTCCCTGTGCACTCTGGCTATATGTATTTGTATATCTCGAAGCCCGTTTATAATTTTCCAGACCTGAAAGAATGGCCAAGCTACTCTAAATGAAGCAAATGTAAAAATTACTAACATAACTAATAATAGTAACATAACATATCAATAACAGCTTGCACATCTAGATACTTTGTGGTCAATGTCCGATCGTTACAGAAAAAAAAGAAAAATCCTCAAAATTATACACCAGCAGCAGGAAAATAATAACAATTCAGCATTAATTATTTTTTTATTTTCAAGTACAAATAGGGTGTGTTATGTTATATAATTTACAACTGCGCCATAAAAATAGTGTATGTAACGTAAACATTTACAATAACAAGTGGTAATTTATAATCTAAAGAAATTAGGCCACAGAAGACCAACTCAAATGGTCTGGCTTCAATGTACTGAATGAAGAGACGGAGGTCGCCAGTATGCATACTTTCTGAAATTATAATCGTTTATTAGTGAGGTCAAAGGAAATACCAGAGCAATGTACGCCTCTACATAGTCCAACAAAGCGATATACCCAGAAAAAAATCCATTTACTAATCATACGATAAATTGTTTTAATAATTTTCGTCCATATTACAGTTTTGTGTATTTCCTACTTCTCAAGATATCTCTATAGTTTATCACGAACAGATCTTGTTCAATGAATTATTTGAATAGCTTGCAATGTAAGGAAAAATAAGTTTAAAGTTACACATTAACTTTGTCACCTTTAAAAGTAAGCAGCTTGTCGTACAGCACAATCTTTATTTTGGTCGATTCAATCGTCAACATAGTTCCAAAAAAAGCAGGAACTAACTGTTGTATAAGGGATTCTAAGATCCATAAACCTATAATAAAAAGAGTGTTGATGTTGACCTGAAATAAAACCAAAGTATAAATTTTTCTGCAGATCGGCCGTTCAGAGTTTACGTTTCTGATACCTGTCAAAACTTAATGACTATAACATATATATAACAATAGCATTTGTAATATTTTGTAACGCTATTTATTGTAATCGTTATACATTTTTAGTCTATTATCGAATTTAATTGAAAATAATAATAAAATATGTACTGACAGATTTAGTTATTTTCAATATAAATACTCAACTATAACGATAGATACGTATGAGAAACAATACAAAACCTAGAGGGTATTTGTGCGTCGGCCTCCAGACCAGACATGTATGTATTCGCGAATCTTAAAGCGCGTTGTGATGATAGAGCTTACGGTTCCTTGGGAAACCAACATCCCCAAAGACCATACCATCGAGGTCAACAAATATTACGAGCTCACAAACGAACTCACTCGAAATAGGTTCGTCGTGGATTTATATGCGGTAGAAGTGGGAGCGAGAGGTATAAAGGCTAAATCTCTCTACAACCTACTAAAAGACTTGAGCCTGTCCAGAACTCACATCAATTCGTTCTTGGAACGTACTTCGAAGGCAGCCCTAGTAGGTTCTTTTCAAATATGGTTAGGTAGGGAGAGGAGCTTGGAAAGTGGAGGTGAGCGTTTAACGCGCGTTAGTTAGGGGCCCCTTAAACCTACACCTGGGTCGAAAGTCCCAAGCACTGTTGAAGCTCCTCTCCCTGCAACGAGATGGAACTGACACCCGCACGGTGAATACATTGAATGCTAAGAGGTTTCGTCATCTTAAACATATTCGAAGTAAAAATATGAATTTGTTATTATTAGATTGACAGTGTGTAACTTTCTGCAATATCGATCACAACTACTACCCATTAAGTAGGCTATTTTTTCCAAAACAAGCAAGCTAAGAGAATTCAACACCAGGGATATACGAACTGCTCTTTCATTGGAGAATCCCCTTGGAGAATCTTAACACTCTTGATCCGCTCTCATTACACTAATTTGAAAATGCTTTTGTATTCGTAGGCGGGATGGAAGGACCGAATTGCGACATAGATCCTTGCAGCGCTCTTTGTGCACTAAATCGCGTGAATTCTAATACCCACTGCGCCTTCCTCTACCTTGAGGCAGTTTAACTGGCCTTGTTCTTTGCCACAAGACGCAGATATGTTATATTCACTATTCTGATATACTCTAAGCGTCACGGCACTTTTTCATGAACAGTTCGTAAAACGGTGACTCCGAAACGGAATGATTCTAATTCCTAATCTCTATATAAGACTGTTTATGGTATGCAAGCCTATATTATCTGTTTTACATCTTGTCATTGAAGAAAGTTTCCTTCACCCGGGACAAACTCAATACCATTGTTAGTTCTGTCACTGAAGTGGTAACCGAGTATCAAACTTTTTTATTCCACTCTCTGTGATGCCTATCGGTGACAGATCGTAGACTTGTTTCACTTATCTTTGCCCAACTGCATATCACCGAAAATAATAGGTATTATCACTAAACCTGGACTAAAAAGTCATAATGAGGGATAATGTTGCCAATACAGAAAAACTGAGGTATAATTTCGCTGACTGGTCCAACAAATAGAATCACCCAAGTCTCTTCTATTATTTCTTAGGTCAACATCATTAGAAAATCTCTGCCTTAAAATCAAACAAAATAAATAGACTAAATGATAATGTTGAAATCAATTTGAAAGCGTGTAACCTTGAAGAGTACTCTAAAAGTAAATTATAGACATTAGTCATAAATAAAATATAATAAGCACATACCGATGTTGATCGAAGTCCAATCAGGATATTATACAGCAAATACATTACTTGTGGAACACGGCACATTAAAAGCAATAAATACTGCAACAAATTAAGAAAATAATAGCCATAGAGACATCTGTAAATAGCATCAGCTCTGTAAATAGCAAATTATTATCAAGAACTCACTAAGTAATCAAATACAGCCTTCGAGCTCTCCGTGGAATCCAATAACAATTTATAAATTTGTCGATATAAAATAAAGTTGGTATAACTATTATCAATACAGTTCCTTAACTCCTTCAATCGAAAATAGACAGAAAATAGTAAAAAGAAGAAAAAGAAAACGGGAAAATGTGAACTAAAAGCAATTACGAAATAAAACACTAACTCGAAAACGGATACTAACTCAGACAATTTAAAATGTTTAATAAAAACGATATATATAACAATTTCAAATAGCAACATGGATAAAATATAAACTATTAGTATTGCTTCAGTTTTACGTGACTTTTTAAAATTTAATTCAGCATCAATCTGAAAAAATCTTTCAAACAAGGCATATAATGTTTTCTGTCGATCACAAAATATAAGAATGTAAATATTACAAAGATAAAGAAATATACTTAACCATGGACCCGGTAAAACAAATGTGTTGAGACCGAGGCCCGTTAATACTAAGATAACCAGAACAAAAAGAGTAGACACGACTAAAATGAAATATTTGTATATTCTGACGACCCTGGAGTCAGATTTGTAGCCAAAATCCAACATAAAAACAACCAGTAGTATTACAAACATTATTTTAAGCGTATTCGATATTGAATTATCATGTCGAAATTGAATCATCGTATTTATAACTTATTTGACAACTTTGTACTATGCAAAAGTGAAGTTCTTTTCCATTGATTCACGGTAACTAAAACACAACTTTTGTATTGCGTTCCATAACTCCAATAATGATAAAATAATTAATAATCTGTGTAATGTTTTTTATATTCAAAAGTAATTGGGACACTTGAGCACTTACAATATTAGTAACGTTATTTCTCTAAAGCCTCAAATAATTCTGTGCGTTTGTTTATGTATGAACACAAACATATTGAATTTATATTTAAAACTAGCTGTTGCCCGCGGCTCCGCTGGGGTTGCTGAAAAGTAGCCGAAATGTCGGGATTATGTAGTATTAAAATAATAAAATCGGCGTAGTATATATATAAATATATTAGTTAATTTAAATAAAAAATTTTGGTTTCGATATCTTTGCTTTAAAAAAACATTTGTGCTTCAGATTACAAACTAGTTGCTTGAAATAAATTTCAAAGTTTTGCAAGCAAAGCTACAGAACGGGACTAGAACTGATAAATTAATATTATCTTAATTTTTTTAAAAGTATTTACAAGGTTTTTATCGATAAAATTAAAGATAACTAGAAATATGATTGATATTATTTAAGGTTTTCAGGGACTTTTGTCTTTGTGTAATTGTTTATACTACATAACTCATAAAATGGTCAGGGGATTTTATTAATAATTTGTACACTGTTAACAAAAATGGAATCCTAATTCATAAACTAATTCTCAAATATTAAGGAAATAGTCGAAGAATCCTTATGTGCTTGTATATATATCTCGATCCTACGCTGTGATACACAACACCGTCGAAGCTCACAAATATTTGTGCTTTAATACTCGTGGGTAGCACACCCATCTATCGTTATTAAGCACTCTTCGAACTTCATGTTTCCAACCGACTTCAAAAAAGGAGGAGGTTGTCAATTTTTTAATTAGTTAAGTTATCAATTCGTCTTTATTTATTTTATTTTCTGTTATATTTATTACCTGGCGAAGCAATTTTAAAGAATTTTTTATTTGAAAGCTGGTACTTTCCTTGTGGTCTCAATTAAATCGAGACCAGTTCTGACAAGGGCATCCATGTGAAAACCGATATGCCAACCGATTTCTATTGATTCATGTTTAGGCTGACCACAAGGTACACATTCAAGGTCGGGAAGAATTATGCACTGATTATATATAACAACAGATATTTAATACAAATCAATGTAAGTGCCCAAACGCATCAGTTTTTGGCTGAGAAATGGCTTTCCTGATTTTGAAACCACTGACAGCATCAACTTAAAACTCGGCCGGGTGTTTAGTACTCTAGGAGAAGATCAATAAAGAATTGTGGAAGTGTCTATTCCTTAATGGCCATTACGAATTATTTTCAACAATTCATTTTATAATGAGTCTTAGAAAAGAAATAAATGCTTTCTTGCAGATGTTCAGCTTAGAACTTAATGAAACACCAAAAATTAAGGTTCGAGAATACTTAAATAGCTAATAACTTTAGGAGGACGATGAATTGCAAGATTTCTTTCCAAAAACTTCCAGTCAAGATGACCGTACCCCACTTGATGATGAAAAGATACCGTTGGGTTTCGTTGGAAATAAATCTTACAAGATTGACTTCACCACATTCGAGGATAGTCTGAAATGTAAATTTAACATGCGCTGCCGCGATCTGTGTTTTAAAGTTTATTTCATCCTGGCTAGTTCTAGAGCAGGAGTGATGAGACTTCATCATCATCAGGGTTAACAAAATTATCTGTTAAAATAATTTATTAATATGCTGTACAAAAAAGTTGCGGAGGGGACAAAAACTTGAAGGATCGCTGTGTTGACTGCCGTTGGTTCGGACGATCAGCCATTATCACCTGATCATAGAGCACGGTCCCTCAAAAAATCAAAAATTCAGGCATTCTGAACTTACACTTTCACTATGACTAAATTTCTATTATTATTTACACGTTAATAAATAAATTAATTAAATCAAGACTTCTCGAGTATGCTTCCAGGAGATCTCGTCCCAGTCACTTTTCCAATTTAGATATCGTATTCTGAATGAAGTTTTATAATAAATCAAAATTAAAATTTCAGAAATTAAAAGTGAAAAGAAACAGAAACTGGCAGAATAATCGCCGTAGGAGATTGATACTTTCATCCGCAATTTGTCAGCTTACATTACTTAAAAACACAGCATGTAGCAGGAACAAAATAACAGTCAGCATTTTGATACACTTTTTTAATACTTCAGAGCAAATAGAACGTAGAAATTATATATTTTACAACTGGGCCAACACTATAGTATACGTTACATAAATATTAAGAACAATAAACGGTAATTTATAATCCAAAGGAATAAGGCCACAGAAATACAACTGGAACGGCCTCGCTTCAATATACTGAATGAAGAGCTTCGTTTGTCGAGTATGTACAGTATCTGAAGTAAATTAAATTAATAGTTAGTGGATACAGAACTGAATTAATGATTACAGCACCTCCAGAACTCGATTTCTAAAATCAATTTAATGTATAAATAAATTTAATATGAGTTTGCCGCTACATGATCTTTCAATGTATTTGATATAATAAGGATGGATATACACTATATATTTTTCATCATAAATAACGTAAAATATCATAATATCGAGTGTAATCTTAAAAAATTTTTTAGTTTTTACAATCAATTTACACTTAATAGTATTTTTTTTACATACCTCTTTCAATAAGGAGCTGGTCGTGCAAAAGAAGCTTTATCGTGTCTGCTTCAATAGTCAACAATGTGCCAAAGAAAGCCGGAACAAACAGGTTTACGATTAATTCAACAATGTAACAACTCATTATCAAAGAGATTTTGATTTGCGTCTGAAATTGATTAGAAGACAGGTTGTTGAATAAGAAAATGACAACGTTTTAACAACAATTATTGGACTGAATTAATTATATTCTAAAAGCCAAAAAATGTACATACCGAAATAGTTTTAAGTTCTTTTAACGTAATAAATAGAAAATGCATTACTTGCGGTACTTGAACTATTAAAATCAATAAATACTGAAACAGTTAACAACATGGCATTTAGACGGAGAGTCGCGGCTCTAAGCATGTTAACTTGCGAGTATTATGAACTCACTAAGTAATCAAATACATCCTTTGATCTCTCGGTTGAATTTAATAGCAATTTATAAATCTTTTGATATATAATTACGTTATAATGATTATTTTCAACACACTTCCTCAACTTCTTCAAACGGCAATAAACAGATAATAATAAAAAAAAGAAAAAAAATAAGGAAAAATGTAAAGCAAAAGGAACTATAAAAGCTAGGACACTACCAAAAAAGGATACGAATAAAGACATCCGGTAATATTCAAAAATGCCAACAAAAAGAAACAAATTTAATATAAATGTGGATATTATATAAAAAAATATTATTAATTCAATTTTACGTGACTTTTGAAAATTTAATTCAGAATCAATCAGAAATAACCTTTCCAACAAAGCATATAACGTTTTCTCTCGATCACAAAATATAAGAATGTAAATATTAAGGAGATATTGAAATAAATTTAAGCATGTCATCGATGAAAAAAATGTTCCGCCGTTGCAGATCGTCACAAAGATGAAGATAAAAGCGAAAAAAGAAAATGCAACTACAGCCAAATATTTGACAGTTTTGACGAACTTGGAGTCAGACCTGTAACCGAAATCTAACATAAACACTGCCAACAAAAGTATAAAACTTATCTTAAGTTTTTTAGATATTGAATTTTCATAACGAAATTGCAACACCATATTGGTGACGTCCTAAACGAAGTTCTGATACTTAATAATCCGATCTTAATAACTGAGACAAAAGATTGGTATGACTTTTATGAAGGTAGTAACGATAATTTTTTTTTTTTCAGTCAAATGCTATACATATTAATGTGACGAGCACTTTCATTATTACTATTACTATCACACTAGCCTGATTGAGTGATTTTCTGTTCAGTAGTTTTTGATAAAAGGCTTTTGAATTGTTTCTATTAAATGTCAGAATAATTTAATGCATCAACAAAAAGCAATCATACTTAAAATACTACAGACACGGTCTTATTTAACATGTTAGTTCTCGCAGACGAAACAGGGGAAAAAACTTAAAAATAAACAAAATAGATTTTAATCGTTTTAAGTATATATGTACCTACATTGTTGGAATAGATAAAGTCAATCATAACCACAAATATAATTGGTATTTTCATTAACTATATAACTTATTACATTACATATGGAATAAAAAATTCTTTACTTTTTACTGTGGAATTTTCAATGCAATTGATAAATATACAAAAACTGGGGCGATTGATAACCACAAATAAATAACCTGGCATATTATATTCGTACATACAAACAGACAAACAATTGATTTATAATCTTGTAATTATCATTCTGGCTACCTATGTGCTATTACATCATGCGCCTAGGTAAAATATTAAAACTTAAATATTGAGGTAAATTTTATCTAACTATTACTAATATGTTATATCTAATGCCTATATTTAAATTTCATTTAAAACCAAAATATACACCATAAATCTTTTTTTTTTTTTACCTTCCACGATCTTTTTCCACATCTCTTCCCAAAATTTTTACAAAACTTCAGGACACCCACTTGGTACACGTAAAATTCGTATGATTTTACAATAAAAATGACGATGAGATATGTAAACGACCTGACCGAAAAAAAAAACGATAATTCGAATTAAGTGTTTTTGTATGATTTTTTTTTATATTTTTATAACAATCAATATATTTTTAATAATATTCGCCCTCATTAACATTATTAGAATATTCCACAGAAAAACATTTTATATATTTAATTTCTGCGCATCACTCTCTTTGAATTATGCATCAAACACTCTCGCAGCTATCACTTGGTAAAACATATATAACTCATCAAAGAGTTCTCCGGACTACTGGATCCCGTTTGAGGACACATTTCACTGATGTTTGTATAAGCTTCTGTTCATTCAACTTTGTGGTATACGAGTGCTTATTTATATATTTATAATACTTACTTTTGACGTTACATTCCTCGTGAATAATATTTTATACGTGTACATATTTCTTTTTGTAATTAATAATTGCTTTTGTTTTTTGATTGAATGAGGTTTCTACATTAAAAAAAATTTCGTGACTTAATTACAAAAAGCTTAAAATATGTATTGTTTTATTTAATTTTTGTCTTCTATTCTGTTTTAAATGTCAAATTACAAATTTAAGGCTATTTAAAAGTACATCAACTTATTAAACAAAAGAAATAGTCTCGCACAATTCTAGAATCTCAACAATGAACAGAGCATTGTATCTATATATAATTTAATTGAAGTGAATATGAAAATTACGTATAGATTTTCATAGTTTTATGTATAGCGATGACTATGATAGACAAGAACATTATGTTTTAATAGACGATAAAGTAAATATATAATAGTTCTAGTAAACCTTTTTATGATTACTGATTATGAAAATGAATATATAATATAGAATAACAAAAAATATCTTTATATTATTTAGCAGGATGAGAACGTCCAACCCATTATATTTGCCTTTCCAATAAAGCTATAGTTTCCTATAATTAAAAAATAAAGTTTTAAAAAAGTTATGTGGTTCCTGAACTCGAACAGGTATGTCAAAAAACCGAAAAGTTTCACCAGGGTTTTAATTATCAAAGCTTGCTTTATTTTAACTTTTAAGGTTGCAATGAAATAAAGTTTTAAACACATTTTTTACGATTTCAAAGTAATAATTGGCAGTTGGTGCTTTGAACTCAGGTGATATTAAATTCCATGATTATTTGCTCCCAGTTTATATCACACCAAGTTTACATAAAAAAATATTATAGTTTCGTTTTTTTTTGCGTTGAAGTGAAATAATAAAATCCAATTTTAATAAGTCAATTAATGAAAAAAATTTTAAGTATAATTTCCTTTTTTAATGTTATATTTTATGTCAAAACTTATTAAAGTTACATAAACTTTAAAGTGCATTATTAATAACAAAATAAATTCAAGTATTTTATAAAATATATAAATAAAAAAAAAATGCCTACACACTATTTCCGTCCTTGGTGACGGCAGAAAATAATGATATAAACTACTGAGTCGCGTTATCAAGTACTACTCTGTTCACTGCAGTAACTTAGATGTATAAAAAAGTAAGTCATTCCTAGAATATAAATGATTGATTAATACGGGCTAATTTTATAAGTATAAATCTCACTTTACGATTTGGACTGCATGCTCAATAGCTTTAACTTGGAAAGAAATAATCTTTGATTCGGCCTATGACCACTAACGCTGAGCGTCAGGAATAGTTTCTAATTTAACTAAAATGTTTGTTAGCCCTAGAGCTAGTTAGCTCTATTTCATAATTAAATACACGTACTGGATATTTATGAATAACTTTGACTTCACGCTAGTATAGAGTAGGGCTTATGTTACACTATTAAGGTAGAATCACGGTAATATTTTGGAGGTAGTTCAGAAAATTTTGAAATTAACCATAGAGAACTAACCATGTTATGTATAATGTAAACACGTCTTGTATCATAAAATGACGACACGGTTGAACCAACACGCATCTTGTGTTATGTACAAGAAACAGTCTTTCAAAAACTGATCGGTGACAAAGAGGGAAATCATCCAAGTGTACATTTCAGTGAATCAGCCGATGTGACCTTCAGTATTCTTCAGTATAGGTATTTGTAGGTGACATTAACGCCTACCACCAAGCCTAACTGTTTTCATATAATTTGTCTATAGCTCTGCATGAGAAGCGAAATTTTCTTTTTGTCTTGTGAAACTATAAGATTGCCGAATGTGGACGATCACACAGATCTGCTGCTAACAGATCCACACAGAGCATACATCGAAATTTCATCTCGATTAAGGGCCCATGACGTCTGCCTAATCAAGTTTGTATAGACATATCATCTATCTTAACATAAGCTCTTCTATTATCAGACTGGGATGTAATATTTCTTTTCTTTGTATCTTATCCTTGGTGTCAAGTTCGTTTTCCTTCTGAAGACCTGTCGAGATCCAAGCTGAAAAGCTAAATTATTTACGAAAAATTAATCAAAGGTATAGGGAATATCATTAAATACTTATAAGATTACTTTTGATTCTTCAAGCAATAAACAACTATGTGATTCGTCTAAAACAAAAAGAGATTCAACAATTAAATGTTAATGCTTTCCTTGGGTGCAATTTGCACTCAATTAACGATAAGTTTTCTTATTTAGATTCTTGATTCTAATTATAAACAAAATTTACTGGTTTTTATTTTATACAATGAGGAAAAAATTCTGCAAATCACTCTCTCGTAGCTCCCTCTACACTCATTCAAGATATGAATGTTAGCTGTCAGTGTCAGATCTGTGTCGATGTCAATCGATGCTTTCATACATCAAATATTAGTCCCCATCTTCTCTTCAGCTGTCCTAAACTCCTCCATCTCCTATATGGTATCCTCCCCGTCAACATTCCCCTTTCTTTAAATATCGAATTTTTGTCGTCGTTGGTGTTTGGTCCCTTTAATTTTTTTTATACAGTATATATCGCCTATGTTTGCAATTAATTGAATTTGTGTTGTTTTAGATCTACCAACACATGCAGTTCCTAATTGTGACTTCAGTCGAGACTGTTAAATTTTATTTCATTCAAAAATCAATCCTGGATCGTGTCTCCTCCATTCTACATGACACTGGCACGTCTTTGCAAGGATGAAGGCCATATTATAAAAAAAAAAATTAGTCATTAAGTGTGAGGTCCATGTGCTTGAATGTAATGTTTAATCCTGATCTTTGATTCTATCCAATGCCCTAATGTCAGGAACACATGTGCCTCATTAGTTACCTTGAATACATTTTGTTCACATACACGTAACCTAATCCATTGATTGGGCTCCTTTAATTTATTCTTTTGTAACAGAAAATATATATTTTTTTTAAATAAATTTATTACTCTAACAATCGACTACATCCCGCCATTTCCTATCAAACGCCCCTCATCAGATATGTAAATTACCAATTACAATGTATGATTCTAAAATACAAATGACATTTCTAAGTCAGTTCATACATTAGTTAACACAAGATTTTATTATTAAGAGAACCGATAAATAAAAAACATGCCAATAAAATTATAAAATATATACATATAAATAAATGTACGACAGACATGTTCATCACAGTCGTAGCATATTCAACAAGACTAATTGAAGATGTCGCGGATGATACGAAATTTCAACTGTACATGAAAAGGGAACCACGAACTTTATTCTAGAAACTGTGATGATATTAAAATATGCAGACCTTGTTAAAATATTTCACTTTGTAAGTATTTTTTATTAAATTTTTCGCTTTTAACTTTATTATATAAAATATTCGGTTTTCTAAATTATGTAAAGCAATATCCATCAAATTTTTCGGTTGCAAAAAACTATGTATGTGTTAGTTACTTAAAAAAAAAAATAATCCTGAAAAATTTATGAATTTAAAATGAAACTGTATATCGAATACGAGTATTCGATTTTATTAGTTTATTTGTACATTTTACTGACGTTTCGATTACTTTACAGCAACCAAGATCACTGAAAGATGAGATGAAAGTGTCTGTCAGTTAGTCTTGTTATTTGTTAGCTACCGCCGACGATTTCTTCATATTCTGGCTCAGTACTTTGGATGCAAAGTTAAATTGAGTTCTATGTCTAATAGATCGTCAATTATTTAATTTTTACAACGAATTAAAAGTTGTATGACATTCCATAATGTAATCTTCTGTTAAAAATTAATGAAGATGAAATAAATTCTTTTGAATTAAATAAGAATATGCAAATAAATGTATTTATTGTTATGTTTGTATCCTAAAACTTAAAAAAATATGTATTTTAAATTGTTTGATCCTTAATTTCATGAGGAAAAAAAACAGCTAGATAAAAAATACCGATTTTTTAATTAGTGAAATCCAAGGTTTTGGAAAAATACACATGCTAAATACTTTTTAGGGTTTACTTTGAAAATTATTTAACTCTCATCTTATACATTTAGAAATAAACGAATCATAAGCCTCCTTAGCTCAGTGGCAGAGCACTGGTCTTGTAAACCAGGGGTCGTGAGTTCAATTCTCACAGGAGGCAATACTATCATAGATTTTTTGAACTATAATAATATTTAAGTGAAACTAATATTTTTCGGATATACTACGCGTGCTATATTTTTTGACAAGGGCAGACGAGATGTGATCACGGTTGCTGAAAAGTAACCGAAACGTCGGGAGTATGTAGTTTTAACAAAAAATAAAGCACGCGTAGTATATCCGAAAAATATTAATTTCATTTAAATGGATAAAACTCGCGAAAGTCTTAGATCTCATTAACTCTAATAATAATTGTAACTTCCAGACGAAAATTAAGTCATAATTTAATACTCAATCGATAAATAACATTAATCGTGAATTTAAATTATTATTAGACAATTATTTTGTCTAGTTCCTTTCTATTTTATACTCACATATATTTTAACTAAAGGATCAGGAACATCAATTGATATTTGAAGTATGGAGTATCACCAAGAACGAAATCGTAATCCTAAAGCATATTCATCCTAAAATGGCTTATGGCCTCAACATAAAATAATGATTTCGTTTTGACATGGACCCAACACTTAAAGCCAAAAGACAAGTCCTTTAAATAAGGGGCATATATAAAAACAAGCTCTTTAAATTAGGGGCATAGCTATATAAGGATAAGGATTTTCATGAGCCTCTTTAGCTCAGTGGTAGAGCACTGGTCTCGTAAACCAGGGGTCGTGAGTTCAATCCTCACAGGAGGCAATTATCAAAGAGATAGATTTTTTGCAAAACATTAATATATACATTGTATACAAAACTAACAGATAAGTAACGTTGAAATTAATTTGAAGGTTCTTAGGATACAAAATAAAGTAATCCAACCTAAATTATTATAAAAAATTTCAAGACTTCTAAACTTATTTAGTAACAAAATGAATATTTAATAACTCTTGATTCATTTTGTTGATAACGCAAACCTTTGTCATGATTCGCTGAACTCACAGATAATTGTACTTAATTCAAAGATAATTCTAGAAAAATGTCTATATAATATTTTAACCAAAGAAACTTTCTGTTAATTTAAATTTTGATAATCGGCTTTCAGTTCAGGGAGTTATAACGTAACAAACATTTACACATACATATATAATCTTCCTCCTTTTTGCAGTCGGATCAAAAGTGACCTAAGTTACTCCTTATGACATTATGTAACCATTATTCAAATTCATGTCAAAATTTGGTTTAGATTCGAAATTTAGACGATTCTCTTCGTCTGTTCTGTTCGATATTTAGACGGAACAACAGACGGATAGACAAACAAAAATAAAAATAAAAATATATCGGGAATACTTTCATAAACATTTAGTGTTAAGCTGTTAATTTGAAATTAATAAATGACATTAGATTAAAAAAATAAAAGTTTTCATACAAGCCTCTTTAGCTCAGTGGCAGAGCACTGGTCTTGTAAACCAGGGGTCGTGAGTTCAATCCTCACAGGAGGCAGATAATACACTTTTTTTTTAAATTTCAAATATTGCCATGATTCGTACAGCTTTGTGACAGAAGTGAAGACCATGACTGTCATAACACAAAAGGCTTGCAAAGAAAGAACAATGATACGAATAGTTTTTTATTAATACGTATTTGTTTGGATTATTTAAAAATAAACATTATATTGCAATAGATTAATCCATTGCCCGCATATTTTACGTCAAATGCACAAAGCATTTCATATGAACATCTAATGGCTCCACATAATTATGCAACGAAATTTCTAATTAGAACAATAAAACAGTGGAACAGATTATGACCGTAAAGTTGGGATATATTCGTTGTAGGTATATATGAGAACAAATATACGTTGTGTTTTGTTTTCTTAATACTTATATATACATATGACGTAAAAAATTCTTGATAATTCCAAACGTTAGGTGAAAATGAAGTTATACAGTTTTTTTTTTTTTGGAGATAATTTGCATTTCACAGATAGCAAAAACAATTTAAATATTTTTAACCATCCATCCATATTTTTTTTAATTCATAAGTTTAACTAAAGGAAAAGATTAATGATAAAATAAAAAAAAAATAAGCAAGGTTTGACTGGTGCTAGATAACTCACTTTTTCTAAATGTCCTCATAGACCATAATAAATGTACCTCATAATCTCATTATACCTCCAGCTTGTCACTTGACGGACGTTTTTAGTATAATACCAGGAGCCAGTAGCGTTACTTCTAGTCCTCTAGCAATATGGTCGATTTAGATATTAACGCTAAAGAACCAGTCTCATCAAGGAAGACATTACTTCCTCCCTATCTCGTAATACTATTTCATTGGACACAATACCTTCTTTCAGAAAGCTACGCTAAATACGACACCTAATTACACGACATATATATTTCTAAAAGTATATACGATTGTTTAACATTTAATATTCCATCATGTGTTCTAATCTGTTAATTAATTAGTGGATTGTATAACATTTGGAGATAAGAACAGAATAATATAAAGTAACTAACTAGAAATTCAACGTTAATTTTTACGTAGGTATCTTAGTCCTTGACGAAGGTTAGTACAGGTCAATATTTATCAATGAAAACTCTTAATATTGGCAAAAACTTATTAAATCATTTGAATTAATTAGTTTATAATTCGGACTCGCTTATTATATTCTATTGATTTCTAATATTGATTTATTTATAGTCAAATTGTGGGTAATGCTTTTATAAATAAATAAAAAAAAAACAAATATGTAATTCTAAAAAAAAATTAATTATGATTAATGTTTTTTTTTTATTCAATGTATGTACCTACCTAACATTATTGCAACGGTCTTTATTATTCGGCTCAAACAGTAACAATAACTTTGTTACTTGTTCTTGTTAAGATTTGTTGTTGTTAAAATATTAAAATATACAAATATAAATTAATAAATTAAGTCAATTAATTAAATAAATATAAAAAAAAATTAATATTAAAAAAAAAACACCTTATATTTCCTTTGTAATATGAACGTACTAAATTACTCAGGTATTTTGCAAAATTAAATATAATTAAAAATTAAGCAAGCTTTGAACTGTAATTAAATAAGAATATTTTTATATAAATGAAAAAGGGTTTATGAAATTATCACGTCTGTGATTACTTTGAATTATTAAAATGCCGCGTAACCAAAACACAAGAGTCTGTCTTACTCTAGTTTAAAAACTTACAAATGAAGTAGAAAAGATAATTTTCCATCTCCTATAGGCTATACTTATTTCGCAGGAAGTCTTCGACAACAACATCGTCTAATAATGTTTTTTTAACTGCCTTTAAGTTGGAACTTAAATATTATTTTTAACGACGAACATGTAAGCCTCTTTAGCTCAGTGGTAGAGCACTGGTCTCGTAAACCAGGGGTCGTGAGTTCAAACCTCACAGGAGGCATAGGTTTTTTTGGACAGAAACTAGTAACGTCTAATTATTGTATATGTACCTACTTTATACATACTAAATTATAGGTTAGGGTAAACATTATATATAGTCGTATCTAGTGTCAATGCACAAAAATATATTTACAAATAATCGAAAGAGAGAGAGAGAGAGAGTATTTTTATGATTCTTTTTTCGTAGGGCATAGCCATAAATATGTGAAATTAAATATGAGATAATCTTTTTCGCTCATTGTCGCAATGAGGATAAGAAAATATGGTAAACATTATATCTCATACCAGTATAAAAAGTAAAACAAAAAATATACATCACGTACGAATTTCAAATTGTTGGTGATATTACATGAACTGAGCTGATTGGAAAAATTCTGTGTTCAAATTTTTTCATGCGACCACTGCTTAATGCTCAGTGTCCATTAGTGCTTAGCCCGGCAACATTTTGAAAACCGCTAAATACATCATAAGCCTAATACGATTGAAAGTCGTTTACGTTGATTCTGATTTAGTAATAAAATAGTTTTAAATATTACATTCACACCAATAATTATTCTGCTTAATTTAAGTTTAATTGTTTCCTTTTTTTGTCATTAGAATATTATTTAGCCTTATTTTCTGGTTTAATGATTGTGACGTTACAGGAAAACATACAGAACAAACGTTTAAATTACATACTAAACGTCATTAACGTCAATTCCTTTTATTAATAATTCTTTATATTATAAAGGACACGACCTAAAGTAAAGTTTTACTAAGCACATAGAAAAAGACTACGTAGCTCAAAAACATACCTCATGACAACATTGACTCAATATGTGATGGGATGTCAGATACACCGCTTCAAGCAAGTTTCATACAAACTGTCAAACTGTCTAATCTTGTTAAATCTATATGTTGTGTACATCCATCAACCTTTACACTTAAACTAGTACTTAATATTTAGTAGATTTTAGTTTGAATATTTTTTATACCATAAAACCTTACGTATTGCCGAATTTTATTATTGCATTTATTTATTTTTTTAACTACACAATTTAAAAAATATGGGTAAATTTTATTCATACCATCAATAAGACTGATTTTAACTTGGTTATTTTTTTATTTTATTTTAAAGGTGGCAAACGAGCACATAGCCTACCTAATAGAAGGTAATCGCCGTTGCCCATGGACATCTGCAACTAAACAGATGCGTTGCCGACCTTAGTTGGGAGAGAGAGAGAGAGGAAAGGGTAGGGAAAGAGAAAGGGCAGGAAGGGGTCGGAAAAGGGAAAAGTCAACCGTTTTTTCACTCATTGTACAAAACGCAGCCGTTTAAGACTACTTCATGCCGATCTTCTGTGAAAGCTCTCTTCTTCCCCGGTCATCTACTTCCTCAGTCGAGCCAGCCCATTTTCAAACTAGTTATTTGACCAAAACTAGGCTATTCCACCTATACAGCCGGTGAGCCGGAGTTTTATTTGTTGGTGGATCCTCCAGTAAGTCAAATGACATACTGACAGGCTGTGACTAAATTCAATAAGGCTTAACTTTTTAATATTTTGTTGTAACTGTACCTCTGACTATAACTTTCTAGCGTCAAACTGCCTACAGAGCGTTTCCTTTTTTGTGTTCAATAACCTATTTTATTGACAGAATATGCCAAAAAGAATCATTGTAAAACTGTCAACGTTCCGTATGTCGTGTGACGAAGCAAACTCGGGGTAAACATACTGTTCTTAAGAAATTAGGCCAGTCAGCGTATAACAAGTAGACGCAGATTGTTTTTTAGGATAATGTAATTACACAAGAAAGTGTTGAATTTTCTGGAATTACGCTTCGTTAACGGAGCCCTTGGAATATGGAAGTTTTTTTAATTTTTAGATTTGACATTCGTGTCAATTCATAAAGTAATGAAGGTAGAATAAAAAAATCTTTAAAAACTTCGCTAAGTACAAATTGAGTAATATAATATTTTTTTTAGTAAGTAAAATATTTTTTTGCTTATATGAAGTCGTGGTGGCCTGGAGGTTAAAAGTCCCGCCTCTCATACGTGAGGGCGCGGGTTCGAAACCTGGCAAGTACCAATGTGATCTTTTCCGAATCATGTGTATTTTCTAAGAGTATTTAGACACCACTGACGGACGGTGAAGGAAAACATCGTGAGGAATGCTGGTCTTATAATTTCAAATTATATGATTGAAATCGCAAACCCGTCTTGAGCAAGCGTGGTGATTAATGCTCTAACCTTCTTCATGTGAGAAGAGGCCTTTGCTCAGCAGTGGGCTCCTATAGGCTGATGATGATGATGATGATGATGATGTATGAAGCCTAGAAATGCATGTTTAGAACAAAAAAAGCATGTTTTCTATAAAACAATATATTGATGCAATGTAAGTATCAAAATTTCAGATAATTATCCTCACAATAAAATGCAATTAAGTCATTCTGTTAGTTTTTTATTTAAAATCCAAGTTCTAAATTTTATATATGTAACTTATGTTAGGGCAGAATCGACACTAACTAAACCACAATAATGATTCTACTATCCATAAAACGCAATATTTCAAATTAACGGAATCATGATTTGAGAGAAAGTTTCAAATTAAGAACTTTTATCGGACAGCGATGATTAGGTTTTAACGCAATTGTGTTGTGTAAAAAACTGGGAAATCAAATCTCCTGCCTTACTTATTTGTCATAAGCGACAACAATACTTGAAAACAATTAGGTACATGTTGCACTAAATAGAGGCTAAATTGAAATGTTCCTTAATAAACAAATGAAATAAGGTCTTAGGTATGTTCCCAAAAACACCTAGTCCCCGTTAATGTTTATACACTCAGCGGCACCGAAACTTGGGCTAACTCATTTACATAACACGTTTTTTACGTGTCTCGCTTTGTTCTTATCATGTAAATAGTCATAAATAACGTAAACTTTAATCCTGAAAATTTAATTAACATAGTTGAAGTGCATCGTAGTTTGTCTTTATTCTTTAAAATTTAGTTGAGCCGATTTTCGGGTTGAGTCGATATTTTGAATTATTTTTTGGAAATTTAAAGTGTGCTGCTTGATAAAGTTTCAAGGCCTTATTGTGAATGATGAAGTTGTTTTAAAATCCTTTATATAACAAATGCTTTTGATACCAAGTCAAACAGCACAGGAAGTAGCATCAATAGAAAAAGTGTTGACCTATCTTAAAGTATCTTCTGTCCTAAGGTACCACATTCTTTGATGCAATACGCAAAGAAGCAGTATGAACAGGCTGGTCGCGACATGATACGCAACATGTGTCAATTACTTAATCGTTTTACTTTACCTTATCCCTTCCTGACCTCTATCGAGATCCGTAAACGGTTTCAAACCGCCGGGGATGAAATTGTCATTGAATGTAACGTGAGAACACGTATGGAGAAAAAAAATACGAGCAATAAGACAAGCTCATGACACGTATCTTTTACGTCGTGACAGCAGTGATCAAGGGTTCTGTTTCCAGACGAGGAAAGGACAACTTTAATTGCACCTGTTGATCAACAACGCGAAGGCGAACTACATACTACGAATACTTTCACTCCAAGATGAGTTTTGGCAGAGGATCACTAATGATATGGCATAGGTTTCGTTCCGCTGTCCATGGAATTAAAAACTGTCTATAAGGCTTCTAAGGTGGTTCTTTAAGAACATGTCATACGTTAAAGGGGGTTATTGGATATGATTTTCTTATAATTTTACATTGCGATAATGCACAATCACTATGCCTCAATGAGAAGCTTCAGAAGTTTACTATCAAAAATTGCAGCAATTTTTTTTTATTCCGGACGTTATACAACGAGAACATGTTTGGCATAAGTTAAAAATAAATGTAGATATAGGATCCAACCCACAACAGACCCATTATCAGCTTTAAAATACTACAATTAATTACTGGCAACACTTACATCAAAAAACGTGAAATATTGTGTAATTGAGAGGATGCTACATCTAATAGGCATATAAGGACCAATGAAAAAAAAGTTAGAAGAAAACATAAGAAATGATGCAGTTTGAAAATTATTTACAGCTAGGAGCTACACAAGCTAGTGAATTTTTTATTAAACATTCTTAACTTGATTATTCTTTATTTGTGAAAAGAATATAAGAAAAAGTTAATAGGACGAATTCGGAACATAATTTTTTAGGACCATATTTATACTGGGCCAGATTGTCAGTTGTCAATAATATCACTACATTTATTTGTATGTTATGATCTAATATCTATTAATTCAGTCAATACTTCAGAAGCACTAACTGTAGTAGAAGATAGTTACAAATAATATGGCACTAATTATGTGTTTATATAGGTTTTATCTACATTTGCCTAGATACTATCATTTGCAACAGATATATATGTATGTCATTAAATTTTAAGAGCATTATTGTAGAGTAGGATTAAATCCTTTAGCAGTTTTAGAATCGATAGTAAGTTGATAGTAACAAGTGCAAAAATATTCATATTAAATTAATTATTGTTTTTTATGTTAAAGCCTATAGGTGGCAAACAAGCAGACGGCCTACTTGGTGGGCAGTTGCTAACGTCGCCCATGGATGTCCATATCTCTGTTCCGGACGTGTTGGCAACCAACCATATAACATACATGTATACTCATTATAATATCTTCACTTAAATATATAACAAATTTTTGATAATAAATAATTTGGATATTTTTCAATATTTGGAATTAACATATGTACCTCTGTAACAACATATTGCACTTGATTCCATTCAGTTTATCAAAGTTTGTAGCCTTTTTCAAGTATCACATGACTACATTTTTTTATATGTTGTTTGTAGTTACTTGTTCACAATCACTGTCAAAGGAAGACAAAATGAATATGTCTGTATATCTTTCAGACATTTTTAACATGCAAAAAACCTCACTTGGATTAAAAAAATGGTTTTAATCCAACCTCCCATTAAAAATCACTGAGTTTATGAAAATTCAAGAATCTCTTTTTTTATAAACTTATAAACTAAATGCATATTTATGAAACAAACCATGATGCCATTCTTTAATTTTTTTTATTGAGTCACAGACAAAAAAAAATAACCGGTTTTGCAAAAATAAATAAGACTGTCAATTAATATTTTAATCTATATTTAAACTAAATTCATACATCTAAATTCTTTATAATCTACTTTTTCCTTAACAATGCCTTGCCTTTTGGTTTCAGTCTATTATTAATTATGTTATTTCTGTCTTCCTCTGCAGCTTTCATGTTATCAAAATATCTCTGTTTGGCAAAATCAATTTCTGATATATTTGCAATAATTTGCCGAGCATAATCCTGTTGTCTTAGCATCCTTTTCTTCTGCTTTTGCTGAAAATTATAAATGTTACCAATATTCATTACACATATATTTGAACTGCCAAAAATAACAATAAGATTAATTAGATTTTAAAAATATGTATGACAAATTTAAATTATTTCCATTGCAATTAATTATCGTGTTTTGTGTTTCTCTTATTTCCCTTTTACTTAATAATAGATTATTTAGTAAAGTTCTTAAAATACCAGCAAAGGTGTAGGACGCCCATCTAAGTAAGTATAGTCGGGTGCGTCAATTAGCACTCCTTCGGTCAAGCGGTTGGCCGGTAGACCTCTCTCCAGTCGCCACTGTTTCGTATTCATGGATGAAGTGCTACTAAGCTGACGAACCAAGCATTGTACTGCTGAAAGTCGTAAACAGAATTCTATTATTTTTAAACTAATAAAAAATGGAAATAGAATATGTTATCACAATTGTACCTATATTTTTGGTTCGAATTATATTCGTAAGAATTGCACTCATTTTCTATTTATTGAATAATTGAATATTATTAGGAAACTTATAATATTACTAAAACTTCATACAATTTTAGGTTAGTTTTGAACTCTTGTCAAATAAAGTCAAACAAATATTATTGTTCAGTAACTTGTTATAAGAAAAATATTTGTGAGAATTTTAATAAAATTAAGTCATAGCATATTGAAATTTTAATTTAATAATTAGAGCAAAAAAAAGGTTGAATTAAAAATAAATTTTGAGATTTTATACAAAACTTAAAATATGAATCTAAATTATATTTAGTATTCTAATTTTATTGATATATTTGTATATAGTTTATGTTAGATATAAATTAGTATTCATATTTGTTTAAAAGGTTGAAAGTGTCATCAGAGATATCTTAAATTATATTTATTTCTTATTCACATAAACTAAAATCTAATCAACCTTAAAATTATACCATTTAGGTAAAAACTAAATTTTTCTCAATCCTCAGCGAATGATAAATAAACTAAAAACAAAATCTATAAAATAATATAGAAAGTGTAGCATCTATAGGTTCTAGAAAAATAAATCCATAGACAATTGTTGTCTGTTTCAAGAATCTTTGTTGTCATAGCTCAAGTCAATTCTCATTCGCAGAAGTGAAAAACCTAAACAGTGAGATCATACGTGCATTGTCGAAGTGAGTCCTTTATTTCACAATCCGTGTACATTATTGCTTTAAAATTTCAGCTTTTAAGGCTTGATAGATGTAAGTATCAATATTTAATAACTGCTATGTTCAGTTTCAAAACTATCGATTAATGCTTATTGCGACATCGGAATATCTAGTACTTTCCATTACCCTTTGAGGTAAATTTACTTAATTAAGATGTATAAAAAATATTTTTAACAATGGTGCTAAAATGATTTAGCAGATGGTTTAAGTTATTGAATTAGTAAATAAAAAAATACATTGAATAAATCTAGATTAATAGCATAGAATACTTTTGTAATTATTTAAATTATCGTATAGTTTCTACTCAAAATCAGTAATTAAATTGGTTATTCTATTGTTTACATCTTTCGTTGAAATTAATTTAGTGACCGACATTTTCCACCACAACATGGTGTTAAAAATATAACAAGTAGTAATAATATTTTCTTATATTTCTTAGTTTCAACTGGGTTTTTTGTACATAAAATATTTATTGATAGTAATTGATTACTTTTTATCTACAATAAACATTGTCTCAAGCTGCAGTCCTTTTCAAAGAAAAAAAAATGGCTGATGCATTTTTGACGTTGATAGATTTTAATTTCACTTTACTAGGGTTTTTACGTTTTTCAGTCCTTCATATATTCCGCGAGTCATTCGTATATGCTTTAAGTAGTGATAACTAATTGTATTTCTTCAATTTCTTTACAGTAAATCTTTCACTTTGTGATTTTTGAAGTTGTTCAAAACGGCCTCCGAAAAGCTTAACCCGTCTGACAAGCAAAACTACAACACGATGTGTACGTATATATTTTTTAATATATTGACCATATTTTTTCTTTACAGTAATATCTTTGGAAAATGTGGCAGAACACCGGAGTCTATCCCGGAGGTTATATATTCAATATATTTTGATGTGCACCACTGTTGTCCAGACCTTGTATAAATGTTGTTCAAAGCACTATTAAAGCTGTCTTCATCAAGACTGCCTGAACACACTTAAACTTTAATACATTCCATTTTTCATGCTCATTGCATAATTTAGACTTGTCGATATTGATTGGTGTGCCCGTTTATGCTCACTGGTTATGAATCATCTCTTCCCGTTAAACAAACATTGCATTTATTTATATGTCACATTGATATCTTATCAGTTAATGACTTCCCTTGGTTTATAATGTTATTTTTCAATTTTAGATTAAACTTGAAATGAGACTGTTGAGCATAAATTTAAAATAATTATCAGTAATATGCTTTGTGTGTGTTGCTACTTCAAACTATATAGCATGTTTTAAGTTGTTCGTACACTGTACCATATACATTGTTCCTAATAATGAAGAATTTTAATATTTATATATATATATATATATATATTAAAATTCTTCATGGATATTAAATTTAATAACAAGTTATGCTAAATGACAGTAACTTATCCACTTTGCGGTACTTAGCAGTGTTTCTCCGACATTGTGCAATAATGAGATTAAACAAGTCATTCCATTTATACATTTAAACCCTTGCTCTAGTTAACATGTCTGATATGTATAGACATATATAGTGTGAGAGCTAACCAAACTTTTGGTGGGTAGGTGAGGAATCACATATTTGAGGAAAATTTGTCATTTAGCTCTCCCATTATATGCCAGCATGAATTACAGACCTAACTAGTGAGTAGTGCTCTACGTGATCTTAATTTTAGAAAAGGTTTTTTTTTTCTAAAATATATTTACCACAAATTCAACTTTTATATAGTGCAGTTAAATGTTAAAAGAGATAGAAATAGAGGAGGCGGGGTTCATAAACTTTGGTTTGTTGGTTGGATTAGGGGTCGGGATATAATGGTTAAGGTACATCACAAGTTTTAGGCTTACCTCATATGTCTATCCAAAATTTGTGGCTGGTCTCAAACTACATAACAAGAATATTTGAATCATTATTGTGAATTATATATGTATGGATATATGTGAAGTGTTGCACAAGTGCATAAAAGGAAGATTTTAAGCCACACAAATATAACCTATAAAAATATACCACTTATATAATATTAACAATTAACTAAAAATTAACAGATTTAAAGGGTTGCTATTAACTTTAAACTTATGATTGATTAAAAAGGTTATATACATTTACTTACTCAATATTATATATATATATATATATATATATATATATATGTATATATGTATGTATGTATGTATATGCCAAAGAAATGTGTTTCTTCTGTTTAACAGCTATAGTATTTTCTTATAATAGTTAAAATATTTATATTTATAGAGACTATTCAAGACAAAACATGTCTATAATTAATTCGATGACCTTTACATAAATTTAAATCTGAATAGATTTAATCTGTACTCCTATTACGTGTAGATTTAAACAAGTTCGGGACTTGCGGTTTTTTTTAAATTTCTCATACAATAACAATTTTCGGTATCATATATAAGGAAGTATTTCGCATAGATCTTGAAGCAATTAATTTTTTTAACTATATATACGTTTTAATCTGCCCGATTCTGTCTTTCTCATACAATTCATTTTATATGAGATTTGCTGTAACATTTAATAAAATATTTGCTCAGGAACATGATATTTTTGAATGAAAAATGCATGAGTTTTGTCCGAGTTTAAAATCAACTAAGAGTATGAATGCATTTGGGCGATTGCATATCATTCGGGGAAATCCCTCTTTGTATGTCTAAGCGCGTGGGTGTTACACTTGGCACGTTTCCCATATGACGTAACGTCGCTTGCTTTATGAGCAATCGATGGTATAGTTTCTATCGTGAGCTTTGAATGTCACAGTGACTTATTTGGGACGCCATTAGCGTATGATTTTTACGCGATGTATTTTTTCGTAAATTTATAACATGTTTACGAAATTTACGTTTTGCTGTCTTTTTTTTATCAACGTTTTGTAAGAACTGAATGGATAACTGTCACTTATGTAAATAGTGTTGTGGCTTCTTTTAATGAGCTACTTTCTCTGAAACTTTGAATACTTTCTCTTGCCAAGGTTGTTGGATGTATTATACGTATGTGTTACTGTAGTAAATGTATACAAAGTAAACTAATATTAAATGGCCGTGAAGTGAAAATCGATTTTCGTTACAGTTAAAGAAAAAAAATAAGTGATTAGGAAAGATATGTATACGTTTTTGTTTACTGCCACGTGAACCCGCAATTATAGCTCTTTTCTTGCTCGTTCGTTTTGTACACTTGTACATATTCTTAGAGCGTTTTCTGAACTTTATACTGGAATAGTAAAAAATATTTTAAAATAAATAATAGTTTAAAAAAACACGCTTTTATAAAAAATCCAACTAAAAAACAGAAAATAAAATTTAATAAATTTAGATTAAGAATAGTGTAAATAAAAAATAAATGTACATTATTGTAAAAAAGCGTGGGGTGCATAGTGTCAATAGTTATAAACATTTAATTGACAGATGAGTAGAATGATCTTTAATTTGATAATATCATAAAAAAGCACTGTAAATGCACCCCACGCTTTTTTTACAATAATGTACATTTATTTTTTATTTACACTATTCTTAATCTAAATTTATTAAATTTTATTTTCTGTTTTTTAGTTGGATTTTTTATAAAAGCGTGTTTTTTTAGTTTTTTTAAACTATTATTTATTTTTCATTTTTTAGTTGATTTTTTTCGTTGGGTTTTCCATAAAAGCGTGATTTTTTTAGTTTTTTAAAATATTATTTTTAAGAACATGAACCGGGCCAGACATTAATGCGTAGTTATTAACTACGCATGCGTAGTTCGCACATTAGCTCAATCTCTCTTACTCGCATGCAAAGGATGCGGAAAGGAATTAATTAATCCTGGCGAATCTAATTGGGATAATCGGATTTTTAATCGAATTATTGCAGTGTCATCGGTCTTTGACAGGTGTGCTAAGTTTCAATTAAATCTGATCGGTCAAAGTATGGCAAAATCGAGCTCAAAGGAGTCGGTTACAAACATACAAACATACAGGTGAAGCTAATATAAGCGTGTTAAAAAGTAAAGAATTCAGAATAGGGTTGTCAGAAACGGGAAATATCATTGAATATTACTAAGTAATTCAGATTCTACTGTTTTAAAATGATACAAAAATACATTTTAATGTTTATATATTAAATACGAATGAAAAAAAAAAATTTTTTTTAGTGCCAAACAACGATTTGTTATCTATGGTAGATTGTACATATTAAAAAAATATATATTTCAATATTTTTTTTTCCAAATCCACCGAAATATTTATTTATTATTTTTTTAATCTTAGTAATATTATGTGGTATATAATACTGAATTTTTATAAAAGAACGTATTATTATCATTAAAATAAAAAGATGATTCTAATCTGCAACATTATCTTATCTTATTGTCTGCGAGATGAGAATCATTTATAAGAAGTTGTTAAACCAATACTGGCGTTATCAGTCTAACACTTCCAGAACTTTAATGTACAAATAGAACATTTCATTGACTCAATACAAGGTACGATAGCTTAGATGGGAAAGCAGCTTTAAAATGTACTCCGTGGGTCGTAGGTTCGAATCCCGATGGGGTCGATGATTTTTTTTCATTCCAGAACCAATGTTAACATCCTATTGAATAGAAGGAGTTCAAAACCTTCGTGGTTAATTGGTACATTGGGCAGACGTTACTGTTGTGGACAAAGTGTATATTTCCTTATTTATCTAGTGCAATCATAAACGTATTATTGAATTATTACAAATGTTTGTTGTGAGTGTAGCGACAGACGGACGATTAAGTGAGTAATGTTTACACCCACGGACAGACAAATCGATTCAATGTCACTTATATATGTACAGGAATGTGGAGACGTACCTTTATATGTAGTCTTAATATATGTTACTCGTATTATAAGGTATTGTCATTAAAAACTGCTTAACAGATATAGATTTAATTTTACACTAATTTAACTTAAACATCAAGGATAAGATCTTATATAATGTATTCCGGGACTCCGTGTAGTTCCCGCGGGATCGTAACAGCTGTATTGCGTATGAAGACACAGTCTATCGATGTCGCTTAAAGACGGTTACTATATTTATAGTTTTAATACACTATATATTTTTCTCTGAGCTCTCGGAAGTGAACTTGGAAGCGTGCGAGTAAAAAATAGTTACTCAATATAAACTATTGATTGCAAGTTATTATCCAGTGATATTTCTATATATATTTTCATTGCACCATAAAAGCATAACCTATAACTTACACGTATTGCTTACTTATAACAGTTGCAGTCGTTTCTCACGGGTGTTAAATGTATGTAGCAACGTAACTCCGCTCCATACGTGGAAGTAATAGAATCGCATCTCCGGCGTTTAAAAACCGACCCTGTTTGATATTTTCACCTCTGGCAGCCCTGAAACGCGATATTTATCTACTAAAGAGATTTCCTTACAAACAAACTACTAATATAATTAGTACTTGTTATACTGAACTCACGCAAATCTATACCATATTGAGAATTATTACAGCTCTTTATCCCAGAGCAATCCAATACTAAATTAAAATATACTGCGGATATAGTTCTCACCATCAGACACTAATTGTGTTATGACATATTTGTCTTTATTGTATATAGCATAAGTATTATAATTGTATGTACGCAAACATCATGAAAAAATGCATTATCGTCTTTCTTGTCAGTAAGGTGTCATGCACTGATGCATACACTTGTCATTGGTGTTGTTCAATTATGGCGGAAAATAAAGGTATAACAGATTAAATAAACAAATATAAACGTCATTTAATGCCAGTATTATTGTATATATAATTTTTATTGCTTCAAGAAGAATTTTCAACAAATTAAAAAACAAAAATACCTTCCTTAGTCCTTAGATATTCTCGTCATATTGTTATTTTTCAAATCCCTGAAATCTCATGGACTTGTATTCCAAAAAACGAATCCGCATAGTTCTTCTTTATTATTTATAAATAAAACGATGTCCGTATGGAATTACAAAAATAAAGTCATCGTGTGTGTGTGTGTAACCAAATTAATTAGCTTATATATAAAAATAATTTTGTAATTTCAGATCAGTCACAAGGCGGGTATCCACAAGCTGGGTACCCTCAAGCTGGGTACCCTCAAGCTGGGTACCCTCAAGCTGGGTACCCTCAAGGCGGTTACCCTCAAGGCGGTTATCCTCAGGGCGGTTACCCTCAAGGCGGTTACCCCCAAGGCGGCTACCCCCCTCCTCCTCAACCTGGGTTCCAAAGTCCATCAGCTTACGGAGGAGGCGGTTATGGAGAGGTAACGTAAAACCATTCAAACAATGATCACGACTTATCCAGGATATGTATTTGCATTCGATATCTATACTTAAATTTAGTATAGATTTTAGGCATGCCAGTTGTTTGTTGGAACGCGGTAACCTCAGAGAATGATGGTCACGTTTGTAAAATCCCATCGTTATTCGATGCTCACTATTCCGAGGACTGCTATAAGGCTAAATAACATAACTCCACCAGAAGTCTAGGCCGCCGTATTTTATTTCGCATTTTGTCCTTAAGGGGCCGTTCAAGTATTAGGTACGTAAGCACTATGGGGGCGGGGGGTTCTTTGCTTTGCTTATTTTGGATGACATGCGGGGTAGGGGAGTCTAGATGATGATTACGTCATCGGTAGTTATTAACCCTTTTACCGAATGGGAACCCTCACATTGTCTTAGCTTGAAAACAAAACCCATTTTCGGGGATTCCCCCAAAAAATGCAGACGTTTAGGCACTCGCTTTAGAACCGAGAAGGGGAATTACCGCGCGCTATTCACTTGTCGTAATTTCCTCTGTCAGTGTATTGTTTCGTTCGGATACTATAGCGAGTAGACTACTGACTTCGTTCAAGTTCTATATCACGCTTCCGTCAAGTCACTAACTCGACACATCGAGGAGATCCATAACAAAGTAAACACGCACACTGATAGGAAAGTAAGACCTGTAAGAGTCGCTGCTCGTCGTGCTAATGACCTGGTGTGCATTATTCAAGATTTAGAGCACCATGATGTTGAAGGGCTCGATGATAACGACGTAGACATTCCAAAATTGGATGAAAGGGAGCAGACTCACAATACTGAGCAGCAATCCAAGCAATCCAATGTCATCGAAAACTTAGGATCATGGATACGGGTATCACGGACTGAAGATTGTTAATTTGAATTTCATGCGTGTACCAAAAATTAAATAAGTTTATGTTTGTAAGATTATAATATTTTTGGACCTTACTGTATATTGAGTACCGTATCAATAAAATCGTATCTTTATCCTCAATCTATTTTCTTATTTTTAAAATTATAGTTATTATAATATTTAAAAAAAGATACAGTATTTGAAAATGTTTACGTAAGCATGGGGGGAGGGGGTAAGTGCTTTGCTTACTTTTGCTGACAAGGGGGTTGGGGGGGGTAAAGTATTGTAATAAATCTGCTTACGCAATACTTGAACGGCCCCTAAGCTACACTTCCCTACTTTTATGCAATATTATTTTAACGTTTTCCCTTTAACCTACGGCTGTCTTACTATAATTATAAAAATGAAACTGTCAGGATATATGTATAAATTTTTGTTGTTCTATCGATTTTGATAAAACTATAGTAACGTACTTCATACACGGGACATAGTTTAATTTACCGACATAACGTATTGGATCACGGCAGGCAGAAGTGTGCTTGGAGTTTGATAGCATGCATATTTTGTTATATTATGCATTCCTCTGATATTAATTCGGTACTCCATGCATGCGAAGTCGCCGTCAAAAACAAAAACAAAACATTCGCGTCTTAAGCATACGTGCATAATGCGATATCTTCAGTGATTTTTATCTCTACATTAATATACCTCATTGACGTCAAGATATCAATCGAGACGGCCATCGGTTTTTATGTACATTTATATTGTCAAATAATAATGTCGGATCGCTGTTGTAATGGTGCGTGGACATGCCTTAACATTTGTGAGTTTTACGTGGCGACAAACTAGTTTTGTATTTACGTGTATGGAATTAATTTATTCACATACACATATGACAATTTCTTTAATCTATATGGAGTGTATTCGCCGACTGTTTAAATTAATAAGAAACGGCTATAGAAATAAACAATATATATATATATGTATATGTTTCTTATTCTGGTTATGTATTTAAAGGCCGGCTACGGAGGCGGTTTGGGCGAAGACGCTGATGTCAAAGGATTTGATTTCAACGACCAGAGCATCAGGAAACTCTTCGTGAGGAAGGTATTGTATTATTTTCTTTATATATTAATAACAACTATACAGTGTTTTATTTATTACACGCGAAACTCTGTTAAATAATGAGATAATTACTACTTGTGTCGCACACTTGTGGGGTTCAGCTTTCATTAAGTTTCGATGTCGTTGGAATTTAAATAACTATCAGGATATAATATGTATTGGTGTGTTTAAAATATACTATAATTAATATTGGTTTAAAAAAATCTCGGACATTATTGTATTTGGAAGCTTAGCGGACTTTATTCATATTAACTATAACATTATCTTTAAGATTATTTTCCGTCAAAATAATACTTTTAAAAATTATTAATTGCTTCCAACCTCAGATTGTTAGAAAACTACATATAAAATAAGATATAGTTGATTTTTAAGAAATGATGCAAAAAAAATGTTTAAAATATCTTAATTATTAAACCGTAAATCCGTATCCATAGTAGACACGACGTCAAATAATTTAAGTTTTTAATTTAAATAATAATATTTGTTTCGCATATCAGAATATGAAATATGTTTTACAAACTAAAATTCAAATGATGGACTACTCTCTATCCCCACTCTACGGCCGAGTGTAATGCAACACGCAATAGACAAACAAAACTTTTTAATCAATAATTCTGGCAGTAAAATATAAATAGATAAACATATTTGACATATTACTATACAAAATATATTTCGAATAGTTTGTTTTTATTCGTATATTGGCTCTCACATCATTGATACTAGTGATGTACCGGTAAAATTAAAATGAAAAAACTAACCGATACTGTTTTAGGTACGTTGTTATTTATTTAAAAAATCACTAAAAATTTAAAAACTTAAAATCTGTACTATTACCGTAACTATGATCTTTTACTACTTCCTTTATTATATATATTTATAAAAACTTTTATAAAATAAATTTATTATATTAGTAAAGTATGAGAAATATTAAATTATCTGTCAACTTAGTCCAAGTTAACATCGTCGACTACATACGAAGCGTTTCACGTTTCTCATTTGGCAACCTACGATAATGCTATACATGCGAAGATTTATGAACGAAATACTGTAAACGCTCCGTATGTGATGTGACAATGACGACTTATATTAAGGATATTAGTTGTAGCAAGTGTCACTCGTTAGTCTACAAACAGAACTGTTCGTGATAATATAGTTTTGAAGGCGTATCATATGTATCATATGTATCATATGTCTGTGTCGCTCAGTATGCGAAGCTATGTGGCGTTGATGCTATTTCTGTATGTATTTTTTTACATCCTATAACTATTAAGATTAATTTTAATTTGGACAAAAATTTCATATTAAAAGATCAATTCAATACATATATATATAATCTTTTAAATAAAATTTAAAATTAAATACGCAGTTGGAGGTCCGTTGTGTAATTGAACGAAGTCGAACCTTTTCTTATACATACAAATACTCAAAGCATTTTCAATTTTGAATTATTTATATGAAAGATCTCTGTGAAATCTATCTAAGCGTTAAATTTATACAAAATACACAAACAAAAGTGTAATTAATTTTTTTTACTTTGCTGTGATATTATAAATATAATGAATCATATCTTTGCTTGAATATAATTTGTACCGTATAGTAAATCTTAATATAAGCGTTAACGCGCGTTAGATAGGGGCCCCTTAAACCTACACCTGGGTCGCAGGTCCCAAGGACTGTTGAACCTCCTCTCCCTGCATCATGGACCCGGCGCCCGCACGGTGATTCCATTGAATGCGTGATAGCTTTCGTCTCTACATTTAAATATTTCTCACGTCCAATATAACACGGCTATGGCACACCTTAAGCATTGCTATTTGTAAATCAAAAGACAGTAAACAGAATAGAGTGCAACATTGTAACAAGTCTCAAGTGTGTCAATAGTTTTGCATTGCTTTGTAAATTCACTAACTATATACAGCTATAGCGAACTAAGTGCAAACACTATTTGATGCGACCCGGAAGTTGCCTGTCCGTGCTGGGTATCCAAAGAAATACAGAAGGACATAATTTCATGTTACAATTATAAAAAATTATTGAACCCTAAATATTTATATTTCGATCCCCTATCTGAAGTCAGAGCACTATCTTAGCAGTCGGCATCATCACGCTATGTGATATTTTTCCTTTAAGGTTTGTTAGTCTGTTAAAAAGCATGTCGCTTATGTAACACAGTGATAGACAGCAATAATTAAATGAAATAAAATTTGTCTTTATATCCAGGTGTACAGTATCTTGATGACGCAGCTGTTGGTGACGATGGCTTTCATAACGCTGTTCGTGTATCACGCCCCCACCAAGCTGTGGGTGCAGAAGAATCCGTTCATGTTGTAAGTACACACACATATACATACATAGGAGAGTGTAACACACACGCATGCATGTTTTGACATGACCTGACCTATTATTAGTGATATCGGTTTAAATCACTTGAAATACGTTTTGATCCAAATATTAAAACGGGTTTTGGTAGAAGAAAAAACTTATTTGTATCGGTTGTTATACTTATTCTACCAGTCGTAATATGTTTTTCCTAAGAAATCCTAATAGATGGCGCCACTGACCATATTAATGTTGAATATATACAGTAATAAAATTCAGTACTGGATTCAGGTCTCAATAGTTTGTTTTTATATGAACTCAACTTACTCGGTAGTCGGTATGTGCAACATTATATGTCCATCTCGCTCTAACTGTACGTTCCATCTCTGTCTGCCTTTCAGTTGGATCGCGTTCGCCGTGGTGCTGGTGTGTCTGATAGCGATGGCGTGCTGCCCGTCCGTCCGCCGCACCGCTCCTATGAATTTCATCTTCCTCGGCATCTTCACCGTGGCCGAGAGCTTCCTGTTGGGCGTCACTAGCAGCATGTATCAGAGCGAGGCGGTAAGACAAAAATGCAGAGACTATTAATTAATTAAATTAATAAATCTTTGGCGCTAAATGACAAGTAATAAGACCAACTGACAGACAGTCACATCCAGTCTGCCGGTGATCACGGTTGCTGCAAAGTAACAGAAACGTCGGGAGTATGTAGTACGTCCGAAAATATTAGTTTTATTTAAATGAATATTTGCGGAAGTCTTAGGCATCACACATATCTATGATTAGCCATGATATATCATGTATGACGATATCTTCCAGGTGATGATGGCTGTCGGTATAACAGCGGCCGTGTGTCTGGCTCTCACGATATTCGCCATGCAGACCAAATGGGACTTCACTATGATGGGAGGGGCGTTGATCGTGGCCACCGTAGTCCTGCTGATTTTCGGTTAGAATTTACTTTGTATTATGTCTGCTATGTTATATAACAAGCTTCACATGCTGTGTCGTCCCGACGCCTGGGCTCTGTTCACATCAAGGATATTAAGGAAAAACTGATTACAATCTAGTTTAGGCATTAAATATAAAAATGAAGGTAGGAGCAGATTTGATTCTCAGATTGAACGTCTTGTAATATTTACCCGCGCATTAGTTACAAAAAATACGTACAGATAAGTTTGTGGAAAAAAAAATACATTATTTAAGTTAGTATAACTCTATAGCCCAGGGATAAAAAGTATTTGGCGTGATTTGTTTGAGTTGATCTCTGCAAGCTCCATCAGATGAGAATTTTTTTGTGTACTTTTAACTTTCAAGGCACATGTGACTTAAATTTTTATTTGTGTTTCTAAAAAATAGAAAATATATTTTTTTCAATGCAAAATTGAAGTGCTTGTTATCCTAAAAGGCATCTTGTACTATATAAAAATTAATATACAATTAAATTATTACTCTTGATATAAACGGGTGTAATGTAATCAAAACAACGTATTTATTTTGTAAACGGAAATCCAGTTGGTTTAGATGATTTAGATGTCAGATAGACTTATAATGATTCTGGTAGATTACTGGCAGCGAGACATTTTCAACAATCAGACAGCTTACACGTGCAGTGAAGCTTCTGTGATTCCGTCCGTCTGTCGGTCATCGCTGACTGACGGCACAAAGAACGGACGCGAAGCAAAGTGTTGCTACACTATCCGAGACACATGCTATCGAACAAACTAAGAATTCTGTTTTTACAAACATTCAAAGTTTTTACAAATAGTACTTGCTAAAACTTCGGAATTACTTTAAATAGCTTCATATAACCTGATAAAAACAGAAAGCATTCAGATAAATATAGTAATAGTACTGGATACCAGCCCCGGCTACACGCTATGAGTGGCGATAACTGTTTGATAATCGCTGCAGTAGTTTTTCCGTTTCTCGGGAACACACAGACAGACAGACGCGGCGAGGGACTTGTTTATATTATGTACTGATGTATTATAAAATACAAAAAATAATTCAAATTGAATGATCAAGAAGTCGAACTATTTATTGAGAGACTTAATTAAATATCACTATGTTAATACTGGTGATAACTTTGCAGGTATTGTGGCGATCTTTGTGAAGGGTAAAGTTGTAACTCTGGTGTACGCTTCACTGGGGGCCATAATCTTCTCCCTATACTTGATATACGACACTCAGCTGATGATGGGAGGCAAACACAAGTACAGCATCTCCCCGGAAGAGTACATCTTCGCCGCCCTCAACCTGTACCTGGACATCATCAACATATTCATCTACATCCTCACCATCATCGGAGCGGCGAGGGATTAGATCACATCCAGAACAGTATATATGTATTATTTTGGTCAATTCGCTTCCGGCTGCAACTATAGCATCACCCGCTGGCATTCCTCACTGTGAACGGACACTCCTTATGTACATATAAAGGGACTGTCTTTATATAGGTTTATTCCGTTCCTCATGTAAACATGTAAATCACTGCTTTAATTACAGAATCTATAAATTTTAATCGAATATTTAGTTAATAAAAGATTTATATCTATGCAGAAAATTAGAAGCTGATTAACATTGTAACAACTAATTAAATAAAACCTTCTCTTGTTCGTTTGTCTGTATGTTACGCTATGACTGTATTTTCTTTTCTGATATAAAAGAAACAAAACTCCTATTGCCATCTCTTTTCAACAAATATATATTTGAAATGTTTAGTAGACGTTGCATTTAAGTGTTACAAAATGTGTCTTAAATTTATTGTATTGCTTAACTCTACTTAAAACTCGTGAACACGTTCGAATAACCAGTTTGCAGCCGCTAGGTGGCGTTGTTGTAAAAATGTTAAAGTGTTCGTCTCTGTCCCGTGTTTCCCAGCCCCGTGTTTTGTGTAGTGAAGCACACGCCCGGTTCCCACACTGTATATATGCAACTCGTGTAATTGATGGTAAGATATTATTTATATCGTAATGTGTTAAGGTTTCGTTGTTCAAACTATGTTGTAGTTTTAATTAAAAATTGTCGTAAAATTTATCAGTGTTTCATTTATATCTATAGATTTATTTCGTTTATGGTAGTGTCCAGGTCCCCAGGATAGTCTCATGGAGTGTTAAGGTCCACACCTTCCAGTGAGTGTGATCTAGAAAGCAAGTTTAAATTTTTCATACAAATTAACTGAGTGTTATATACACACAGAGATTTAAGAAAAATAAAAGTTAAAACTTTGACTACACTTACTGCGATAAATTTAATCCGCGGTAAGTTGTTTTACAAACTACATATAAGTTTAATTCAGCAAGACAGCTGCCGGCACGTTAAATGAATAAAAGTTTGCATTATAGAGTTAACAGGTTACTGAACGAAAACTGAAAACTTACAGTATGTAGTTAGAGGCTGCTCTTCTGTGGTAAACATCCAACTAAAGCTTCCAGCTGTTTACTCATAAATCGTGTCGCCTCACATGATCATAGCTTTATGAATAATACTGGAAACTATCCGTATAGATGAAACTAATATTTTTTGGATTATACTACGCGTATTTTATTATTTAAAAAAAATCGTGAAAGTCTTAGATCTAACTATCCGTATGTTAGAAACTGCTAACTTATAGTAAGAGTAAGAGTAATTTCAAATCTGCCGTTGAAGCAGACTTTTCAAATCACCAACCATCCTTCTCTTTCAAAACAAACTACATTCTGTCTTAATGCATCAAAGTGACGTTGTATACTTACTACTTGTATATAGATTTCCTTTCTATTGTTCTTAACACGAGGAATGTCCTTTGTTTTTTTGTTAGTGTTCCGTCGCTTAATCACGGCTATTTTAGACACAATGGTGAACACATTTTTATCTCGATACCTATCGTCCCAGTATAATCTGCGTTCTGAGGACATTTAAATCGATCAATTCAGACATCTTAGGTTTAATAACGCGCATCCAACAAAAATGTAGTCTGACTGTTCTTTAAACTATTATGAATGACATCAAAAAAGTAAAATGTCCTCATCGATCTGAGACCCGGAAAATTTATACTGATTTTATGGTCTTTAATGGTCTGGTCTTCGAAAACTCTAAGCGGGGCCCAAATTATTACAACTTCATTATTTTATTTGGTCATTCGAACGGGTTAAATTTTTTTATTTGTCTTTTTCACACAGAATAATCTTTCAATAACGAGTAGGTTGTCTTAAAAGCTACACTATGAGATTTTTTAACAAATAACAAGGCCAAGTAAACCTGTTCCCAAATTTTGCATAGGTTGAAACACCAAAACCTATTCCTTTAAATGCATCAACTATTCAAAAAAAATACTCATAATCAACAGACGTGATTATTATCAGCACACGAAGTTACCTTACTATCATATCAGTCACAAAGATAGTGCGTTAGCACACAAACGCTTCAATATGGCACAGGTGCGTAGAGTTATAAAAATATTGTTGCAATTTCGTCCCAAATTTAATTAAAGCTATGATGTTGGTACACTTAATAACGTTTACAGAGATCAGTATTGTTTGTGACAGGTGTTCGTCGCCTTATTAGTTATTGATCTATCACATACGAACATATCTTTAACATATGAATGTTTATATATATTTATGTATATAGGTACGTAATGAGTCATATATTATTCATTATTATAGAAATGAAAACTACAAAATGGGCTAACAAAGGTGTTGTCAAATATTGAATACATAAGTAGGTTTGTGTACGCTATTTTGCTGCGTATTTGAAACTTGGTCTCGTTTGATTTGGAAAACTTAAAATGTGTATACAATCACGAGTTAAATTATTAAAATCTTCATAATCAAATTTCTTTTATAAGTTGTAGCTAACAATTATTCTCAGAGCCCTATAACGATACGTTAATGTAGGTATGTCTTTCAGCAATTACCGATGTTAATGGGTGTGGATGTGGAAATGGATTTTCTCATTGGTTTCTATCTTATTTAAGGCCACGATTTTAAAACCTTACTACTACATATATGCTTGTATATGTGATCAACTAGTATTTTATATCCAATTATCTATCATAGCAAATTTAAATCAGTAGGAAAAGAGTATGATATTTTTTGCATGCTAGTTCAATGGCTTATTTATTTCCTTCTAGAAAGTAATATGCATTTGATTACGTTGCCTAAACTGATCATATTTTTTAAATTTAAAAACCTGACTTTGTAAGGACTTTTAAACCCACTTAATATTTTTTCTATAGTTGCCTTAATTCCAAGTTTCTATTTTAGTCAATTTATATCGGACCGGGATCCTTCGAAGATGGAAATATGGACAACTTCGACTTCACAGAAAAAAGTATACGCAGAGGTTTTATAAGAAAGGTATTTTATTGACTTTCTTAATTAAAAATTATTTTAAAACGAATTAGAGTTAATATTAAAGAGACGCAACAAAACATTCCTTTGACAATTTTTAGCCTTTTTCGACCTTTGTCCACAATTAGTACATTAGTTTTACCATTTACATTTTAAGGAAACTTATATCATATTTACGACACTAAATTCAAATCTATCTTTAATAAGAAAATTGTCAAACCATACTCTTGTTTATAGTGGTCAGTTTGAAGTATCAAACAAAATAATAATATTGTTTTCAGGTGTACGCCATTTTAATGAGCCAGTTATTGGTGACGATGGGGATCATAGCATTCTTTCTCTTCCACGAACCGACCAAAGTTTTCGTCAGGCAAAACTTTTACCTCCTGTAAGTTTTCCTTAAATTCCGCTTTGTTAACTTTTTTCAGTTGGCAAAAATGATAATTTCAATTACTTAGAACGTAATTAGATATAACGGAAAAGTAATTATCGCCAGAGACTGAAGTAATTGTTCGAGTACTCCGCTTGTTGATACTCATGCTGGTGTTGCAATAACAAACATTAACATGTGATAATGCATTTTATTTGACTTCTTAAAGACAAATTTAAAAATACTGCCTCATATCTGAAAGAGATTTATTTTTATATATGTTTTAATTATCCCTCTTCTAAATATATAAACGTAACTGATATATATGTATTTTTGTAAATATTCTGAAATGTACGCGATTATTCTGTGGTACCTCGTGGCCAGGACATTATTACTCTTGAACCAAAAAGTATAACACTACATATTTTAAAATATACAGCACCAGCGGTCATGCTCTCCTCCTTTATATCACAGGAAAAAGTTAAATTGATGCATATCCCATGTACCCATATATTGTAGCAATTGGTACAATAATACTTAAAGGATTAAAATAAATTAGATTAAAAATAAACTCAGCTCTGAGAGACAGGCTCGGCTGGCAATTCACTGTAACATTTATAATTACATTTGAATTATGATGTGAACTATAAAATTTTTAATACATTTTAACTTTGAACCACAGCGCAACTGACGAACTGTCCAAAAAATAGCTCATCATATAATTATTCTGTTTGGACATTTTTTGTTTGCAGAGATTTATATAGTCTTAAACCTCTATAACTATCACAATTAAAAATATAGTTAAAGTATCTTTTTGTTCATAGATGGATTGCAATGGCGGTCCTTTTCATTGCTATAATAGTCCTCGCATGCTGTACGGAGATGAGACGTCAGTTTCCCTTAAATTTTATATTCCTAGCAATATTTACGTGTGCGGAGAGCTTCATTCTGGGAGTTGTATGCAGTCTGTATGAAGTCAATCAGGTGAGCTAAACTTTGCGAGTATGATAGAGCAAGTAACAGACTTACTTACTTATTAGAAATGAATAAAAAAGCTTTTGTGCGTCCGACCTATTATTTGTCAAAAAGATTGTAAGTTATATTTAAAATAAAAATCAATAAGTTTTAAGGAAATGACAAATATTTAACTATTTCAAAATTATAACTAAATTAAGAGGAAATACATATGATATTTAGGTATTTTTAATCGTTAGTTTTTGTTTGTTATGTCTAGAAATCATTCCAGAAACGGGTCCATCGCGTTGTAGGGAGAGGAGATTCAATAGATTTTGTTCTTTACATTGAATTACTTTATTAGAATCGAACAGTATTTAATGGGTTCGAATTCGAGAGCAAGCCTTAGCAATTGTTGTCAGAACTTTAAAGAAAATAGTTTGATTTAAACTTCAACCATTTATTGAAGTAAATTAAAAATAAACGCTCCTAATATTATTTGTGACCACTTGTTTTTTCTCATGCGAATTGTTCGCTTAAATGTCCTAGGTGTTGATGGCAGTTGGTATCACAGCGGCTGTGTGCCTTGGCCTGACTTTGTTCGCGTTCCAAACCAAATGGGACTTTACCATGATGGGAGGAGCTCTAGTGGCTTTGAGCATGGTACTTCTGGTATTCGGTGAGAAAACAAACGAATCAAAGAAACTTTATATGTAAAGACATTGTGTACACAAAAAAAGTATTGGAAGAAAATTAAGATAATTAATTGAATTCATATTTGTACGTAATTATAATGAAGTATTCTTAATTATCCAACTAGGTATACTAGCGATAATATTCAGAAATAATATTCTTCATACTGCGTATGCGGCTGCCGGCGCTCTCATCTTCTCTCTGTATTTGGTGTACGACACTCAGCTGATGATGGGAGGCAAACACAAGTACAGCATCTCACCGGAAGAGTACATCTTCGCTGCCCTCAACTTATACGTAGACATTATAAACATTTTCATCTTCATCCTCTCGCTGTCTTCTAAGTCATGATCATTAATACCTATTCCTTTAATTATAATTTTTTCCGTTCGAAGAAATTTAGCTCAATTTGACCCTTCTAATTAATTACAGTGGATAGAAATGCTCTCTTTGCTAACTGGTAGATAGTATCCAATATTGCTTTATTTATTTTCCTTCAAAAAATTTTTACAAATACCTAAATAACGTATTCTTTAATCATCTATCATTACTCATAGATGATTAAAAGATATAAATGATTATACATAACATGAGCCAAGAAACTATTGGTCGAAGTTATTAGATAACTTGGAAGTGTATTTAATTTAGCTATAGTATAAGATCTCAATTTGTCCATAATGGCTATTTAATTATTCTACAAATTGACGATGAAAGTATTTTAATATGTATTAATAAAAGAATGTAATAAAATATGTGAAATTTTATTTCGTTACATAAAAAATAAAATAGAAATGAATCGTTATTCTTTTTTTTTTAATGCAATACTGAAAGTTACGCGAATAAAAATTAAGACTTAAAAACCAATTAACAAAAAAACAGCATGATTAACGTGGATATAAAGACTCACACATAGTAAGCATTATAACGAAAGTTATGAGCATGCAAATAATGATAAAAAAAAAAAAAAAACAAATATTAATTATTACTTCAACAATGTGAATTGAATAGCAACAAGTCGATAAATTAACATTGTTATCTTATAACGTCATGTCTTATCAGCCGGCGCCCTATCAAGTGACAATTTAAAATCCAATGCAATCGTTTATTAAATACTCACAAAATGACACCTTTACTCATCACAGCTGTTATATTTATAGTATTTATTGTGATTTATCTAAAGAGAAAAGATCCCGAGCCGATATTCGGCGTGTATACTGTAGCAGGAAAGTGGTACTATTTGAAATATGTCGCCTTTTCCTGTATTTATTATTATAGACGGGTAAGTTTATTTTAATTTATAATATAAAATCATAAGAATAATTCCTAACTAAACTATGGTATAAGAGTTTAAACAGTCAGTATTAGTTCAATCAAAACGGCTATACTCTACATTCGTTTGCTTGTTCGCTTTACACCGAGTTTAACGTCCTATGTTATATCGCTCGAAAAATTTAATTAACATTATCAATCTTAAATAATCTTAACTATGTAGATACTAGGTACGTTTTTATATAATATTTTTCCAAAATATGTAATAAAATAATTAATGATCCGCTTTAACTAGTTAATTATTTGTAACAGTACTCGAATAAGAGCAAAGCGGTTGGTGCTGATGGTGGAGCGGGTCAAGGTGTGAAGGCTATCTCAGACCCGAAAGAAATGGACAAGGCTCAGCCCCTGAGTGACCACGCTAAGGTAACAAGTCGCAATTACCTAACCATTTGTTCCAATGTTCTCTCCGTGTGGAGAAATAAAAGAAAATTAGTGCGTGGAGTCCCTCCGCGCGGAAAAAACGAAACTTCGTTATGTTTAAATGAAAATAGGAATTCTAGGAATAGGATTTCTACCCCAATCGATTTTTAGTGAACTCAAACTGTTTGTTTAAAACGAACTTTATTAACATTGCTTACAATACACAAGTGACCCACCAATTTGTTTTCGCTCCTTCTCTTTCTATTCCCCCACTCCAGGAGTTTAAGGTTTAACCCAACCTTGTTGGAATTTTCACTTCAAAAAGTCGCCTTATAACAAAACAATTTAATTGTGCGTATAATGATAGCAACACTACTGTTACAGGCTTTCGATGCGGTATTTTTCATATCCGCAAAAAAGGACGAACATGACAAGGGAATATATGTAATCGCTGGTTGTGAGAGACGGCCTTTGGGAATGTGCAATGGACTTTTCTACATTGGGGTAATTGAAGCATTGTTTCCGTTTGACGTTTGTCGTTATGACTACACAAATATCTTTATTATGAAGGTATACCAGATCACTTAGAAACTAATATATTAAATTTAAATAAATAGTTGCCAGGAAAAGGACTTTTGTGCAGTAAAAAGATTCCGGACACGGTCCTCTTCGGTGCTCAAATCGGTGAATTTGGAGCTGAAGGGGTTCTTATTACCCCCGCGGAACCGATGAAGAAATGGACCGTCTCTTATAAAGGACCTATGTGGTATGCAGTTAAATACTTGTTGTAGTAAGCTTATGTTGTAGACTGTAGAGCCTATGTGACTACAGATTATATATGAGTCGATGTATTTGTATTATATCATAGCTAGCTTTTTTTGGAGTAAGGGTAACGTAGTCATTACCTTAATTCCTCCCTTCGCTCTTACACCACTTTCAAATTAGCACAAAATCTGGTCTAACTAATGATAAGACCCTATATAATGTTGCTCTTTTTTTTTCAAGGGCGCTTTTCTTAAAATCAAACTGAGTATTTGGTTATTGATCTTATCTTTAATACCCCACGATCTCAACTTCTTCCTATTGACCTAAAAGCAGATTGTTGTAGACTTAATTCTTCTTTGGTAATTTTTTTCTCTAGCACTACTAATATTGAACATACCTCCTTTTATGCTTATGTGCATATATATTCATAATATAAATATACTACGATAATTATACTAAATATTTTTTATCAAGGTATCAAAATGAGCCCAGCAAAATAGTAGAAGTAGAATTCAATGGTGAATGGACAGCGACGAGCAACTACTTTGATTACGACACCGATTTACACCCTCCAGCTGTAATCCGATCAATTGCAAGAGAAAAGTGGAGTCGAAAATACTTTAATAACCTGAAAACGTAACTAAAATTTTCGTTTAATTGACATATTTAAAGTAATTTAATTTTAGGTAAATGTACAAGTGATAATTAAGAAATTATTATATGTTTTAGAGCTCACCAATCTCACTATGAACAGTTCGGCGTAATGAAGTGTAAATTTACTATTGAAAAGGAATCCTTTGAATTCACCTTACCCTCGTTCAGGGATCACAGCTTTGGTGAGGCTTATAAAATTCAGTATTTGTCATAACGATTTGTTAGAAAATTATCTTACTCTATCTCTGATTTTAATTACATGAATAAAGATACCTTCAAAAGTAAAATATAAAATAGCTAATTGTTAAATCTCTAGCTCATTATGATGACTGGGACCTCAACTTCTCCTAACTCGAAGAATAATTGGCCAGCTTTTATGTGATAATAAATTTCCATATTTTTTCTGAAGGGCAAAAGCGGGACTGGACGCTTATGCACAGATACGCCTTCCATCATATTTTCTTAAACGACGGCACCAACATCAGCGTTGGAGTCATCTGTCAGCCTTCCACCGCGACACGGTGAGTCCCAAATGTATTGGAAACAAACATTTCACAGAATTTGTTTAAAATTGTCTTACTAATACTTAAGTAGAATTTTTTAAATTAAACTTAAATAAATAGTGTATGAAACGTTATTTATTAAAGTTTAAATAAAAGTTAAGATTTTCAGTTACTATTGTTATACATATATAAGTTAATTGATATCTTAATTTCTCAAAGCAGACATTAAACTAAAGCTAAGTCTAAACTGTTTTTTAGAGGACTACTCGGAAACATTGACAGTTTCTATAATTAATTTAAGAAAAATCGATCGTAGGATCATTAACGATCAACGACGATTTCTCGATAACAAGTTGCCAAATCTTTGTTAAAATTGAAATCCTGTACTGAGATTCGATCGGTAGCTACTGTTTGCTTTATTTTTGATCATGGTAGCATGGAGGTCGGCTACGTTGTTCTTCCGAGCGGTGAGACTTTGTCTGTCGAGTGGGTGGAGATGCAGTTGTACCAACACGGGGAGGGCGGCGCCGCGCCTAAAGACTACGCGTTCAGGATAAAGGCTGGAGATGTTGTTTACATTGTTCAGGTAAATGAATTATTTCCTCAGTGGGTTAACTAAGCTTTTTTAACAATAACAATAGTTTTTTTAGAGAACATTATTTAGAAGCTCAAGAATCATAACAAGCTTTGGGTATGTTGGCTCAGGTTTGACATTCAAGCTATATTTATTTATAAATTCACTATTAACTTCGACTCCAGAATGCTGATTCTAACAATTAATATTATAAGTGCCTCTGAAACTTTACACAAAGATTGAATTGTTATCTACTAGGTGTTGGTGGAATACGAGTCTATACACTTTGTGTCTCAAGATTGGGACGCCCGAATGGTGGAGCGCTTCTGCAAGTTTGTGGTGAACGGCGTCCCGGGGCGAGGGGTGTCTGAGTTCCATTACAGACACCACGGAGGACGGCCAGATGAGGTCGCGCAGAATGACCCCGAGTGGTACAGGAAGATGTGCCATAAGATATAGATCGGGGTCACGATGTGTCTGTTATTATATCTGTAGGTTGTGGTGACATCAAGTTATTGTATTTTTAAGAACGAACGTTACTGATACAAGCTTTTTGTAATAAATTGCTTTGTGTCAGAATTTGGTCACTTTAGCAATTTATTTTATATACTAAAATGAAACGTAGCTGACAATGCAATGTAAGGTTTGACATTTTTATAAATTTTATATTGAATATAATAATTAAAAAAAAATTGTTAATAAATTATTCATGACACAATAATTACCACTATTGTTGTTTTTTTCTCCACTAACTTATATATATTTCTTTTAGTATTGATGTAACTTTTCAGTAATATTTCCTAATAAATAACTATCGACCATGACAGAGCCTTGTGGATTCACGTTATTTGTAATTTCCCACGCTGAATCTAATACATTGCTGTTATATAATCAAATATGTTTGATATCTCTTTGACATGCCATCATTGGATGATAGCCATTGTTTCATCAACAACGACCTTGACAAGTCACAACTGGCCTTTCGCTACTCCAATTATATTACTAATCGAATTGACTGACTGCTCTACAAATGAGATAATTGCGCATACGCATCCCATGACTTATATTGGGTGATGTCCATTGACTATTCAATAGAAAAACTATTATTATAAATTGTACATTTTACACCATGAAAACAATCGTCCACGTTTTACTCGATGTATCTATGAAAAAAGTACACTTTTGAAGTGTAAAAAAGAAATTTGTATACATCTCAGATAGTTATGTATACTAACCAATAACTCGTATGAAATTTGAAACGAGCATTTTTCAAAATAAGGACGCTTCGAAAAAAACCAGTTCATTTCAGGCGACATCTCGTTGAAAAGAATTTATTTCTGTAAATACTGCATGTGCATTATAAGAGTAAGAAAAAATAAATATAAGTACAGTTCGAAAATGTTTTTTAAACCACAATCGTTACAAATTAATATAATTATGACTGATTGAAACTTAGTAATATTTATAAAACACGATCAATAGTGATTGTATTCTGAAAATAGGATTCTGTAGAGATGCTTTATTTTTTTGTGTTTGTTTAATAAATGCGTAAAAAATATAACTCAACGTACCTACTAAATGTATGTAATACATAATAAACGTGGAGTTGGTACGAAATAACTCACATAAAATTTTCAAAAACATTATAAATTTTTCTTAAAACGAAAAGAATCAACATACACTCTTATCAGGGTAAAAAAATATGGTGGAGTTTTCTAAACCCACTGTATATATAAACGATTGTGTTTAGGGTCCTAAGTATAGGTCCCTACATATTCGTACGTTGCAACAGTCGATCGGTTCACACTGGACAATGTAGACAAAAGCGACTCCGGGAATACATTTTTAGTTAACTAACTCTGAACCAACAGAAAACGCTAGCGTGGGTAAGCTTTTACGTAATAATGAAAAAGCCTTATAAACTACTATACAAAATAAAGGGTTTAAATTAAATTTTAATAGATTCTGCTACTTAGGAAACAATGGATTTTGACGCCATACTCGAAGATGTCGGAACCTTTGGACGGTACCAGAAATTGGTTGTCTATTTCATTCTACTGCCAGCAGTCATACCGTGCGGTTTTCACGCGTATGCTCAACTTTTCATGGCTTCAGATGTGAAGCACTGGTGTAATGTCCCTGATCTTGAATCACTTAATAACTTAGACTTGATTAAGAATCTCAGGTAGGCTAAAATATTTTTTTAATTCGAACCCCTAAAATGAATACTTATTAAATGGACAAAAAACAATTCTGCCTAGCCACAACATTAGCGAAATATTCGTGTGTACAAATATATATTCCCCTTCTAGTATACCTCTCGAATTGAAAAACGGAGAATTCGAATATTCTCAATGCAACATGTATAAATTGAACTACAGCAATGTTATAGAAAATTACCCGAATATAGAAACGCCAGTTTTAGCTGAGATCGTTCCATGTATGGACGGGTGGACTTTTGAAACCAATCAAACAACCGTAGTTTCGGAGGTGAGACTTTTAACAACTATAAACTTTACTGAATAAATATCTTAAAAACTAAGAAGCATGTACATATAAAAGTAATCTTCGCTGTAATAAAATTTAATTATCATGTATTTTTTTATGGTTTTATCAATGAAATCAAAATTTCAGTGGAGTCTAGTGTGCAATAAAGACTTTTACCCAACTCTTGGTCTCGTGTTACTGGCGGTCGGTGGGATCATCGGCAATTATATATTCGGCTACCTCCAGGATACCTTTGGAAGAAAGCCGTCTTTCTTTATTTATCTTATAATTGAATCCATTTTCGGAATAGCCACCGCATTCGCTCAAAATTATTACATTTGGATTGTATACAGATTTGGAGTCGGATTTACAGTACCAGCAATAATGGCCACTCCTTACGTTCTGGGTGTGTATGGTAAAAAAAAGTTGGTCTATGTTTTTTTTATCATTTTAATTATATTGTGTGTTAAATAACTTTTATTTTGAACTGTGTTTACGTCATTAATTAAATACATATATTTTTACAGCTATAGAACTAGTAGGACCTAAATGTAGAACTTTATGTACCATTCTCTCCAATATCGCTTACTCTTTGGGGCTTATTTTGCTATCTGCTGTAGTCTACTTAGTTCGTGACTGGCGTCACCTAGCTTTAGCCACCACTATGCCGTTTCTAGTGTTTTTCCTTTATCTATGGCCAATGCCAGAAAGCCCTAGGTGGCTATTAGCTAGAGGTCAATTCGAAAAGGCTGAAGTTATTTTAAAGAAAATGGCCAGGTATATATCCATTTCCTCTTCTCATACAACAAGTCACTACTTATTTAATTACATTTTAAATGTGTCAAAATTAATTTAGGATAAATGGAAAATCTCTACCAGCAAATTACATGGTGCATCTACGACGTAAATACGAATCTGACAAGTTGAAACAGGACTTAGAAAAAGAAAAGTCCAGAAAATATGGAATCCTAGATCTGTTTAGAACTCCCAACTTGAGGAAAAAAACGATTATCATCACATTTATTTGGTTCACTAACACCAGCGTGTATGTGGGTCTTTCGTATTACGCACCTGTTCTAGGGGGTGACGAATATTTGAATTTCTTCTTAGCTGGTGTGGTGGAACTACCCACATATATGTTTCTCTGGCCATCAATGGAAAGACTTGGAAGAAGATGGACGCTTTGTATGAGCATGGTTGTAGGAGGAATCGCATGTTTGACAACATTTTTAGTTCAACATGGTCAGTAATGAACATCACTAAATAAGGGCGTATATTCTGGAATCCCCACATAATAAAAACCTTATTAAATTACAGAAACAAACGTGACCCTCGCTCTCTATTGCGTCGGCAAAATGGGTATCTCCTCAGCGTTCGTGGTGCTGCCACTAATGGCCTCAGAACTGTATCCTACCGTTGTTAGAGGTCTCGGTATGAGTCTGAGTTCCGTTTTGGGGATGTTAGGACCTATATTTATTCCACTAGTTAATTATTTGGTAAGTCTATTAGAAACGTAACTTAGTTAAATCTTTTTATTTTGTTACTATTTCTTCTTAGTTTAATCGTAATGACATTTATTAGAATCTATAATCGTATTAACAACGAATATTTGTAGGGATCCGACATCATGGTCCTACCGCTAATAATTATGGGAGCGTTGTTAGTAGCTGGTGGCATAGCAAGTTTACTTCTACCAGAGACATTAAATCAGCACTTACCCCAGACTTTAGAAGATGGCGAAAAGATGGGGTTAGATACCGATTTCTGCTGTAGCCCGCCAGTAAAGGAATCCGGCTCGACATCGAATAAAGAAGACAAAAATAAAAGTTGTAAAAATTGCAGCGCATTATGTACATGTCAAATGGTAAACGTATCTCTTGCAGAAGACATAGTTACCATTATGGATAAGGATGAGGAAAAAGTTGAATTTGTTGTCTTGAACTAAATTCTTTTATGAATAAATCTAATTTATAAATTATTACCATTTATTTGCTTTTTAATTAATTATTATAGCACTACAATAAGCAAAACTCTTTTGAGATAACATAAATTCTTTTAGCCTTCATCATCATCATCATCATCAGCCTATCAGAGCGCCCTGCTCAGCAAAGCCCTCTTCTCACATGGAGAAGGTTAGATCATTAATTACCACGCTTGCTCAAGGCGGATTGGCGATTTTAAACTTATAATTTGAAATTATAAGTCCAGGTTTTCTCACGATGTTTTCCTTGACCGTCTGTCAGTGATGTTTAAATTTTCTAAGAAAGTACATATAATTCGGAAAAATCACATTGCTACTTTCCAGGTTTCGAACCCGCGTCCTCATGCACTAGAGGCGGGCCTTTAACCTCTAGGCCACCTCGACCTTTCTTAGCCTTCATAGACGAAAGAAAAAAATAAATAAAAAGTTCTTTAGATGAAACCTCAAAAACTATAATTTAAAAGAAACAAGCGATTATATATTTTTTTTATATTAGATAATTTATTAACTTACTACCAAATTTAATGAAGAGCTTAAAAAAAATATTAAAATAGTGTGGGCATTACAAAGTTTAAAGAATATTAAGGGTTGTTTATAAGAGCCGAGGAATTTGAAACTTTACTTACTGTAAATTATTGTACTTTAGGCATTTGATTAACGATTTTATAATCATGTTTTTAATGTCAACAAAATTAACTGAAAATGGGATATCGATAATATGGACAGCAAATAAGATATTTAATTATTCATTTCAAATTCATTCTGCTAATGAGAGGACATAAAACATGATAAATAAAGCACTATTACACATTAATAAATGCACTTCCTTGGCTGCTCTGCTAATCTGCTTTGATCAGACTCCAACTCCAGCCATAATACAGCACAAGAGTTTGATAAGAAAACATTGAGGTGATGTTATAAAAGCTGCATTCATTTTACTGTCATGTATTTTTATGGTATTTAGTATAGAATTCGAACAAAAAAATACTATTATACGGTTAGTATACATAACTCCATTGTCTATGATTTTTTTTCTATACTATACTAAAATGTCAGATTGCCAAAACGTCTGTCAAAGAATTTTATGTCACTTTTAATTCATCTTGCGGCGAATATTATCATATTATGAAATAATTTTATATCAATATTTTATTAAAATGGCTTCATTTTTACGTAGTAATGTGGTTACTCGATACATGAAAGGACCTTTTTATCAAAGCAAACGTCATTCTGGATATGTTGTGTTGTAAGTTAATGAAAGTTGCATTAAAATGTTATAAAACGGTTTTTGATAACTTTGTACCTGTAAATAATCACTTCATTAATGTATTAATATCAAGATAGATGAGAGGATCGATATAAAGACAAAAAAATTTAGGCTAACTATCCTAAAGCAATAAACATAAAAAATCGATTTCCTATTTGGGGATCACATACAACTATAAACTTTTGATTAATAGGCAATATTTCTAAATAAGTCTTATATTTTTTTAAAAACTATTTCTAAAAACACAATTATGTTTCTAATATTAAAGCATATTTTGGGTTTTATGATTCATATTTGTCTGATGAAAATAAAACTGTCTTATTTATGATATTAAATTACAGCATATGTAATGACTTACTTACTTACTTAGCTTATGAACTTTCTTTTCATTCACATGTGAATCATTTAATTTTAACTTCTGATTTTTGTGCATTTATTTTGGAATTTCCTATAAAACATATTGTTATCCCACTTTTCCAGAATTCCAGAGATTGGGGAGGATGGGGAAAAAGACACCCTTCTGTCAAACAATGGCTTGCCCGAGTTTAATGATATAACAATTGAAAAATGCATTGCAACTATCAGTAAACAAAGTATGGAATATGAAAATGGAGTCAGACAAATTGAGGAGTCCAGCGCGAACTGCAAGAACGCATTTGTTGAAATATTCCAGCCTTTAGAGAAACTGGACAACCAATTAGAACTAACGTGGGGTATGGCTAAAACATTATATCTAGGGAACAGCTCCCTCATGCCAACAAAGTCATACATACAAATACATCAAAGGGCACATAAAGCGAGGTTGGCAAAGTTTAACAGCATTCCCATATTCCATGCAGCTGTGAATGAAAAAAACCGTTTGAAAAAATTAACAGATGAAGAGCAACGGCTTTTAGATAAATATATACTTGAAGGCAGACTCAACGGTTTGGACATTAAAGGAGTGAAGCGTGAGAGACTCAACAATGTGCTGAATAATCAGCAGAAGGAGAAAAACATTATAAGGGAGAAAGTAAATGCTGCAACTAAACTGTTTAGCTGTTTTATCAATGACGAACAAGTGGCTAAAGAATTTCCTGAAAACCTTGCTATGAGTATGTCCGCCAGTAATGACGCTAGCAAAGGTCCTTGGAAATTGACTCTGCAACCGCACATTTATGAACCCTTCATGCAGTACTGTCCAGATAGAAGTTTACGTTGGAACGCATGGCAGGCCCATGTTCAACGATGTTCCGGTTATGGCAATAAGGAATTGGAAACTAGTACGCATATTGAGAAATTACGTGATTCTAGAGCCGAGCAAGCGAAAATCTTGGGTTTTGACACCTTTGTTGATATGAGTATGGAAACCAAAATGGCTGGCTCCATTGAGAATGTTACAAATATGCTTGACACGCTTTTAAGTAATGCTCGTCCAATGCAAGATGTTGAGCTGGAAATGTTAGAACATTTTGCAAAAGAAAGGGGATTTGACAATAAACTACAGCTCTGGGATATTCCCTACTGGCAAAGGAAGCAGAAATGGTCATTATACAACTTCGATGAGAATAAAATCCGGGAATACTTCCCACTACCCAAAGTAATAAACAGTCTGTTCAATTTATGCAGCACACTGTTCAGGATTCAGATCGTTGAAAGACCAGAGGCGCATACTTGGCACAAGGACGTAAAATTCTATGATATCTATGACGAAGGCAGTAACGAACCGATTTCAGGGTTGTACTTCGACCCTTACGCTAGGCAGGATGAGAAAATACGTGTGTACGACGACGCGGGTTGGCATGTGTCCATACGAAATAAAAGCACATTCACCAGCACAAACCCACTTTCGGCTCTAATCTTCAACTTCCAACCGCCATCAGACGGGAAGCAATCCCTACTTTCATTTAAAGAAGTCAATGTACTGTTTCAACGGTTTGGACATTCTTTGCGGCATTTACTGGCTAGAGCCAATTATTCCGAGGTTGCGGGTCTCTCGAACGTTGAATGGGACGCTGCTGAAGTTTGCGGCCAGGTGATGACGCACTGGCTCTACCATCCGCACACTATCCGAGCAATCAGTGGCCATTACAGAACTGACGAACCTCTTCCGGATGAAAGTGTCCAAAATCTGCAGAATGTCCGCAAACACATGTCTGGTTACGATTTGTGCCAGGAGCTATATCTATCACGCCTAGATCTAGATTTACACTCGAAAACAACTTTCTGGAGGGATATCGTGCGAGAGTTGTGGCCCAAATATATAGCACTGCCATTTGACAAATACAATTCACATATACTTTCGTTCACCAAGATTTTCTCTGAGGAATGGGGAGCGGCCTACTATTGCCATTTGTGGTCTAAGATGATCGCTGCCGACATTTACAGTGCCTTCGAAGAGGCCAGGGACACGGATCAAGATATACTGGAAGTGGGTAAGAGATACAAAGACACTTTCCTCACGACCGGCGGCAGCTGCCATCCTAGCGAGGTCTTCAGAAGGTTCCGAGGAAGGGATCCGTCACCGAAAGCATTATTAAACAACCTTGGACTCAACCAAAAAGTCTTAGAGCAATAGAATAAAAATTAAATATTGTGTAATAGTTTATTTCTTAATATTATAGAGGTTACGTTCGGAAGTGAATGACATTGTTATTTAAGAAATAATCCTAATATTATTTAATGAACTCGCGGAACACATTATAATAAATACTTTAATCGGAATCTGGATTTTGCTCCCAGGCTCTTTCCATGTTATGAATATCCTTTTTGATTTTCTCATCTTCTGGCATCAACTTTGAAGCTGCCTTCATTTCATCGATGGCTTTGTTCAAGTAGCCCATTCTGGCAAGCGCGGCCGCTCGTCGAGCAATACATTTGGCACGACTCTGACGGTTCCCCTCACAAGCTGGCTTCATTAAATCCAGCGCCGTGGAAGAATCATTCGCCTGGAAACGAAATATGCTATCCTAGGTCCTTAATCGACTAAACATTTTACTATTTTACCAAACGTGTACGCCATCCTGATTAAAAATTGCATTTTGCAATACGTTTATATATAGATTATAACTTAAATACATACCAACAGACTGTTAGCACATAATACAATCTGGCCATACATCGGCTACTATCTATGGCTGCCATCAAGCATGGCTGTTTAAATATCCTATATACAATTTAAGATGATAACTTACACATTTGTTAAAGTTCCCTAAAGCGAAATGTGCAGCGGCTCTGTTTGCATAGAGGCTGGGCAGCTTTTCGGACAGAGTAATACCATGAGTGTAAGCGCTGATTGCTCCCAAAAAGTTACCACAACGAAAGAACTCATCACCTTTTTCTTTACACCACTGAGGATCTTGCTCTTCTGGACGAAGGTCTTCCGAAACGAAACCTTAATAAAAAAAAATATTATATAAAAACTTATACGAACATACCTCTAAACTTATCCAAAGCTTATATCAAATAAACCACCTGTAGCCCTACGAGCTAACGTAATATTCTTAAGCCACGCCTCTTCTTCTTGCGCCGTGGATTCCCTGCTGGGAGTGGGAAAAGTGCGCTTCGTGTGTGTTATCTCCAATTGCATCATTTGCCTTAACTTCGGTAAAACTCTTGTAGCTGTTTCCTGCTTTTTCTTATCGACATATTCAGACTTCACGACAGTTTTCGGCGGTGATTTTGGAGTCAATTGACGTTTGGAAGGTTGTGGAGCCACATCTTTCGCTTTATCTTTTGATTCTGTGTCCGAGTCTGGCAACTCGACAATTTTAACACCTGACTGTTTATTATTAACAAGCATATTCCCATTGTTAAAATCATTTTCTTGATGTGATCGCTCTTTCCACTTTTCTAACTCGCTCATAGCTTTCTGACGCTCGTCATCTCGTCTCGAGTCCATCAACGCGTGTTGTTGTGTATCTATATCCATGGCCCTTTGCACGGTGAATCTGTCCAATTCATTCTTCTTGATCGTTCTTTCTTCTGCCGCTTTTTTAGCTTTTTCTTGGCTCTCCTCTAACACTCGTTGCCGTATTGCTTTCTTTTCTTCCTTGGATATATTTTTTTCTAAATTTTCCCAATCAATCTCTTGTCGTTTGACTAAATCCATTGAAATCATATTCTTGTTTACAACACATTTGCTCTTTTCAATGTTTACGTCATGTAATAAGAATAATTCCAAAAGATATGGACTGAAATGTGCTTTGATATAGCAATCAGCTGTGAACATATCTACATTTTCTCTATAAACTGGATCTAAGGGGACACGTATGCTTATATTTGTAGGAGTTTGGATCCACGTATAATCCTTCACTAATATAGGCATCTTCAATAAGTTGAAAGAGAGAAAATACAATGCAATACTGCGATATTCAGACAATAGCGGTTGTTGTTTCCATGGCAATATTTCTAACTGTCCTTGAACAAAGTGAACTGTTATTGCAAGCATGTATATTGGTACAACTTAATATTACTTAAAAAAACATTTCCACAAAATTATTCGGTTTTATAAAATTCTTTATTTTTTCTTGAATTTGAATTTTCTTGTTGAATTTAATAACTCAAATCGAATGCGGAATTTGCTTATATTTATTTTAATGAAAATTTAAGAAGGACGTTTCACTTAATACCTAATTAGTTGCATTTTAATCAGATTTACGTTCAATGTTCTTAACAAGCTGAAAAATCAGGATACAGATTTCAACAAATTGTATGTTGTTAAAAAATCACCGTAGCTACCTAAACTAGAAATATGTTTCGGTTTAAATAAAACATTAACAAAAGTCCTGATGTAATGAACGAGGTTGTGGATGAACGGCCGCTCAAAGCAGACAGTCTCTTGATTGGTATATTAACAACATTTTAATAGTTTAGAGGAGTAACAAACGCAAATTTTAACTTTTTAGTTCTGCCAACAAAATACCGTATAAAGTCCTAGAATGTTATAAAAGCAACATCCGAAAAAGACCTAGATATATGACTTTTAGCTAGTACCTAATGTTGTATTTCATAAAAGTCTTTATAAGACATCACATACTTAATAATTATGTCAGCGGAAGCATTAAATATCTTTGAAATACTCGAGATATCGTGGAATTTCTAATAGTAATGTATATATATGTTATGTAATGTGTTATCTATTTATAAATATAGTCAGTTATTGCGTTACCGCCGCCCTGCGGAGACTTATTTTTTGTAAAGCTATAAAATAATTTAGTTATTTAGGCTACGCGTTTATGTAATTTACCATGTCCTTCAAGGTCCAAACGGGTAAGCTTAACCATTGACGTATCTATTGTTTATTTCTCGTCTCAAATTATATGAAACTTATCTGTAATTTGATAAATATACATACATGTTTGTAAATGAAAACATGTGATTACAATACTAGAGGCATATTAATAATTATAGAAATTTAAAACTATATATAAAGTGAAAATTAGCTTAATTTTCCTAACTATATTACTTAAAACCATTTCATGATACGAAAAATCAACAATGATTTGAATAAACAGTTTTAGGTGACGTAAGTCCTGAACGGTTAGGAAAAACTTTGACACATGAGCATTTAGCGATGAAATTTTCACATTTTTACCGAGAACCACCCAGCGAAATACGCCATGAATGCGAAAACCCGAATTTTCCGCGTGAACATTTGGGATACATAAGACAATATCCGTACAGCAATAAGAGTAATTTATTGCTGAACGATGAGAATGCTAAGAATGCCGTTCGTAAAGATGTCAAACATTATAAATTACACCATGGAGGTGCGTATTTATGATAGGAATTATTTAGATATTGCTATAAAATAAAAATTAAAATTATAAACGTAATGACTTGACTTGAACAGGAACTATAGTGGAGAATTCTACTGAAGGTCTGGAACGAGATATACATTTTTACAAACAAGTGTCAGAGGAGACAGGAGTACACGTGGTCGCTGGAACGGGTTTCTATATAGAGGATGTTCAAGAACACCAAACAATTAATTATAAAGTAGAGGATATGTATAACCATATGATTCAAGAATTGACGAACGGATGTGTGGGATATCCTGAAGTCAAAAGCGGCTTTATGGGGGAAATAGCTAGTGTGTGGCCCATAAGAGGTACTTAGTATTCTAAAAATTAATCACATCACCAGTAAATATGAAAAACAAATAGAGACCAAAATCATTTTGTAGATTTCGAACGTAGGGCTATCAAAGCTGCCGGCGAGGTGCAGACGCAAGTGAGGTGTGGCGTCAGTTTCCATCCACATCGAGATGAGAACGCGCCGGAAGAAATTCTACGTATATTCACTGAAGCTGGCGGACGAGCCGATAAAGCCGTCATGTCGCATTTGGATAGTACGTACATATACAAGTTAGAACATAAAACAATCATCTTTATAAATATCTTAGAATTTTGCACAGCCCACTGGAGGTCACGTCTTCCTAATATTTTTTGAAAACGAATAGTAACTCCTGGTAGAAAAAGACAATTAATTATTTTAAAGTATAACCATCCTATTGTTATATTATACTGGATCCAAGAAATATCTCATCCTTTGTAATTTTCTTTGCCTTATAGGAACTTTGCTGGATCCCGTGAAGCTTTTGGAGTTTGCTGAACTCGGTTCATACTGCCAGTTCGATCTGTTCGGTACCGAGGTTTCGTTCTACCAACTGAACGTCGCTACGGACATGCCTTCAGACGCGCAGAGAATAAACATGATCCGTCAGATCGTGAACGAAGGCAAAGTCGACAGAGTTCTCATGTCACATGACATACACACCAAACATAGATTGGTGAGGATATCTTTATCAAACTTCCTATCAACAAATTGTTATCATTAACAAATGCAGTCTTTTCTATGTAAATATCAGGACGAAAACATTCTTTATCATCTTTTTGCAGTTGGAGTACGGCGGCCACGGATACGCACATATAAACGTAAACGTCCTTCCCAAGATGGCAATGAAAGGATTCTCGAAGGGAGAAATAGACATGATCACTATCACCAACCCCGCGAGGTGGCTGGCCGTACCATACTGACATACTAAACTAAACTTACTTTAGTTGTTCAATAATGAGGGTAGGACAAAATATATATACGTTTATCTAAATAAAAATTCAATATTAAATGAAACACGAATATTTTATTTTAACATTATATTGGCCCTAATCTTCCAGATCAAGATTTTGCAGCTCCTCGTCCAGGTCTTCGTCGAGGAACAGGTTCTCATTGATAGGGACGGCGGTCGATCCATCTTCAGCACTCGCTGGTTGCTTCTCTCCGTTCTCTAACCCTTGACTCAGCTGCTGCAACCTGTCTTCCGTCGCTTTAGTGCCGCTGCCATCCACCTGTGATAAAATAACATGTCACTAAACCTATGCCCTCTATCCGGGCGCAGTGAATTATATTCGACGCCATTAAATTACCGAGAATTCTTTATTATTACACGAACAAACTCAAATCAAAACTATGTGTTTAGCTTCGGGTCGTGTGACATAGATATATTGTAGTGAGTGTATATACTTAAATAATAATATACGCCCTAAAAGATAAGCGGGCTTAAATTTACTAGAACGTATCTTACGCGGAACCGATACCAAATGCAATTACTGCTATACGGTTAACCTGGTACCACATGAGTGTAGCACTTTCTGCCCACTACTACTGAAATGCGTTCATAATCAACAGTTCCGAGTATCCAATAGAAAATATGCAAAATGGGTGTTAGTCCCCGGATCTTACTTAACAATCGACTTGATAGCTTCATTAGTAGTGGTAATAGACATGACATATGACATACCTCCGCGGCTTCCATGCCGATGAGGTCCAGCTGTATGTCCCTGTACTCCGTGTCGTCTTGTTCCTCTTCATCATCATAGTACCGCAGGTCCACGGCTTCATCATCATCGTCATCCGCTGCTAGCGCCGGGTCGAAGGCGAACATCTCCCGTCCAGACAAGCCCACAGCTCGACCAGCCTTGAAGTCATTCCTCTTCTGTTCTTCGGCTTGCGTGAACGCTTCCTGTCGATTGAGACATTCATTAAATTAATACAAATATTAATTTTATTTTTCATGTACTCATCAGGTAAGGTTGCTGCAAACATTAAATTTTCTGTGCATCAAAACTGTTACATTACTGTAGTTAATAAGTAGTAGTACTGTAGTTAAGAAATTTGTTAATGACACTATGGAGTAAGCATTGTTCCAAATGTCCTCGATGTGTCTTTTGAATCTAAACAACCCTACCTTGTGACCCAGACTTGACTCCGTACTGCTATCAAAACCCACATATAGCGCATTAAACTGTTTCCCGCTTATAACATCTTTATATAACTTTAACCAATAATATATCAGTATTTTCCCTGCATCATTAAGTACATTCTATATTAAATACCTGTTTTTCTTTGATTTTCTTCTTTTTCCAAGCGAGGAATGTCTCCAACGTTATTTTTGTCTGATTAGGTCCAAGCGCTGCTCTTTCCCTTTCGATGAGATCTACAAGCGAAATCTCATTTTTCTTGTCCTCCAACTTCTTCTTATCACGTTTCAGGACGAAGCCGGGCGGCAAGGCATGTCTATAAATACACTTGGTACCCGACGGACATTCCCAGAACCAACCATATTTAGATTTCTCGACAGCCTCCAAAAAGTGCTTGCAAATCTACAACATATTTAGATTATTATATGAAGCGTGTATTTTTAAGAGTTATAACATACAATAACTATGTAATGCATATGACGTCCGATAAAAATTAGCTATCATTAGAACCGATAGACATAGCAATTATGTAATATAGACATATTCTAAGCTAAATACGAACATTTTATGAACAATGATGAGTAATTCATAATTTTGCAGATATCTATGTAAATATAAGGAATGGAAAAAGTGTACCGAAATGTCTCATCAGACAAAAAATTATACTATTATATAAAAAAAAGACGTGCTGGCCTAGAGGTTAAAGGTCCGCCTCTCACACCTGAGGGCGCGGGTTCGAAACCTGGCAAACACTAATGTGACCTTTTCATAAGTACTTTCTAAGAGTATTTAGACACCACTGACGGACGGTGAAGGAAAACATCGTGAGGAAACCTGGACTTATAATTTCAAATTATAAGAATGAAATCGCCAACCCGTCTTGAGCAAGTATGGTGATTAATGCTCTAACCTTCTCCATGTGAGAAGAGGCCTTTGCTCAGCAGTGGGCTTCGATAGGCTGATGATGACGATGATGATGATAAAAAAACTTTAAAATAATAAATCAATGAATAGTTCTTGAGAGTTAGAGAAAATGAAACTAAACTCTGGGTAGAATGAGATTCAGTTCAGATTGTGAATGATTCTGTGTTTGGTGTAAAACGTAAGTATACAGCCCAGAGTACAGCCACACTGTACTGATGGGCACCTGCAGCTATACTTTAGTAGGCTTTGTTTCATGTTTATGTTCGAAATCTTTATAATAATTTTTCTTTCCTTGGAATGTTGAGAAATTTTCGTCGTGAAACAAAGCGAGGTAAGATTTGAACCACATTTTTGGCCCAAAACATTTTTATCAAAACATATAATACAACTTAATCATGATTGTTTCACTCTAAAGTCTGACCTCCATTCAGTAAAACTGTATGAATGCTCACTCTGAACATTTTTTTTCTTTCAGTTTTCTGTATGCATGTGGTTTATAAATGTTTGTTTATCATAACTGATAATACTTTTTTAGTTTGTAAAGGATTTATTTGAATTTATATAAAAAAAATAATAATTTTGGAATTAAAATTTCACCAACACAATCAGGATGGGTTAGATATTTTCTTTATGATATTTCATTGCAATATTTGAATTAATAAAAAATAAAACTATAATTATAGGAAAAGATTTCTTTGCTGACTCTCCCTTCATATACTATATCTAAAGTAACATAATACAACAGATAATGTCTTACAATGTCGGTGCCTGGTCTCTGTTTGTTGCCTTCCCCGTGTTTCTTCTCAACAACCTCTTTTAATTTATCCTCGTCCCAATTGTCCATAGTGTCTTCATCATCTCTCATATCTACATAGAGCGACCTCTTTTCTGCCTAAAATATAACACAGATTATATTAATATTCCTTGAAACCATCAAATTAATTATTCAACATAAGATTCGCTAATATTCTTAATAAAGTAAATTTTCTCATTTATGTATTTACTCTTAATGGTAACATTATGATATCAAATCTTATTATGGAAATGTATGTACATACTTTTCTTTCAATGCTAAGGTCGTGTGAGAATTTACATTTGTCTCCTTTCGTGCACTGGCCCTGCTTAAAGAATGTACACACCACCGACTTAGGATCAATACCTGCAAATATTTATTAATTATTTTTTTTATAGATAACAGCACAGTATGTGTAAGAGAATATTGCATTCAAAACAAACAGCTTAATTTTATTAATAAAAACTTTGAGCTTATAGTTGTGAAGCATTGTCTGAATGTAGACACTACCACTTAAATCTATAGATGTCGGTTATAACCTTTTTCAACTTTTTGAGTCTGCACCGGTTTGAACAACATGGCCAGTTCTTTCTGTTCCTTTAATTTCTGTTCTTTATCCTTCTTCTTATCATCCATGGGCTTAGCTGGATGAATGCCGCCACTTTTAACTTGTTTTTCCACTTGCTGGATGAATTTCTGTTGTTTGGCACCTTTCTTGTTCTTGAGACCAAAGGTTTTATCCTAGTAAGGGAATTTAACATTTTTTATTATTCAAAGATACAAATACATTTAATTGTATTCTGTATTCATATATACTTAAGGACTATTATGTTATCATGAGTAGCAATTTTCTTATAAAAAAATATGGATAACAGTTGGTTAACAACATTTTAATGGTAAGAAAAAAGTATTACTGCACAATATATATATCCAACATCAATGCTTACCTCTATAACTTTGTCCTTCTTCTTCGCCTCAGTCTTTTTGCTGGCTGCAGCAGCTTTTTTGGGCGGCATGGTTAGTTTTTATAATCTTATATTTAAAATACAAATAAATATGACTCTGTAATATCCACCCAACTTCTTTTAAATAATTCTATTAAACTCTGTGATGTTACATAAATCATCACAGGATTTACCAAGAAAAACTGAAAAAAGTATTGTAAAATGAAAACCGTCGTGGAATTGAGGGAGATTGCTAAGTGACATATAATGTCTTGACGTTCTCGGTTTTTGACAGTTTGTTTTTTTTTTTTGTTTAATCAGGTACAGTTTCGATTAATCAGAATCACATTCAGTGTTATTAATAATGTAAATTATACTTGATCTTTTTTTTTTAATCTTTTAAGGTAAAGGAATTTTTTTTTGGAAATAAACCAATTTAAAAAACAATAATTTTAACTGCAAAAAAAAATCATGTGAAATGTTAAAAGTGACGTTTGTGAGATTGTTGTCATATATAACGATGAAAACATCGATATTATTTGGTAATTAATCGATTTAAAAGAGTAAAATATATTTATAATAAGACAAATATAACAATATCATATTCAATTATTTAAATTTTTCATATGATTTGAATTTTTTATTATGATATAGTTACTATTCACCAAATACAAGTACAATATATTTTTTTAAACTAGATTTCTAGGATTCATTAATCGGTTCGGCACGTCAGACACATTTCTTCGGTCAATTTTAAGCCGTAATAAAATCGAAATAAACAGTAGCAGAAAGTAGGCCATGGCGAGTGTTAGTCCACTTTATTCACTGTCTTTTTCTGGATCGTGCTATAGGCATTGTTTATTTTTTTAGTGTACAAATTATTAAATATGGAAATAGTTAACGTTGAAGACGGCCAGTCCGATACGGCGGTGACAAGAAAAAAAAGTTTGTGGTCAAAAATAAACAGTAGGACGACTTACAGTTATTTATTTAATATTGCTATATCGATATTGTTAGTTACGTGTTTAGTGTTAGTGTTATATTTCTTTAAGGAGTATTTAAAAACTATATTGTACTGGGTGGATGCTCAGGACCCTAAGATTATATTTTTATTATTTATGGGACTCTTTTTAATAGTAAGCTTTCCCGTGACAATTGGTTATCTTGTGTTGATTATAACTAGTGGATATTTGTTTGGTATCGTAAAGGGTCTAGGGACGGTTGTGGTGAGCGCAAACTTTGGAGTGGCTGTTGCACATTTTACTTTAAAAATGCTGAGGGGATATCTGCCTCTCGACAGACTCTTGAAGAACGAAACGGCAAGAGCTCTTCTCAAAGTGATCGCCGGCCCGCAAGCGCTCAAGATCGTGTTTTTTGCCAGGCTAACTCCAATACCGTTCGGTCTTCAAAACACGATATTCGCTGTAAGTAATATTACATTTATTTTATAAATTTAATACAGTATATTTTTGAAAAATTTACGAAAATCATAAAGAATATACATGCATGATTCTCTTCAATCCAATCTGTGAAGGACATAAGTATTCTTTACAAATATATTATAAAATATAATTATATTATATTCTAATTAAGTGTGCTTCCACACAAAATTCTCAGTACCTTAAAATAATGTAGAATACTCATCTATAAATACTTTTATTAATTTATTTATATTATATATATCTTAATATATTCGAAAATATGTATTTAACAGACCATAAAAAAACTATCCATAATGATAATGATTAATAGTTAAAAATTTATCAGTCTTCAACATATTAAAAATATTATTTATTGAATGAAGCATTTTCTAGGTATGTATATGAATATTTTATTAGTAATCAACTTAATAAGCGGTTCTGAAGTCATAACATATTAACTGACAGCTTAGCTTAAATAAACTGTGTGTGGAGGCCAAAGCTCACAGTCAACACCCTGCCTTGTTTATAATTCAAATGATTTCCCAAGGTTTCCTTACTTGTGGGTATATTTTTCATTATAAAAGGTGAGATGTTTACAAAATATATACATACTATACATATGCATATGACATATTAATTTTAAGTACCATAGACAAATATACTTATATATAAGATGTATTTTAAAAATTCAAATTTTAATGATCCTATAATATTATTCTAGTATTATCTAATGTAAATAGTCTGTGTGTAAAATATTATGATGGATAAAAATATGTTTAAAAGATTTACATTTAACAAGTGCACATTAATAAAATTAATTAATAATCAATCAATTTAATATATCCATATATACAAAAGAAAGTTGTGTTAGTTACACTATTTATAACTCAAGAACGGCTGTTGGGATATTGCTGAAAATTGGTGGAGAAATAGCTTAGAACCAGGAGACGGACATAGGATATTTAATGCTGTTCGATCAAAAAAACTTAATAAATTCCAATATCTGGTTATTTATGGCCTCTGGGGAGGAATAGAGTTTGCCCGATCAGTTATACATATATTACTAATTCTGAAATTAATGCAGACATAGTCGCAGGCAAAAACTAGTGTTTAATAAATGAAAGGAGAAACAAATGTAATTGGCAAATCATGAAATTAAAACTGAATTAATTCTTAAATAACTCGTATTATGGACTATATTAGTCACAATGATTGTCTTGTATAAATAAATTATACTCAGTAACTAGAGAAACTATATATCAATGCAATTGGAATAAATTTCAATAATGAATGTAAATTTTACATTACAATGACATTCTTTTGAATGAGTTTACAAAAACTTGAAATGTATGAAGTTAACCGTCAGAACTTATATGACTTAAAAAAAAAACAATTTAAATATGGAATGTTGTATTAAGTTTTTTTTTTTCATAGTCAATTTATTTTTTAAACCATCACTTTGATTTATTTATATAGCTCATTATATTTATTTTATATAAAATATAAGAAAAAGTCAAACTTCGTTTCAATAGTAACTCAGACATTGAATGAAAATTCATGATGATTTTTTTTAACTGGCTTCGTTGTTATATCTCTTTAGTGTTTCTTGATCATAATTGATTTATTTTGTACTAACTGCACTCATGTAGAACAGACGTGTTCAACGAGCTATATATCTACATACAAACGCACACACACACACAAACATATATGTATGTGTAACATTTGGTTTGTTAATATATTTAAAAAGACAATAATATCTTTAAAGATTAAATGTCATAATTACCTTAAATATAAAAAAATTAATCAAAATTAATTCATTGCTTTAAATACTGAATTATATACATACATACACACAGATAAATATAAATATTGAGTTACTCCTCGCTCATCCTATTCTATATGAGATTAGTACAATACAATTCCTTAATAATATTAAATTCCTACTAAATATAACATTTGTATGATGAAATCACTTAACATGGTATATTTCATGATTATTCTCATATCGCATTACTACAGACAATTCTAATGAACCATTAAAATTTTTAATCACATTAATATCTGACGTAATTAGTAATTACTTTGATTAACCTACCAATTACGTCTCGTTTCATGAATGTACAGAACTGTATATAATTAGTTCGTTGTGTGTGTTTTTTTTTTTATATCACTAAGTATTAGCCGTAATCTTATCATAATATGATTGGAATTGGAGATAACATTATTAGGAAATTGGAATAACGCTTATCTGTTTAATACTTATACATTCTCGAACTAATCTAAAATTACTAGAAAATTTTCAGATAGACAATTAGACTGGTAAAAAATGTTGGTGTATACACCATGTATATATCAATAGATATTTAGTTAAAAGTGATTTTTTGTTAACTGCAATCGAACAATCAGATTTTATTTATTCCTTAATTTTGCAAATTAAAGTCTGCAAGTTCAAATGTAATATTAATTTTCTAAAATTGCATACAATGTTGGCTTCTTATTTAAATAAATAAATAAATAAAATACCATTACAGACATAACTAGATAGAAATCATGTCTTCATGCTCTTAAAATTGTGTCTCAATTGCATTAATTGCAAAATTATATCTGTTTATTTTAATATGACAACACTATTTCTTTCTATATAGAGATAATAAAACAAATATTAATCAATAAACTAATTTATCTCTATTATCTGTAACGTTGACGCAATTCGTTTCTCTTTATTCTTGGACACTATAAAATATGCTATATTCTGTTTAGACTGGCTGCAAAACTTTTATGACTAGTAAATCAAAAGCCGGTATATTTACGGAATTCCTTGTTGGATGTATGATCGTGGACTGGTTTTATTTTTCTTAATATCCTCAGTTCTATTTCCGTAAATTTTCAGACATTTTGGTTCTGTGCATAATAAAGAGTTTCATAAACATGTTTTGTTATTGGAATAGTTTTCTAAACTCCGCCTTAACGTTCCCGAATCGTTGACGCGTGAAGAAAAAAAAAAATATTACGCGCCAATCGCTATTGACAGATCGATATTTTAACACATATAATTTTGTACCGAATTAAGATAATTTTAGTTTATATAAAACTCTTAAAGAAAATATTGAAATAAATGTAAAACTGGAATCATTGGAATGCTTATTGGATTAAATAATTCTCAGACGATGAGAAAAGTCTAAAAGAAATTCTGACAGCTAAAGTGAAACATACATAATGATAATGGCGTCACCGTTCTTAGTAGATAACAATTTATTATATGAATAACCATCCGTACTTATATTTGGAGAGATAGAAAAAAGGTTATAGTATATATTCTTTAAAATTTTCGCTTATAAATTTTAAATACAAACAGAATTGATAATTTTTCCGTGAAGATCAGGTCCCCACAACAAAACATTGTTTTAATTTCTCAGCGACGCTGTCAAAGCCGCAGGTTTGACAGTAATACTCATTAGCAAATTTTTATGTTATATTTAATAACTTCCCAGTAAGGTTTTCTAAATATAATCAGATGAGTGATATAACATTCGCATGTTTTGCTATTCTGTCATGTTTACTGTCCCCACAACCACCCATTTTGCTAGACGAATCCATTGATTGTTATTTGTTACATATTTAAGTTTATAATAAATAAATCAAACGTCCTTTCCCTATGAAGATAAATTATTATAAATAAAGTATAAAGAGGTAAAAGTCGTTCACATCGGTCTCCATTAAAAACAATGATGGCCAATAAAATGTTTTACGTAGATAAAATAAATGCATCTGTTTCTGTAACTTGTTATAAAAAATATAAATATATTTTAAAGTAAATTTTAAATGTTCTCCATCGTTTTCTGTGTTTGTAAATTATAAAATAATTGAGGAAAATACAATATTACATTACAGTAAAAACCCTCTACATACTAATCGCTTTGTCTCACATTTTTTTTAAATCACAGAAATATATTAGCTGTTGTTGAAATGAATATATTTAACTAATAAAAGTATTTATTTTGATATATGTGCTTACAGTTTTATCAGCACAATTCGCTATTAACAAAACAATATATTTTATTAGCTTTTTTATCTGTGATATATGATATAAATTAATAATAATTTGAACATGACTTTCGACTTTGCACATAAAAAAAAACTATGACCTTGAAAAATCTTTTTAAGTAGATAAAATAACTATTGTGTATTTGAATTTCGAATATCATTTTACGTCTGTGTTTTTTGAATCAAATAAATTTTGAACCTGAGATGAGTTGAAAATGTTTTAAATTGGAAAAATATAACAATTAACATACATTTGAAGAGGTACTTAAACGTATAGGAATATAAGTCGGTCACAAACAATCCAATAGATTCAAAACAAGTTGTTTTGTATGTGTTATATAAGTTTTCTAGTATGTTTATCGACATATGCCAAAGCGACTCAATGGCGGAGGGCTGATCCCGATTTATCCGGTTTTAGACGGACTTCGCTTTTATTTATAATAGACTTCTCAGTATTGTCCAATGGTATAATATAAATAGTACCACGAGATATCCTTTTGCGTTTATATTAAATATATTTTAATAATAGCTGGATTCATTCTAAAGCTCAAATAGTGCTTGCTTATATAGATCTAACATCATTGAGAATTTACCGGTGGTTTAAAATTAAATAGCTCGGTTTCAGATGAATCGGAAAATAGGCTGTGGACTATTGTCTATATTTAATTATTAAAAAAAGAAATGAAAATTAATATAGCCGATGCCAATGTTTATAAAATGGTACCAAGAAAAGGATGAATTTAACCCAACTACAAAATCAAGTTTCGTCTGTAGGTATTTGAGATGTTGCCAAAAGTTGTCCGAGAATAAGAGGCTGTAGATCTCGTGTTGATGAAACCAGAACTAATGTGTAACAAATATTAAGACATACAGACATAGTTTGAGTGGAATGCATCCGCCGTAAAACTTTGTTTTTACGTCTCTGTTTTAAGTAGTTATGTTTGTTTGCGTGCGTGTGTGTATGTTCGTGTTTGTGTGTTTGTATGTGTGTGTGTTTGTTTTGCATGCCTCGACATATGATAGGATTTCATAAGTGTTTTAAAGAAATTTGAAATACGTAACAATGTAAATAATGGTAACTATATTTCTACATACGGCTGTTTTACCTTAATCTTGACAATTATATCTTGGTTTAAACAATATATGTATTTATAATTTGTACCCTATATTCTAGTCTTATAATAATTCTTATTCTTATATTATATGATATATTTTTTAAGCCACATTTAATTACGCACATTCTTGCAAACTCGACTTTTGTTTTATGAGTGGAGTGGGACGCATGTTGTTTTACTTTTTGCTTTATATACAATAAAAATATATATGTATTTCCATTCATTTCCCAGACTTCTATTAATATTATTCTCATAGAATATGTTTCAATGTTTACATTTAAATATTTTTTTAAACACAACCAGTCACAAAAGTATTCACAAAGTGACATATATAATATCTATAAAAAGTTTTATATGATAAAATGTTTACGCGAAAAATACAAATCCTACACGGATTTGTATTTTATATATGGCTAGTCTATCCCCGTACTATGTCAAGGATATACAGAACTACAAAGTCTCTACGGTATTTTCAACGGTTCTAAAATTATAACGATCTCCCACAATGAATCAAACGTGACATGTTTTTTTTTATCTACACAATAAAAACATGACAACATATAATTATGTCAATTATAATAATAATTTATAAAATGACGTTAAATGTACTTTACGTCATGCATACAGCTTGACTTCAACAATAAAGATACAAAGGAAATGCTTGAAAATGTTACACGTTAGAAAACTTCGTAATAACGAGTCTGTAATATAAGGTCTGGCGCACACGAGTGTTTCCTAACAACGTTTCTGTTTTGATAACCGCGTCCGTTTTTTTTTTAATGCATATAGTTTGGAATTGGAGATGAAATATTAACTTATTATAATACAACTACAAGTGAAACGTGACCGGCGACTCGTGTGCGTCAGCCCTAAGAGTAGACGTCGATTTCTTTTACTAGCGAGATCATAAAGATCAAATGTCAACAAAGTCGGTACTCATACTTATGTATCATATACTTGAGTGACTAAAACATGTTACAAAAGGAAATAATTAAAAGACATTGTATGTTTTTTTAGCTAGAATAAAGCTCACCTCTGAATGTGTGTTTGTAAATGCAGGTATATGTTCATGTGTGCGTGTGCGTGTGTGTGTGTGTGCTTGTACGTGTATGCATAAAATAGTAAACCAAATCGAAGGTTAGTCGTGGTCATAACCTTTTTAAACGTCTAATCCTATCGAAATATGTCTTACAATTTCAGACAATGGAAATGGACAGACGTTAATACTATCACATGTATATACGTGTATATATTTATATATATATACGTACCTAATGTAAATAAATTTTTATATTTGTCGATAGTGTGGTAATCAAATAAATTTAAAAAACATTTAGTTTTGTAAAAAAAAAACGTGTCCATGTACAATTTAATATTCATAAACTAGTGACATACAATCGTTATAAAACAAATAAGTATAGTTAATAAATTATTCATTAAGTCACATAAAAATCATTTAATTTCTTTCTTTTTATGTAAATTTTATATAATTTTTATTTCACATACGTGTTTTACTCTATTGAAATAATTTAACACACTCAAAATAATAATGTTCTATGTATATGTATACTAAACATATTACATGTTTCTATATATTATTTTATTATAATTACATTTGAATATACCTTTACATATTCATAAGTATCATAAAAACGTCTAAATAACAGAAAAAGAAATCTGTCTGCGTTCCTAAAATCATACATGAAATAGGAATGTTTACGTTTGTGCGTTAGTCTGTATTCGAAAATATCCGATCGAAGAGATGACGCGGCCTCGGTGACATGACTTCAGCTTATCGTACATGTTGAAATTACTTCATGAATACTAGAATTTATAGTTCACGACTTCGGTGAATACAACTATGATTGTTGAATATCATTCTGTGGTTTTTTTTTTCGCTCGCATATAGGCATTAAATATTAAAAAGATAAATAGTGATACCTTCCGTTGAATTGTCAATAACTCAGTATTACTCTATAATTCAGTATGTTTAGTACGAGTTCGCAACGTTAGCGAGTTTGTGATATAGTTTTTAATTTAAGTTACGTTAATTATGTAACGCGTGGAGATATGTGAATGAAATACCGTTAACTCTGGGTAGGTAGTGTGACGATTCGACGTAAAACTTGTAGTAAACGTCCAGTTAAAACAATTGCAGCTTATCGCGCTATTGCTTTACTTGGTAACTAAAACTAAACACGGCAAGTATTAATGGTCGCTTCAAACGAATCCTTACTGCACTGGATATATATTTTTTTGGATATTTTCACTACTTAATTAAAAAAAATATCAACTATTTAATAAGATACATCATACTTTATCTGTATTTAATTTAAATTTATATACGTTTATAATAATTTTTACGAAATAAATTAATGCAATAAAATAAATGTAACTATTATTTATTCAGACGAGTAAATATAAGTATAGGTATATCTATTTGTTCCACAATACCTGGCTACGAAAGTAACCGCAGTTAGTGATATTTGACTGACATTTAAACTTGTCGCTCCGTTTAATTAACTACGTAGCAGTTAGGTTTACCAGTTAGTTTTATGTGGAATGAAATTCATATTTTCATACTTACAAAATAAAAACACAGGTATATAGGCTATATAGAGATATTAATTTATGTAGTCTTTGATGAAAATTACATAAACTCTGCATTTATTTATAACTCGATGCTTTTTCTTATTTTTATTAATACATCAATAAAATTATGTACAACTTTCAACAATAAAATAAACGCGATATAACTCGTCCGACCAAAAAAACATTGACATTGAAAAAACATTCCACTATACCAGTGCGAATAGAGCCTTAGCTTGAAAAAAAATAGCGAAATAATAGCGAGAAGTGTAAGTCTGAGATTCACCCGACAAAGAACCAGTTTGATGGATTTGTCATAAAAAAGTGATATATTTATGTGACACAAAGACACAAGTGGAACTTTACCCGGCCGTTTAATGAAAAAATACAGAGAATTATCCCTTGCATGATATTCTAGTACTCATAGTATAAAAATGTTACCAATAAAACAGTTTTAATTATGTTTCCATCAAAATCCTAATAATCTAATATCCCTAATGGACGCCGACCATGACTTCTAATTATCAGGTTCTAAAGGCTAAATAATACTCTGTAACCGCCAGCTCGTCTAATGGCTGTGTCATGTTTAAATACCATTTTCTTAAACCAATTACGTATTTAAAGGTTGCGTGCTGGAAACGACTCGTGTTATTTAAAGGACAATCAATGTTTCAACGAGTTTATTATTCACATGGAACGCATTTATAATATAAAAATTTAAATTATATGTTTTTTAAATTAAGTAAATTAAATAATACTCGCTTACTTGGGTTATCAAATCTGGGTGGAATTTTTCTTCTAAACTAGCAATTCTTCTTTTTAATACCATAACTGTAAGGAGTCGGTCGAAAGCTCGTGAGAGTTTTTGCAGCTTTTCCAGATGTTTCACTTTAAAGGAGTACCATATGACAAATGACCCTAATTTCCAGGTGAGTGATGTCCGCGGCTGTGGTTATCACCTGGCGACCATGCTGGGCCTGCTGCCGGCCCAGGTCATCAATGTCTACTTGGGATCGACGCTGCGGTCTATGCACGACGTGCTTCACGAGTCACACGTTACGGGATATATCGTGTTCGCTTTTCAGGTAATATAAACTTGTTCCCCAACTATGCCTGTAGAATTAGAGAATAAACAACACTAAATATTACAAACATGTCCTCAATACAGTAGAAGACTTATAGATTTATTTAACTTATATACGCTCCTTTTATATTTTAAAATGTTGTAGTTATGACAGCCAGTTCCTGATATAATCTGTATGTTTCTTTTCATCCAAGTTTTTTTACCCGGACTTAGCATGTATAGAAGTAGACTGTAGTGGAATCACAACTGCATTAATAAATTCTAAATATAGAAACGTCTTTCATATTTGGGGGACATTGATATGTATACTATACGGCATTAGCAAAAATATTTTTAAAGTGTTTTCTTACTATATGAATTAAATAAAACAACATAGCATGAGTTATAATGGGAATGACTTAATTCTGCGTTTATTTATATTTAAAATTTTGCTTCTAAAACAGTGAAAATGTGCTATTTTTTTTTTTAATTCATTTGAGGTTAGAGGAATGACGCCTCCGAATTTCTGTTACAACCTATTTCTTAATATTCTCCATAAAGATACCATTTTTATTTTCGTATGAAGCAAGAAGATATAAACTGATTTGTTTTTTTAATATTTCTGTTTACATTAATGTTAATTTATTTGACCAGACGTATATTATTTGTTAGCCCATTGCAGTGCAATTGTTCAACAAATATCTTTAGTTTTCATAGTAAATCAGAACTAACATGACCTCGACCTACAGTCAAGGCTTTACACCACACACGAAGGACCTTAATTTAACCTTAATTTAATTGTGTGTAAAGTCATTGATTCTAAACCACAAAATGAAAATAAACTGATAATATATTTTAAATAATCGAACAATTTAACCAATAAACGTAGTATAAAAATTTATTAAATTAATCTCAATTGTATTTAGGTCGAGATATTGTTAGTTTTGTTCATACTAACATTTGAACTCGTATCTTTTCGCGGCCGTCCTATGTTTTATCAAAATCATAATTTGTTTTAACATCTTTATAAAATTTTCAAAAGAAAGTGGAACATATTTCTATTTTTAGTTCAGCGTTTTTCATCAAGAAATGCGGCAGAGGCTTAGTCACGTACATAAACATTCGCTATGGTTTACGAGAGCCACTAGAAATATGTGAAAAAGGCCTAACACTTGACAACACGCTGCCGCGAGACGTTCTAGACGGGAACCCATTAAATATCTTAGATAATTTAAAGTGTAAAAATAAATTTCTTCAGTGCTAACAGTAATGCGTTATAGTAAATTGTATTTACATATGCAATTAATTACTTTGTTTCAAGTTTACGATTGTACTGTCTAAATTTACTTTCAATGTGTGAATGTTGGACTAATATGGGTCTATAAATACAAATAGTAGTTGTTGACGCATTTGGATTTGATTGTCTATATTGGACCTACCTGCCAGTTTTAAAGGCTCTGGTTGATACGTCAAGGTCTTTTTTAGAAAACTCGGCTAAAGACGTCATTGGAAGGCCTATAGAAATTTTAGTCGCTTCTAATGTACGATATTAGAGGTCGATTGATTTCAAAGACAATATTACAGCGTGTGTGATATTTATATATAGTTAATAATTTTTTAATTTAACGACAAAAAATATCTCGTAAGAAAATTTATAACTTCAATTATATATATAACGAGATTTATTAAATTTAAATTTCGAATGTATCCGAAAGTATACATATACAACTGTGTGGTTCCTGTCGTTTGTCACGCAGTCGCTTCATTACGTCTTCAATTTGTCAATTGGTGTACCAATTGACATCTCGTTACGTTAGCACAGAGTTCTCACCGGTTGCCACTGACGATACAAAGACGACCTTATTCGACAAACTCCTTCGTGTTCCCTCCAAGGTACTCAAGATACTAATTCGTCCAACAAATAAGATGGTTGACATTGGCAATATGTTTCACGATTCGAATGCGAATGAAGCCATAACATAAAAAAACACGACGCTGAAACTTGACGCGAATATATATCTAAAACATTTACAGTACATTTTATTTAAAGTAGCAGTATATTCCGATAGTCAAAGTTGCCAGCTAAATCTCCGAATCCCATTCGAGTGGGTAAACATTATACAGACAGATTAAAATTGTTGACACATGAACAATTTTCGCTCATATTTACCCTAATTCAAGGTTTATTGCAAGTAAAATGTATAGAGGTAATTCACAATTATGACGTGTAAACACGGGGAATTACGCATATATATGATTTATTATCAGTGTTCGCTGACGTCACTATAAAGATTGTTAGCTTTAATGATTATTTAACTATTAACTTAGTATTAATCGAATCGTGAATGAAAAATGATATTGTAACTATTACCACTTTCACAACATTCACGTTCCGATGAGTGACTAAAATTTCAATGACGCGAAATACTTTGGTTTATCAAGAGTTATTTTATTTTCATTTACTTCAATAAACAAAGTATTACTTTATCGGACTATGACATTCATGACTCAATTGATTTCGATGAGGTTTTTGTATGTAACTAGCCAAGGCTTAAGATAATTCCTTGGCTAGCTATGACACGAAGCCGCTGATTCAGCAGGGATGTGAAGGAGAAATATAATAAGATTACTAGTTACTTGAACAACTTCCTAGGCTTTGTATGCCTTGTTGAAAAACTGCTAGAAAACCGAGTTAGATATTACAGACTATTAACTGTTCCCTGCCACAGAAAAGGCAGCATATGTTTTATTGTAGAGCAATTTTGCAAAACTTGTGGGTAAAATTTTTTGTTTTCCCATTGTTCGTATAGATATAAAGGCTAGCTGGTTATCCAACACGGGAACACGCAACATATAGTTGTCCGTGTGTAATGCTATCCACACCAAATCTACACCAAACGTTTCTAAAGGTTGACCTTGAGCTTTGTTGATTGTGACCGCGAACGCCAACCGAATTGGTGATTGCAGTCTTTGAAATTAAAGTGGTGTATCGGTCGAGATCCTGGGAATTCGAGGAATGATGACATCTTCACCTTTAAAAGGCTCTGTTGAAACTGTTGCTTTCACTTTTATTATTTTTTTAACTGCGAGTCTTATGCCGTTACAGCGTTTTGGCTCGTTAATGGCGCACTTAGGGGTACGTTAGTAGGGGTGCAGAACGTTTAGGTTTTTGACGCATACACAAACCAAGTTAATATATATGCATACATTAGATTAGGTAAAATTTTATCTTATAACTAATTCTTATTTCAGAATCTCATTAACCCTAATAACTATGTTAATCCTATTTAAAGTATTATCTGCTATAAAAGACAAGAGATACGTGTTCTAAATAAGCAAATATCAGTTAATATATGATGAATGTCGATGACGTCCATCATTATTAGAAGATAAGCATCAGTTCTTAGTTCTGACACATTATAAATATTTTATTGTGTACCGTCAGCATACATTCGCATATTAACCAACAAAGAGTAACTCGAAGGAAAACTATATCGTTTGTCATTTTTTTTCATCTCGTACTGTTTGGCACCAAGTACTGGACTATACAGTTTCTGAGACAACATAACGTTGAAATATATAGTACTTGAGACTATCTTACTTTGGGCTATAAAGAAATGTGTAGTACTAATTACTGTATAATCCCAAATACTTTATAGTCCAAAGCACTATATAGTCCTAGGTGCAATATTGTGCCAAATACTGTGACAATGAATAACAAATAAACAACGTCCTTAACAAGTTAGTATTGAACACGAGACATTGACACTATTTAGTGTCGTAATTTTAGATACAGCGATGTAGTTTATTTATAAAATTATCTTTAGCCGATAAATTATTTCGTATCATCTGTTTGTGATATTCGTATCTTCTGATAAGAATGTTAGTAGCATTTTTATTAATTATTTTTTTCAATAAAAATGATCCATAGAAAAATATGTTTCAAGTATTGAAATAATTATAGTCTAAATCCGCAAATAAATTACGTTCCTACGTCGTTTATTTGTGAAATGAAAGCATGGGCTATAAAACATTTAATGTTTTCGTAGAGATAATAAATATGGCTTTTACGATTAAGATAATTTGATCGTGACTATGGTCACGCCTTAATGACGTCACCAATATTCATTATTCAGCCCGAATCCTAAGCAATTCCAGTCCTCATAATTACTTAATGCTGATGGAACGGTTTCCCTAACACGAGTTCCGGTTGGCATAGGCGAGATTTTGCATATACTCTCCTACTTAATCCCCTCGTCCTTCGTCCAATCAGATCAGGTAGACTCTAGAGCATTAGAATTACTTCTTTGCCATTCAAATTTTTTCCTGAATTTTAGGAGATCATAGCCATTCTGCACCTGCTTGTTGGCGAAAGTTATCTCCGGTATTGACATCTGGTACATGTTGTTTTTGAAGCAACTCTACCCAGTAAGCATCTGTACATTGTACAAGATGAAACTTAGAAGTTTTTTGTGCCGGATCAGCCAACAACGAAGCAGATAACTTGCACATCATCTACTCAGTCTGCATAACTCAACGGTAGAAGGACGGAGAATTTGCTCAAGTACGGCCAATGTATACCTACATAATATTTCCATACAAAAAAAGAACTGTTTGTTATAATCAGCGATAGTATTGTTGAACTTCGTGTAGAGCGCCATATACTCTTTCATTTCCGAGTTAGACCAACATACTTCAACCAGTATTGTAACTCCCTGGGCCTTGTTATAAGACCTTCAAAATAAGAAAGAGGAAGAAGAAGAGCCTTCTTAGCGTCAATGAGCCTAGATTCTAGTAGGGCAATCCGATTTGCCACCAAGAGATTCATGATACAGGAAAATTTCTTTGTATCCAAGGCTAGTATAGTCAATCGACGAATAAATAAGCACCAGTTTTTACGACTTTAACTCGGTAAGGAACAATAGCGAACAAGTATTCAAACGTAAAATGTACCGTTATTGAAATAATATTGTAATTCATAAGCATGAAGCAGTACCCGACTTGTAAAACATCCGCTATAAATTTTTATATACCGTCAGAATATTCAGTTTCCGTCGCGATTTTTAATCTATATGAACATTTTATGCTACTTTTTATTACGTACACTGGCCATGATTTTTATCTTGATTATAATGAATCGCCGTCTCAAATGGGCACTGTCGAGGAAAAAGTTTTAGTTTAACAATGAGATTACTTCAAGGATATCTGATTATAATATTTTACTTAAACAAACGTTGCGGCTTTAGAAATATAATGAGCTAGTATCGGTTAAAAATTTGCAAGCAATGACGGAGCCGTTTATGTGAGCAAGCGATGGTAGAATATCTTAAGACGTAACCTTTGATTTAACCTCAGACTGTTTTTAACGGCGACTTCCTTGACATTACAATACATTTTAATGGTGGATACTTTGCATATAGATATGCTACTAAAGGTCATTTTCAATTATTCCGTCAGGACTTTCTTCTCAAGGACGTCCTTATTTCTCATATTTGTTAAACCATACCCCAATTTTTCACTGTATTTTATTTTCAATATACGACGAAAAACAAAACAACTTCTCATTCAGTTCCATTAAGAAAAATAAGTTTATCCCATAAAGGTTAGGCTTGACTTTTATGTGAATCAACGATATGGTTTTTCCACAAAGTGTTGCTATATACCTACTATTAAATGTTTTTTTTTTTTGTATTATTAAGTCCAAGTTTAAATATGAATAAAAACTCTTTAGTTACAACAGGTTGAAAGAATTATTCAAACTGAATTTTCATAGTAAAATGTGAGGTTTTCTTTTAAATAAATATTTTTATACTATAACCCTTGACATACATACTGAAACAGTCACCTAGTTATCTCAATCCGTATGTTTGCGGAAGTCGGTTTGCACACCATGCCCATGCCATTTTCTCATACGTTTATTATTAACTTTTTTATTTTTTAGTTACAACAGAAACTATTTATATAACCATCACAATAAACACATTGAACTAATCCACTCGTAGCTCACGTGTTAAATTTATAAATTGCAATTCGTCCTTCCTTGGGGACGTGATGGCGCTGTTATCGCTGGCCTGATAAAAACGGCTCTAGTATTTAATTATGTACTCTATAATAATATTATTTGTTAATATAACTATGCTCTAATAGTATAATTGTGTATTACAGATATTGATCGGCATCACGTTGATGGTTTGGGTGGTACAGAAAGCGAGAAAGGAGTTGACTATCGCTATATTAGCGGCTGAGTTGGGACGCGAGACTTTGTCTACCAGTAGTTCCTCGAGCTAGCCCACGGCACGCTCGTCCGATGCGGACAGCGTGAGTGACAGCTAGGGCTTCGCCCCCGGGTGCTTCGCCCGGCAGTGTGAGACGTACGTTTAGTGACACTCGCTCGACAGGACCTCGCCAATATACCACGGCGATATGTTCATCATCATGGCAATAAAGTGTACACATGATAACCCGCAGCTAGTCGACCCAACGACAGTGAAGTAACTGGCCACTGAGAGACCCCGGGAGGTCCTCCAACCTGTGATATTAAGATTATTAGTGTAGGAAAAGGTGTTAGGTGTTGCGAAGAATGTATTTTATAAGTAATTTACTGTCCGTCAGACGCGTCCGAGTCGAGCTGTTCCTGACTCGCCACGGAGTTTATTATATTTCTAAATCGCTGTCAATGGAGTCGATGCTTTGATGTTATCATCACGTGCTTATCGCTCTGGCAGATGTCTGTCTCTGTTTATCTTATAGCTGATAACGTGCTTTAAAAATCTTTTTTTTTTTATTTCTGCTCTCGACTTTGTTTGACACCAATGATTATGCCAATGATAGAATACAAGCCCACAACCTATACCTTCCAAAGCCTCGGAAATAATACCAATATCTGAAGCTTCTTACTTAACAAACTACCAAAAAAAAATCCAATCTGGCTTGAGTGTTTCATATTTCTAAAATACAACTTTATCGTATCATCGAAATGTGTGAAAATTAACAATTTTAACTAAACTAATTGAATATCTTTAAAATATCTACCAGTCGACACTAGATGTCTGTCGTACACGGCCTTGTCACTTGGAATCCAATTACGAAGACACAAATAAGCTAACACAACCTTTTAACTACTGTCACATCTGTGGTAACTCAATTATACAGGTTAAACATAGATTTATTAAACATTATGATATAATTTTAAATTAATCCTAACAGAATGTGGGTAATCTAACCGACGATACCTTTTTGAAGGTAGTTGACAAATTACACGCTTGAATAATTACGGAATAATAGATGAAAATATAATGAAGCGGTTAATATTCTAATAACAAATTAAATTTTAAAATTTAATAAATACAAAGTCAAAATGTTGTAATTATAATAATTAACTGGCGTTAATGTTTTACTAAATTGCAAAACAAACACCAAGGTCAATATTCTGTTTGACTTTATTCATTGGAATCAGTCCAAAGAATGTCTTTGTTGATGAAATAAAAATATGTTATATTTATCATCTGTTAAATATTTTTTTGAACGAAGGATTTTAACTCTGCTTCATTTTACAATGTTAACTCTTGCAGATAGTTATCATAAATAATTTATATTATTATTTATAATCGTAAAGAAATTTCGTTCTACATTCATTGAAAATGTCATTAATACTACATTCTGAAAATTCAGTTCTAATTTTAAATGTAAGCGTATTATTTTATTTACTTCTTATTTTTAATAAAGAAGGTATAAAAAGTAAGATGAAAATATTGCACGTTGTCAGCATTTAATTCAATTTAATACAATTAGGTAAGAAGGACTCGCACTTTATATGAACTAAAAATATCAACCTCTTTAGATGACAGTGAAAAAAAAGAACGATCAAAATACACCAATGAGATTCGCTTATTCTAGAAACCTAAAAGTTACGGGTTGACAAAATAAACGAATGCTATTGGTGGATTTTACGTAGATTTTTTTTCTCTTCGCAAAACTCCAATGTAACGATCGACGTGTATTCAGTCTGTGTTCTTAGGGCTGCCATCTGTTAGGTGAATAGAAAACAAGTAATAATTATTGGTGTATTGTGATAAAGTATATTGTCTACTGTGAGGTGTACAATTGTTTATATGATAAATATTAGTTGATTATATCTTATAATGTATTTAAAGTAACAACGGACAGCCCTTTGGAGAATTGTATTTAATTACGACTAGCACTCAAAATGTTGCCAAATGACTTAAATTATGATTATGGTCGTTAGAGTTGCCATGTGCCATCATAACGAAAGATGTAAAAAAAAGTAGAAGGAAATGATTTTGGTAATAATTATTAAATTATTGAAAATTCTATTACTTCAATCAAGATTTATATTTACAATAAACTTATTGAAAAATGGGGCCATATTTCTTAAAATAGTTATAAAAATGCAGCAAAAATTAGAAAGAAATGTTACTTTATTGTACGTTCAGAAATATTTTTAGTATTCTATTTCTGTGTTTCATACATCTAAGATAAGTCACTGGTCCCCTTCCCGAACGATCCTATTTATTTATTTTTTATATTATAATAGGTTACAAAAAATATTTTCAATTAATACATTCAATACGGGCGTATTCAACACGGAAAGCATTCAATAGGAAATTTCTATAGTGCAAGATGTATACGGAAAATATCGAATAATTAAATAAAATATTATCTTTAAATAAAAAAATCTATTGTTGAGTAAAACAGTTCAATATAAAATGTCATATAAGCTCATCTAAGTACAACTCATCCAAAACCTGATATATATTTTTTTGTATTTAATCATACTTGGTACTTCCTATACTCATAGTGCAAAAAATATTTAATTTTGAATAATGTCTCCTGTACAGTTTTCTCTTTACTCTCTCGACCATGGCCATACTTTTAAAAATTAAATTATGTAAATATATTATATTCATAAATGTAGTATTCGGTATTCAATCTTGTCACCGTGTTTTTTTTTTTATTTATTTCTTACAATTTTTTTAATATTTAATAGGCTCGTAATTTCGAATGTCATAAAAATGTCAACCGTCAAAATGTATTTTCGGAGGAATGTTTAAATTATATTCATTACTCCTTTTTGTTTTTGTTATTCAATATTACTAACAATATATATACAGTATAAAGTAACGAGGATAAATATTTAATTATTTCAATTGTATATAAAATGTATGTTTAATAAAACAAATGTCGTATCGAGTGTCGTGGGGTGTAATGTCGTGTCGTGTCGTGTAAACGATATTACATTAATGATGTCAAAAGATGTGTTTTAAATGTTACTAAAATATAAGAAGCAATTTCATTCAACGTATTCAGCGCCTCGACTTCTTTGTTTATTCGTATTTGATTCTTCCTTTTGACATTCTGAAGACTGATTTTATATGAAGATTTAGACTTTTTTTAACATTATTTCTTTCTTTGTAATCTTATTGTAGATTATAAAATATAATCGACATCCCCGGTTCTTATGTTTATATTATATTCGTTCTATATTTAAAATCTGTGCCATAACACAATGACTTCTTATAATTTTCATTTATATCGAAGCAGGTGCCAAAAAATATTTTATTTCTAATTTCCATATTAATTTTATAGTACTAATAAAATATATTAATTTGTTTTACCGATTCTTAAATTACTATCACACGAACATCTGTATTATTATTTGAGATTTAATCTACTTTTTCTATACGTCACTTCCATATACTGTATGTATAAGATCCATGGTGCAAGTGATATTGCTAGTGCAATTTTATACTTAATTCCTTAAAACTAAACTTTGTATTGAAATAAACGATGCTTCTAAAGCTAATATATGCTCAGTTTAAAACTATTTTTGTAATACTCTAGCGTATAATTGTGCATTTATTGTAAACGAATTTATTTTGTGTAATTTTAAAATAACCTATTAAACGACTTCACTTGTCTGTTAAAAAAATAAACATTATTATTACACCTCGGGCAGCGTTTTATTTTTTAACGTTTTTTTATTAAACAGACGCATCGTTTTTAGATATCTTAATGTCATGAACAATTCCTTTCTCAAAACAAAATTAGTTTCGTCACAAAAAAAGGGAAACTCTCTTAAAAACTAAATGATTTAAATTCAGATTAAAAATCTGTTTTGTCTATTCTCTGAAGAATAGTATACTCTATGGTCTATATAATTAACTTTTAGTGTGATATAAAATTGTAAACAATAAATGAAACGCAATAGCAGAACAACCATCAACGAAGCTGGAAAAAAAAATCCTCAACTCCTTAAAACGAAAACAAAGGTGTATCATAAGGTTTTTAGTGTCCAGGACCTACCATGACCTACATTCAATCTCGAAGTATACCTTTACCTTAGAATAGAAATATTTTGCTGTTCTCTTCCTCCACCTAACATCACTTCTGGTATATTTTACCCAGTTATTGTTGTTTTGGGTTCAGCTCATACAACTAGCCAATGTAAGTACCTATCAACATTTTAGGAAATATATATGTATATGTCAGAGATTATTGGAATTAAGAGATATTTTATTTGAGTTATAATTTAAATTTTAACATGTCAATAATCATAATATACCTACTTTATAGAACACGGCATATAGTTAAATAAAACCATGTGATATATTTTATACGTAGACATTCAATTTGAGATAAAAATTGTGATTTAGTATCAATAGGAAAGGGCTCAGACATATCTTAAAAGAAACTCTTGAATTTTTTTATATCTTTACTAAGAATTACTGTATTGGAATTAATGAAAAATATATTTAGAACTATCAATTATTTTCATATTAGTATGTATTATACATATTTTATAATGTTTAAAAAATTCTGTAATTTTTCCATAATTTTTTTTTATATAATGACACTAAGCATAAAAGACTTTCGAAAACTTAAAATAGACTGAGAGTAACTCTTAGTATTGATTTACACAAACATTTTTGCCCGCTATGATCAATACTATTATCCTGTCTCATAATTGAGATTCATAGAAAGATTAATTACGTTACACTTTAAGCATTTATATCTGACATCTCAAAAAGTATTAAGTTTTATAGCACATTGTATAACAATCTTTACCATTTATAATATTACTAAAATAAAATTGAGGTAATACGGAAAATGTTTTTAATCGTGTTTATTACTTTAATCATTATTATTTGACATTTCTGCACATTCACCGTTGTTAATAAAAATATTGTTTTTCCTGAACGCACCTATTAATTGTCATTCTTATTATCATGGCGGAGGATGAAGACGGTGTTTCGGATAAAAAATCACCTCAAAATTCGAATAATGCTAAAACTCCGCAAGACAACCAACAAAATTCGAAGAAGCCGGACTTAGGAATTGAGGAAGCCAAGTATGACGTCAAAGAAAATGGAGATAGCGGGCCGTCGGAGCCCGTTAGTTCATCATCCAGTATGTGTTTGGTGGAGTTGTTTTTTGTTCCCAAAATATGAAGGCATATCATTAAACGATGCTCTCTTTTACAGAATCTACAGGTGCGATGCGTAAAGAGGAGAATCCATTTTCATTTCGCCACTTTCTAAAGCGAGACTTGTCTCTACCCGGCAATTCAACATATGAAAACACCGGAGCGCGACCGAAAGTTTACGCTAACACAGTGCAGCATTCACCGACTAAAATAGATCTTCACACGGAAACGAAAAAAGAAAAAAATCGCCCGAGTGAAATCCAAGCCAAAGATAAACAAATCGAGGGTGTCAACCATCGTAACAGTGATGATACGTCTTCGAGTAGTTCTGTGGAAATAGAGATTCCTTTTAGTGTAGTGTATAATTCAGACTCTAAGCATAATCTCTACGCGGATAGTTCGGAGGGACCATTCTTTAACAGGCCGAATATAGCCTCTGAACCATTAGGGATGCCGTCGCTTCCAGACTTCGTTCAAGACCACATCTTAGTAGAGCAGGCTTATTTGAACTCAAACGGCCCTATATCAGTAGATTTAGATAATTTACCAGATTTTACTTTCAACACCAATTACAATGCCGGTTCATCATCTTTGGGAAGACGTAATAAAAATGGTTATAGCGCAAACAGAGGTTACAATGATTATAATGCGTACATGGGAGTAGCTTCGACCTCGGCTGATTCGGGACCATCAAATCGTAATATTCCTCTCGACCTGCCCACGGGGGCCGAGGCTTCGGGCCCAAAGCCTTTAGACGGATGGATTCCCCCACATCTCATTTTGGATCTCACAGAATCTGTTAATTCTGCTGACCGAAGAAATGTGTCCCCAAGAAACAGCTTCCCATTGGACCTGCCGCCTAACGCTGGTAAGACCAAAATTCATTAATCATGATTGACTTACATCAACTAATATTATAAATATGAAAGTTTGTTTGTTATTTTTTCATATAAAATATACCGAATCAATTTTGATCAAACATTCCAGTATTGTAGCTAAGACATCAGAATGTTATATGGCTATAATTTATCCCTTCGCTCATCGTTTGCTTGAGAACATATAAATAGTTGTATGTAATATGAAGTCACACAAAACAGACATTAAATAATGAGAGCTTAGCATAACACTAATATTCGCCACAAAATCCTTTAAATATAATCTAAAAATGCAGACAAAGTCGTAGGTGGATGTTAGTATAAAATAAATTTTATTCATTACTTATTTAGAAAGGCATTAATATTCTGCTCATATTAAGATATAATAGCAACACAATTATGGTATTGCCATTGTAATGTTGTGTTTGTTATTGAATAGATTTTTATTATTTAAGACTGCATTTTTTCTACAATAGATAAATATCTCTTGCGTCCTCCTGAAAAAGGTCGTATATTTTATTCACATATAAAAAATTAAAAATACCAAGTCAAGTGTCAGAATTAATGGCTATTATTTGTAAAGTATATAGAATAAAACCTCAGTTAAATTTTGTAAGAATTAGGATATTTACATACAACTAATAAATCATAAGTTACATGCTGTTTTTTATATAACTATACATTATATTATAAATTATTGAAACAAAAGTTGTCTATGGTTTGTAATTCTTTGTGGATTAAGGTTTTAAGTTGATATTAATGTTACATAATAATTTCGTAGAAAACCATAACACTTTGGATTTTGAGATATTTTGATAAATAACTGGATAATATTTTTAAATTCCAGGTGCCGAGTCTATGAGGCTTCCTGATTTTCTTCCTGTCCATCCCGGAAGGACCTCTCCTGAACCAGAGCACCAGGACGAACAACTCACACAGATCATAGCTGAACTTGAACGTACCAGGTGACTTATATTGGATATTTCAATGGTGGTGCCAAAGACATTTCATCATCATTTTTATGCATGAAATCAGCCTTCTTACATGTTGTAAAGAAATAAAGACAGTGATATAAAGGTTGTAAATGATTACATTATAAATCAATATGCTCATAGAAAATTAAAGTGACTTGGTAACAAAAATGTACTTAAAGAAGATATGTATAAACATATTGACATAGTTGTTAAAGGAATTTGTAAACAAGTTCTGCATTGTAACATTTTGTGTCCGTTTGGTATAATGAATATATCGTAAAAGTATTATAAATTTTATATTTGCTAGCTATTAGATATCAGAAATATAAAAATTATCATTTTTGAACTGGCAGAAAAACTTTACTATTGTTATAGTAAATTTAAAAAAAAACAGGCAGAATGGTCTGAGATCTTAGCCTAGAGAACATAAAAATAATAATATTTAAAAAAATAGATCGGAGCTGTTCACCGAGCGCAGTCGCCGCTCGCACGCGGAGGAGGACGCACGCGAGTCGCGCGCCGCGGTTGCCGCGCTGAGGGTCGAGCTGAATGCGGCGCGCGCTCGCCTCAGTGACGTCAGACACGCCGACAGACAGTACGCTGGACAACTGGAAGCGGCAGCACATCGCGTTGAAAACAATCTCATTGATACTGCTGTAAGTAACTATATATTATATAATGACTATATCAGAGAAGGTGCAGGTCAGCAAAGGATAATCTTGTAGTATGGAATTCTTACCACTGATTTTATTGTCGACAGGCCAGAGCGACAGAAGCAGAGAGTGTTGTGACGAAGTTAAAGAATGAAATTAAACGGTTAAAAGTAAGTGAAACTTCATTTTTAATATAAACTTAGACGTTCCAACAAATCTCATGCTGGTTACCTCGTAAATTGTCATTTTTTATTATTCATATAGACAAAAGATAATAATAATATAAGTAGCCTTAGCTACTTCTGACTACTGTCTGTCATTTGTCCCAAACTGGTCAATTTGGCCAGCTGTTCCAGAGATTAGAAACATAAAACCCATAGATTTTTATCCACTCCCATATAATGAAAGGTGTGTTATCTATCCAGGAAGAGTTGGCGGCTTCCCAGGAGGAAGTGCGTCACCTGAGGAACTCTCAGAGCGACGCGGCCGCTCACCTCCGACAGGCGACGAACGTAGCGGATACTTCACTAAGGTTAACACTTTAACCATACATAAATACGTTTACTTTATAAAAACTAGTTATTTCCGTGACCTCGTCTGCGTTATTCTCTGTATTGCGTTCGGAGGGATTTGTATAATGTGCTCTAAATATATTATTGAATGTGCCAATTATCTGTCAGCGACATCTGTCGTCTGTGTGGTGTGACTTCACACTAACCACTATTGATACGATGTCACTCCGATGTCTCAGCTACATAATTGGAAAGTTTCATCGATATGTGTTCATAATATTTTACAGCAACAATTGTCTAGAAGTAATGATGCTCACAAAATTTCCGCTACAATGTATTGTCCATAGTTAATGCAAATGATTGTCTTATTTTCAGAGAGTTGTTGGCGGGCTTGGAGAGGTTAAGGGCTTTAAGTTCCACTTTGGATCCGACATGATGTGACACGGACATCTCCATGAAGCCTCTCAAATGATAATTTATAAGATAATTTATTATTATTTATCTCCTGTATACTGACGTGTGTAGTTTAACTCAATGTAGAATAACTGTAACAGTCAAACACTAAGTTTAGAAATGTTGTTTTATGGAAACATTTTTTTTTATATGTATGTAATGATGAAAGAATGAGCGGAAAACCAACAGGTTCAATTGGGATTGGTTTTCAAAGAGAAATTCCGTAACAATGAAATAGTTGTGATTTTTATTAGTTATTTTTATATATATGTAATATTGTTTTATACGTGCTTAGTCTTTGACTGTTCCTGTATTTTTATGGAGCTACATCTAAGTACAACGCATGATGTAATCAGACAAGGGGGCGTATTGTTTGCATAGCACTCATGCAACACGCACGTGGACGTTCTATGTTGATAGTTAGAATTACGTTTTTTTATTAAAAATAAAAAAAAAACTCACAATAAATGTATGTAAATATGAAATTTGTAATAACATAATGTTCTTTAAACATACCTTTTTAACATTCAAACTATTGTTCTAAGAAATTTTCTGTAGAAGATATTTTTCTAATAAACCAATCGATTAATGTCAGTTTCCTTCAACTTTTGACTCTCGAACGCCCTCGGGCCTTGTCAGAGGAATGCTGACACGGGACATAAAATGAAACACAATGTTTGTATATAATAATTAAATTAATAAAGTGAGCTAATATTACTAAACGGTTAGGGAAATATTCTTTATTTTATTTATATTTTTTAATTGAAAAGACAGTTTTATTTTAATTATGTGACAGGAATGTTATAGACAACGTATCATCACAATTACCGTTGCTCCCAACAAAATATGACTTAACGGCTTGAATTGTATTCACTTTAAAGTGCTTCAACATTTGTCTGCAGACAGAAATGTTGTCTGAGAGAGAAGTATTTTTAAATATAAATTTAATAAAAGCTTCCGTTACAATTATATAGAGTTCCTACGGATACATCTAGCATCAACACTAGGCGCTTATTATGTAGCAACTAACAGCTTAGCTCGGAAACAAGAATAACTCGGCATAATTTTCTTTGATATTTTCACCTATAGATGGCATCAGTGTCGCAACAGCTGCTTAAAATATATTTTCTAATTCAATAATAATCAGAGCATCTTATTTTGAAGTAGTTAGAAGTCTTAATGAGCTGATTTAAAAGTTAAGAAAAATTCTTGCAATGTATAAGAATACAGCACATAGAGAACATTGTTCGATGAAAGTCATGTCCGATGTTAACGAATAACTTTGGCTACAATTTTTGCATTTAATACATTAATTACTAATAGGTGTATTCGAGGATAAGATTTGAGATTTTGTTAATTTTATAACCGAGCGGTTAAAAGCGTTTGGCATTCAGTACGCATCGCCACGACGTAATAATAGTTCGTTCCTCATTGAATACCATAATACTAGTGTTAAGTACGGTTAACTCTCCGTACTACGTCGATGCAATCTCAGACTAAGCGTACTTCTCGAACTCGAATCCATGAAATGTATAAAAATAAAATAGACGTAAAATATAGTAAATTTATATCATTAATTTCTGCTCATTCGAAGTTATTGAAATTTTAGTGAGACTTTGTAAATTGACGCTGACATTAGAAATTGACAAGTGTTTGGAAATGATTGAATGGAAATGTCGATATTGTACAGTGTAAAGATGGCGCGGGATGTGTCGGACCCCGGAGCGGAGCCGAGGCTAACGAATTATATTGTATTTTATGTGACGTGTTCTGACTAACTGCTCTGCGTGCGGCTGGATCTGTAGTGTCTGACCGAGCGCGTCTCGTGACTTATTCGTGTATACTCTGTGTAACTTCGGTTCGCTCGAGGTTTATTTAAAACTCGAAATATAACTCATGTGAGCCCCAAATAAATACATTTTCTTTTAATATTGTTTCATTTTTTTTTAAACTAATTAATGATTTTTTGTTTAGCTTGGGCTATGGATAGAATTTAGACAATTTTATCGTTCTATTTGTGCGACTGGATGAAGTTTCTTGAAGGTTAATCTCGCTAGAATCCGCTAACACGGGATGAATGACCTTATTACTGACTAAACTGCGTCAAGTCCTCTGTAGCATGTACATTATCACATCAGGGTCATAATGAGCCAACACTTTGCTTTGAACCTTTATTATGCTCTATATCACATTTGTTCTACACAATAAATATCATTCGGAATGTTTAATACGTGTTCCTTACTACTAAGAGTCAAGGTCGACCGCAGTTTGTGACTGCATTTAATTTTTTAAATAAAATATTTAAATTTATATTTATAACGCCACTAAGATCGAGAATCGCTAGTTTTGGGATTTCTTGAATATTACCCAAATTATAGTTCATTGCTTGAAGCCTTTATTCGATTTGCCTTAAGAAATAACATGCGGAGTTTTAATAAACCGCGTTCGCACTAGTTAGTTGTATCTCGTTTGATCCGAGCTCGTGTCCGGAGGAGCTGGTGCAGTAAGCTCAGTACTGGTCGTTATAAAGATGGTCCCAGTGCGAGGGACAGTGCAGGAAGTACTTCCTGGTGGCGGCGCTGAACCTGCGGCGGTACTGGTCCGGGGAGACCACGGTCGGCTGGCCGGAGCCCAGGTTCTTCTTCACGAGGTGCTCCAGCTTCTTGTCCCACGTGAAGGTTCTGATGTAGTCTGAGGAGAGGGGGAGGTCAAAGTATTGTGGTACAAGGATTAAAAGGTTATTGTTAACCAAAGATACGATTGAAACGAGTGAAAAGTCATATTACTAGGAGATGAACCTTTGCATTTTTTTTGGACATGGGTTCCTTTTTCTGGTCCTAAAATGGATATTGGCAGTATGTTCTAATTTTTTTCAGATAAAAAACCACGCCGAATAGCGAAGATATCGAACAAAAAAACAAAATCATCTTCGTGGATGAATGACCGATGACCTGATGTATGTATGTCTGTATATATTTCCTCACCAATGATCCCCAGCTCTATGTGTTGTCCTCGCAGGCCCAGCAGTAGCGAGTAGTCCATGACGTGGTTGTCAGCCAGGAAGCGCGTGTCTCTATCGATGGCCGCCCACAGAGCGCGCGCGCCCACGCCGCCCACGTACAGTTGTTTCTCCCAACGGACTGCGGATAAATCATTCAACATAAGCAATTTGTTATTTTTGTAAATAGAATAATATTTCGCTTAAAATATTTTCATCGAATTAACGTATGTGGTAAATTGATTTGTTTTATAGAAACATAGATAACTTAATGTCCAGAGCCTTCGATATAGCGTCAACTGATGTCTCTCTCAATATAACTGTCATGTAACGCACGTCTCAGCAAGTTCTCGTCGAACATGACTTGGTTGTTGTCGGGCGACGCGAGTCTCTGTCTGCTGGCTCCCTTCAGGTCGAACCTTAGCTGAGTCTGTTCCGGGGCCTGCTCGGGGCCCGGCGGGCTCGGGGCCGGGGGCGGATACCACACGTTCTCCATCACCAGCACCCCGCTGCCCGCCCCGCCCACGCTGTACACGCCCACTATGCGAGCTGGAGGGACACGCAGAGACGTCATTATAGGTTATATTACATTGAATGAACGAGTGAGCGAGTGAGCGACTCACCCAGGAGACTGGGCAGCTTGTGTTGCGTGCATCTGGTGACGTACTTGAAGTAGTGCGGCGCGAACTCCAGGAACTGCTGCCACTCGGGCTTCGTCATCTCCTTGAGCACGTAGCGGTCGTCTGGCGGGTACGATAAATATTACAATATTATATACACGACAGAATAGTAATTACACTCTGTTATTCTACAATACTTTCATGTCTTTTGTTGGTAGTTCTCATGTTTAGTTACACTTGCTCGTGTGTAGTGAATGTTCCCATATAATAGTTCTGACCTTTGGTTTTACAGAATGTCGAGCCGGACTTGCCGCCCCTCGCCGCCCACGGGACGCAGCTCGCCAACGAACGAATGAACCCTTCCTCGATCTCACACAGGCCTTTGTCTATAAACAAACACACACACGGGGATAACGTTAACGGAATAAACAGCAACATTTACCAGTGGGAGACCAGAACAAATCGGTCTCGATAATTCTCAACTTATTATGCTACATGTAGAGTATGTCATGTATTGTTATATATAATGTGACCTTTGTCCTTGGGGTCGTCGCAGCAGCCCGCCTCCAGCCGGTCACCCTCCAGGGAAGCCAGCAGCATGTGTCGGAGACGGTGGAACTGAGACGCATAGTACACGCGACACAGCAGACCGTCCTGTAAAGTATATATACACTCAGCTACACTTCACCAGACCGTAAACATGCGACAAGCTAGAATGTTCTAGATGTCTTAATATTATTTACAGGTCTGACGATCGCACTTTAAATATAAAAAATAAAAGTGATGACAAAGCTACATCAAAAACAGAATGTAATACTTTGAGTGTGTGTGTGTGTGCGCGCACGCTTGTGTGTGTGTATGGGTGCGTATGTGTGTAAGATATATATAACATATACCTTGAGTAAGACTTCTATATGTTCGTTAGTCTTGGCCCTGGTTTTGTCGGCGTCGCCCTTGTCTCGTCCCGAGCTCCCGTTCTCCAACTCCTCGTTCTCGTGCACACTCCTGCAGTAATATTTTCAGTATATGATGCTATATGTCAATGTGTGTATGATGCATCGACCTCGTGTAAGCGATACATATATCTGTCAATATACATACTAATGTTAAAGCCGATAGCTTGCGACCGCGGGATGAATGTCGCGGACGTCTGTGACGCTTCAATGAAAAAACTAACGAACTTATTCACATGAAACTTCACACCAACACCGAACACGCGCGAGAATGACGTATAGCTTATACAGCATCCCTTTATTCCGTGTGGTTTGTAAGAACATGTCACGAACTCCCGTTATACACAACAGATGGCGCTGGCCATGAACGATTTTTTTAAACGCACTCATTATCTCCTATCTTCAGTTAAAGTAAGCGAATCCGCGTGTCAGAGCTAGTAATAATAATAATATCTCACGCTCTATGTAAGTGTAGCGACCGATGGTAGGCGAGCGAGGCGAGGGACGCGGCGATGACGGACCCCACCTGCCCGACGTGAACCAGCACCGACACCAGCCCGCCCGACACCAGCATGCCCTGGACACATTTATATGATGACGGCTCATATATATATTGAGGCAAGGAATAAGCCTTATCAGAGTAAGTTGAGATCGCTATTGGTAAGGACTGAGAGATGTCACACTCGTACTAATATGACACATCTGAACGTGTTGAGATCCAAGTCCTCGAGTGTGCCAATGACTAATGAAATTCCTCAACACTGACAATACATTCAGAAATATATATATGAAATTAATAAAAACACTCAAATCTCACAAATAAAGGAATTTTCAAGTCGACGCTTGATATTTTTTATGAAATATATGTATTTTTGTCACCGCACCTGACTGGCCGGCTGGTTGGTGGTCAGGAGCTGTGATATGATCTGCTTCACCGTCTTCTTGTCGCCGCGGTCTTCGTCACCCTCTGTACCTTCATTAGGGACTTTATTATTATTGGAAACAAATATATACATATACACTTTATATATATGTATATTTGTTTAGGGAACACTTTTAATGTGAACCGAACCTTTAAATTCCGGAACGCACCCGAAGTGACGTTGAAGCGATGACATTAGGTCGGTTCACTTTTGCGCGGGAAAATATTTGTAGACGCGTTTTGTGAGTGTGTTCGTAAATTAAATTTGAGTAATTTAAGGCGTTTTGTAAATAATTAGTTTGTTCTAGTTAAGGCCTGATTTGTTATTTAAAAGTATTGTCTTTATGAGACAACTGTTTTTCTCATTTTCAATGATTGTAAGAATGTGAGAGGGCGGACGAGGGGCGAACCACATGAGCAGTTGCCAGAAGAAATACCGCGCGTTGGCTGATAGGTTAATCGACCACAGATCTCGGCGGATTTAACGTCTGGACCATCCGCTGCGTTATATTCAGATATCAATTCGCGATTAGTTTAAATCGACACAGCGGAAAGTTATTAATTCAAAATTGTTTTCAGTTTTGTTGAAATTTAATAAAATTGATGGTGAATTTGTAACGAATATAATTTTTAAAAATATCAATTCTGTTCTCGGTTCTAAGAATAATATACATATATGAAACACTCACCAGTATGCTCCTTGTCCGTGTCTCTCGGCGGATTATCTGTAAGTAAGTATATATATAGTAACATATATCGAGCTCATTTCCTAGTAACCTGTTTCCCGTCAGCTCACCGGCGCCGTCGCTGGCGGCGTCGTGCTGCTCCTCTACATCCTGCCTGTCGTCCGCTGCTGTAACCGGGGACCGTGCTTATTATAAAATATACAAATATATAATAGCGAGGTCTGTTTGTTTATTGTGATAAAAAGATTTCTACAATCAATATCAAGGTATCCTGTATACCCTGTACTGTATACACATATATATTTTTAATTCGTCCCTGTCAGTCTGTTCCAGTTAAGCTCTGAGACGGAGGGACAGAATTTGACGCGTTTTTCACAGGTAGCTTAGGCAGGTAGGTTTTGTACCGAGGAGTAAATGAAGCTCATATTGTTTTTGTAGAAATTTTATTTATGTTCCGAAGAATTGGTGTGTACCAAGGAATATATGACCCTTCCGCTGGGATCCATGCCTTTATATAATGTATAATATTGGATAATCTATAGGCGAGATCTTATTGCAAGTCGTTTGTGTATGTCTGTGTGTGCGTGTGTGTGTGTGTGCGTGTGTTCACTGACCCGCATGTTCCGCGGGCCGGGTCCGCGAGGCGGCGTCCCTGAGCGCCCGCTCGGCGGCCAGCAGACTGTCGGCCACGGACCACAACCGGCGCACCCGCTCTGCGTCACAACATTACATGACCGTTTAGTATCGCAACTCCCGTTTAGTTTCATAGCATGTGCAGGCGGTGTACCGGCGTGCGTGTCGCCCCCGGCCGAGGTGAGCGCCAGGTGTATCTGTTCCATGAGCTGTTTGAAGGCCGCGTACTCCTTCTCCACATCCACATCCGTGCAGTTACTGAAGGTCTCGTGACCTGCCACAAGTGTACATTATACTATATGTTTGGGACATTTTGGCACAGGAACAATTATATTATATACTGTTGTTTACTCTATAAGTGTTTATTGCCTTAACATGTGTGTTTGATATCTCCCGATGTTACTCTCCCTGTTTAATTTGTGTTGTTTCTAATGCAAGGCCTCTCTAACCCGCACACTCCAAGTTATACCGGTTGAGTAATATTTTCTCGTGATATAGCCTGCACGTTTCCCGATAGATAAATAAACAGTTTTACTCATTTAAAGCTATCAAAAGGAGTTTTTTTTGTGAGTTCCGTGACGCCTTTTAGATTTTTTTACGCCAAATATTGGAATATTGTTTTAGTTAAAAGATTCAAAATTAACTAGAGTTAATTTAACATTGACGGTCAAATTTAACTTTCAATGTAATTCTGAGCGAAGACACCTTTCAGCATCAGTTCGTTGAGGGTCGCGATGAGGTCGTCTCTCATGCGGCGCGTGTCATGGCGGACGGCGATCACTTCCGGCGGAAGCTGGATCGAGTAGGACTGGATCTTCTCGTACCTGTTGACGTCACAACACACGTGTTCAGTCTCGCCTAGTCTATCACACTACACTACGCAGCTTTTCTGTTCTTTCGTTACAACAGGTCAGCCGTCCTCATCAAGCCGGATGGCGTCATGAAGTCTCGTCTTAGAAACGCACCGAAGAAATGTCTATCAGCTGTTACGTTTAAAACAACCAAAGATAAGAGAAATTTTCCATCTATACGTCTACACTATCACTGAACAGGAAGTCTGAACATTTCGTATGTAGTCATGGACACTAGTACAGACCGGAAGCAGGCGGTGGTGAGGCGGCTGACGAAGGCGTGGTGGTGGGAGTTGAGGGCGTGCGGGCATTGGCGGAGGGCGTAGCGGGGAGCGCGGACTCGGAAGCGGATGTACTGCGCCAGGGACAGGCCCAGCGACGAGCGACACACGCGCCGCCCGCGGGAGGTGCTGCCGCAGCACTCGCAGCGGCACCAGAACATCACCTGCACGTAGACAACGCGCATATATGAGTTACACTACCATTTTAGGATACCATGTACGTACTTTTTACTATTTTGATACTACACACTCCCGACGCTGATCACGGCCAGACGGGATCAAAGTATCATCGGATGGGAATTTGGAAGTATGTGGCTTTAAAGTTTAAAATAATAAAAAAACGCGGAGTATATCAAAAAAATCTTATTTTTATTTTAATGAACACACGCGGAGGTCTCAGACATCACTATGTGTATGTGGCTCACATGTGATGAGATCAGACCCACCAGATATCGGTTTATAATGTATAACCTGGACCTCAACCGGTCGCACGGCACACGTGCACGAGGTCGCAGAGTTGATATATGAAATGAAACGGCCTCCGTAATCATGTGGGAGGCTTCCTCGAGGGTACGCTTGAACTTACTATTTCTTATCAGCATTAAGGACTGATAGTGACACAACGACCGAGTCGTAAATTACAGTACCGAATAATATGTGTTAAATAAATTAAAAACTAACTCTACAGCGCTGAAAACACGCTGAATATATGCATGCATGAGCGGCGGGCCTTTAACCTCCATGCCAGACCAACCAGAGGTAGCGGGTTCATATCCCGAGGTCGTGTTTTCAATTTTTCATTCAAATTATACGAACTTCAATAAGAATGTAGAACATAGTAATGCCAACCTGTTTGTTCCGCTCCTCCTTGGGCTTGTCCACGCTGCTGTGTCCTATCGTGTTGCACGTTATGGTGATGCAGACGTCCTCGTGCACGAACCTGCTCATGAATAGTTCAATGTGTATATATTCAACCAAAAGAAGATTATTTAGTCGAAATCCCAAGTCATAATATATGCTGTGACGAGGGCTCCCAGTCATGAGTGGCTTTAGACACAACCATGGTGATATGGGGGTAGGATAAGGTAGTGAGGTTGTAGTATATATTTTGGTACAGATGTTAGTTCATAAAATACAGACATATAATTCTAAAGTGATTTTTTTTTAATAATCTTCAATCATATAGACCTGGTTAGTAATAATTTGGTAAAAACAGGAAAGTTTCTTGAAGTGAAACTTCTTATGCGACTTCCGAAAAGGTTGCGTTGACGTTTAACGTTTCTTATAAAGAGAGAGAGCGAGAGGCGAGGCGGGCAATCAATTGTGACTTGTACGTAATGTTAATAAAGTTTGTCTTAAACACAAGAAAAATTCGTAAAATTCAATTCCTACCATTTCCTCTTTTCGTACCAACATTACGCCGTGTCGTTTTCCCGCGTTAAGGGCCTTCACGCGATATAATTTTTTTAGTTAATTATGTGCTAACCGCCGGACGTGCTGGTTCATGGGCACCGGACAGTTGGGCGACGAGCACTTCTGCTCCGCGTTGAAACAATACTTCTCCAGGAAGGCGCCCAGGGATATGTCGTGGCGGCCGTACATTTCCATGGTGACTATCCTGGACATTACGGGGACTCTTAATGGTTACTGCCCGCAATACATGCAGACACATCACAGCACAGACAAAGCACAAGTAACAATACAATGACTGAAATTAAGTCTCCAAATTTTTCTGTTTCGATATATTCTCAGAAGACAATAAAAATATCACACTTATATTTTATTATGACCTCCAACTTGTTTAATTATTATTTAAAACCGTCAGTATCAGTATATTCTGTAGTATGTCGTGTAAGTCACACTGGCATATCAGGCGGCACGTCTCTTGGCGAGGCTTCATCCTAGTGGGAGTAGTACGCGGGTACACTTAGTGCGACCAAAACTGGTCACTTTTGATACTCATCAGGACAAAACATATTGACCCCATCTACTGCTCGCGAGTGTATTATAGGCAAACATCCAAACACTCGCACGGATTGTGTCTCATTCCGTTTATCTATCGTCTCTTGCCACACGTGCCGGCTACTACACTACCCAACACTATGCTCTGCTATACTCGTGTTTGTCCTCACCAGGGGTTGACACAGAAGTCCGGCACGTTGGGACTCTTGCTGCTGTAACTGTAGAGCAACACGCTGAGCCGCTGGTGTTTCTCAGGGGACAGCGGGTCCGGGTCCGGGTCCACACGGGGCGCCTCGTCCCTCTCCACCGGCCTCACGATGGACGGGCTGTATTGAGGACACTCGGCTGGAATGGACATCGTGATGTGATTCTTGCATTAGTTGGTCCAGTTGGCCTAAATTAATTATGAACATATGTATGTTAGCTATCTCACGGCTGTGTTTCCCCGCCGCCAGCACGCCGCCCGTCGCTCTGAAGTGTGCGAGCGACGCTCTGAGCGCGGGGTCGTCCATTGAAGTCGTTATCGGCTGGGTCACGAACGGGTGACGCTCCTGGAACGTGAGATATATACATTATAACATATCACGTGATCAATAACCGAGGGTAGTTGTAATTATCAGGTGTCACCCGGATAACCACCGGCGTAGCAAGTGAAGTCACAACAATGATTGTCGGTTGGTATGAAACAGGCGAGGGTAAAAATGAAAACACTCTCGCTCGAGCCGTTACAGCGTCCAAGCTCTTCCAAATAAAGGATTAGTCATACGTCTACGAGGTTTCCTTCGATAGCCCGCGAACCTGACGACAGTCAAGAAAGCGATGGTGACGTCAGTATGCTGACGTCACATACCCTTTGAAAACTGCGGCAGGGATTCTTATTATAAACCAATTACCTAAGAACGCACGTGTAGGACACAGCACACGCCCATGGCACACTACCACGGCTCATGAGAGGGGAGGCTCTGTGTCTGTAAGTCTTCACACAGCTGTTGACAGCTATAATATTGTCTTGTACGTAATTAAGATACTTGCAGAAAACGCCACAGACGAGTAATGATTGCGATTTTAGCAAATACAATTTTCCTTGTAATATTTCTTCGCGAAAAAATCCCCGATACATATGTATGTACGGCATAAAATATTCATTGGTAATTTTTAAATCCATTAAGTTACAGGCCAGCCACATTTAACTTCCAATTATCTGTGGACGGTTGTGTTTTTAAGGATGAAGTACTTTAACTCCTTTACCTTCTCTCTCTCTTTCTCCGAGGGGAGTCTCCCTGAATCCTTCCTGTGAGCCCGAGGCGTGTGGGGCGAAGGCCGACTGAGCAGCGACAATTCGGGCGCCGGTATCACTATGTTAGGGGACATCGACAGGACCACGTCATCGGTACACCATCTCATTACAGAAACAGAGGATTATTTTAGTGAACATGTATTTTATATGGAAAAAACATCAGAATATAGGAAATATGGCATACTCAAGCCCTCAACTGAAACTATTGTGTAACTAGTGAACATAAGGATAATCCCCCAACAGTCGCCTGGACTTGTACTTCTATTAATTAAGGACCTGAGCCGTCTCTATTTACTAAAATTCCTTCGTGGTCCCAAGGTTAGGTCACCGACACATTAAAGCTCACCTCTCGCTGTGAGTGTCCGCTTTCAGCTCAGCTTCCTCCTTAGGCAGGAACACGTCTTCGTCCAGAGACAAGCGGGAGTGTAAGGGATCACTGAAATCCTGTATGGGAACTCCGCAACTTAAATTCTTATCACAATCCAGTTTCCTAGCGAAGTGCTTGTATCTCGTGTACGAGTCTTCGCTATTTTTGGCCTCATTTTGATCGCTCGCAGCGTTTCCATCACCCACCGTCTTGTTTTCTCCGGGAGATTCGACCTCCTCCCTGTTGTATCGGCTCATGTCTTCCTTGTGTCCGAGGTCGCTTATCGATTCCATATCAGCGCTGCCGAAGATACTGTCATCCTCTGCAGCGTCACTGGCTTTGTCTTTGGCGTCTTTCTTATATCTGTCGTCGAGAACCGGCTCCTCGCTGTCGTCCACGAACGTGTCTGGTTCGGGGAGTATGGCTTCGATGTCGGCCAGGAAAGACTTCTCCAACTTCCAGTTGTAGCAGGCCAATAACATGAACTTTACTATCCTTTTCACGCGGACCAACTCCTGTAGACATCCGCCGCGGAGTAAAATACAACAGCCTAGATTTGGTTCCGCACAACCTTCTAGCACCATGAGAGTCTTGCTCGTGACTGAAATGATAAGTAAATAGCGTAACTTCCTCATTAAAGAGTATTAACAACAATAAAAATGATATCCTACTTACAATTTTTAACGTAGAAATTTTTACAGACACCTAATCTAGGCATTCCTATCCTTGCGTCTATGGAAGTGACCAGATCAGCCTTAGCGCACCTGGCGCTTCGCTTGAGAGCCTTATCTCGCACACCCACAGCTAGAGCGACGCCCTCCGCCCGCAGAGCATCCTGTACAGCGCGGGCGGCGCTGCCCCTCACCAAAACCACTTTAGGGCGAAGCGCCGAGATCCTCGCAGCGCAACGCACTAAGTATTCCTGCTCCTATAATCATAATTGAGTTAATTCGTAGCCTAAAAATGATGTTCACATTGGAAGAATGTCTTCACCTGCATCAGAAGCGGCTCCAGAGACGTCAGTTTACCCTCGACCCTCTGGTAAGCGATCGAACAATCCAGAAGCAGTACGGACGGATTCGTTATTCTTTTCGGCATGCCCCTGTTGTATACAGCCGATTAAATATCGTGTCACTCTCTGTACAAACCAAACTATACATTATGTACCTGTGAGCCACGTTCTTGGTCATGACCACTCCGTGTATGAGACAGCTGTCGGTCATCTCCCCGCCCGGAACTTTCTTCACTTGGACGTAGTTCCGGATATCGATGTCGTTGCTCATCATATCTACGAATGTATTTAATACTTAATTTTCTGTCTCTCTCATAACCTTAGAGAGTGAAAGAGACAAACATATTCATTTGATTTCATACCGAGACACATAAGTTATAACGTGCGAAAGAGACAATCATAATGACATCTTCATCTTCTATCTTTTAATCTAAAGGAGTGAAAGAGACGGCTGTAAGAATTCCTTGATTTCAGATCTCTCCATCTAATGAATTGACCGAGACGAACATAAATGATGCCGTCTTTCATCTCACCTGTAGCCAGTACATCGACTAACTTAAACGTGCGAAAGAGACAATCTTAGACAGCAATACTAAAACATGAAAGTATGAGAGAGACAGGTAAAGGTTGATAGGAGTCTATTGAGAGTGTTCCGCGTCACCTATAGCCATAACATCAGCGGCTCGAACGCACAGCGGGTACAGGGTGTCCAGCCAACCCGCCGGCAGCGCCTCGCGGGCCATTTGCTGGCGCATCAGCAGCTTGAGGTGATCCTCGCCCGACTGCTCGATAGACTTGCACGGCTGGCGGGTCTCTGGAACAACACGTGTACAGATATTCATGCATAAACAAAACAAAAGCAAAAATATCCTAGATTATAGCCGATGACAAACAGTCTATTTGGCAAATGAAAATAATGTTTCCGGATTAGTGCAGACTGACCGAAACGTCGGGAGCATGTTTAGAAGTAATAAAATAATGTATAGTGATCCGAAAATATTAGTTTCATTTAGACGAATACTCGCGAAAATCTTAGTCCTCATATATATATATATATATATATATATGACGGCGTATCCAGAAAATATCGTATAAACTAACTCATTTTAAGAAAATTGTTTGATGTTTTGATTATATTTCTTTTATGTTTATATTTAAATGTGTTCGTTTATTTATGTGATTATAATTAGTTGATAAATATTACAAATGTAATTTTAAAAAGAAACTCAATTTATTTCAATTTTGCTAAGAGCCGACGCTAACGTCAGTTAGATTGTCGAGTGGGGTTGCTAGTGGCGCCAACGTCGTAGCAGTCACCAAGGTATATAAATGGGAGCAGTCGCATTGAGAGGGCAGTGTTCACTTGGACACGGTGTTGGACGCACACTCGCCAATCCACATGGCTCAAATTCATAATTGCTATTCTATAATAGTAAATTACTTTCGTGGTGTTGATCAAATAGTGACAAGTGAAATAAAGTTATTGCAAAGTGTATTGAAGTTTTAGTCATTGGATTGCAATATGAGTGGTTCACAAGACCCTAATGGGCTCGGCGATCGGACATATATATATATATCTCATATAGCCTGACCTTTATCATCAATGAGGTAAAAGAATCCAGACCTCGGTTAAAATGTTAAATAAAATATACGTGTAAAGCCTAGAAGTACAGTTATATTAAAATATGCACTCGCTAAAATCTGTCAATACTTATATAAACAGATATTTGAATGATCTAACCTGTGGATTCCTTAGAAAATTGTGTTCTATAAAAATTTCTCTCATCACACAAAGTGCTTAATTGACTTGCAACCAATTTACTATTACAATTTCACTAATATAAAGATTTTTTCATCTCATTTTTCACCAATGAACTGGCTAACTTCATTTTAACATTATTGTTTTATTCAATATAAATCTGTCTATTTGTTATTTATCTTTTTTATGAATTTTATTAACAACTAACATAACATTTTAATGATTATTTACCTTCGGAATTGTCTAAAACCGGTTCCTCTTCGTCGCCGGTAGATGTCGCTTTCACTTCTAAAAAAGGTATAAATACTTGTTAGTTATAAATATATATTGTATCTGTCCCAGATAGCTGTTCTGTGATGAGGTCTCACTTTCTTTCATTATATTTAATTATTATTATGATTTTTTATCTGTATAAGAATATAGTATGGATAAGGATAACAGTAATTTATCTTTTATCCATCCATACCAGTTTTTGTAGCTTTGATCAACCTCGCTGAACTGTTTCCTAGGTTGAGATCCAAACAGTATGAAGAAACGCTCTCAACAAGTCTGTTGTTGCATTCCTCGGACGGATCCTCTCCTTTAAAAGTTTTATTAACATCAATAGACAGCTCCCAAACAAAGTATATATAAATATATCTGTAAATAACTAATATATGATTTTTACTTGTGATTAAAATACATAATAGCAAATAATATCTCATTATTTTATTAAGTTATTTAAATATAAAGCACTTATTATCATCTTTAGTCTAAAATAGAGTTATTTTTCAGATATTCACTAGATATGGTATTAATACAGGATAGTCAAATGTTTTTTTCTAAAGGCAACACATTCGAGCTATACAAGAAAAATATATATATATATTCATATATATTGATATCTTCAGATAACATCTAGAGATATAGAATATTATATACTTGTGATAGAAAGAGACAAAAGATTAGAGTAAGAGAAGGTAGAGTACCACCTGTTGTAATATCAGCAGAGTCATTTGTCTCTAGCTGTAGCGGCCGGTAGAGGGCGTAGTCCGCAAACTGAGCCGGCTCAGTGACTCGCTCCATGAGACCAGCGTGCAGGAGATTCTGACACAAGAGTACAGCCTGAGCTCTAAACAAATACAGATAACATAGATATAGCTTACAATGAACTATTGACACAATTATCAAAATATATATTGTACTTGCTTTAGCCCATTAACTACTTTTATATAATATAAATATGCCAAAAATACAGCAACATTGGGTTCTATCGGACTTTAAGCCTGGAAATAGAAGCATTGACAGTGTTGCAGATTATACGAGCTAACTCCACAAACCAAAACACTCTCAATGGAAGAATTTCTAAAATTATTACACCAAGAAATTAGGATAACAACTAGATATTAAGTTTGGTTCGACCAACATAAAAAAATTATGTCATATTGAAATGTATTCCCTTATGTTAAGGTTCATTTTTTATTTTAGCCTTATTAATATGCAACTGAACCTTGTCTTATGTGACGTATTCTCCATCACCCACTGCATGACGTCACATCCTCGCCACACTCCCGTGTACCGCACCAGTCTGTATCTAAAACAAAATAACAATAGTTACAATTTTTTTTTAATAATTCCCAAATTGTATCACGAACATCTGATTTTGTCCTAAAAATATGGAATGTTTTAAATAGATTGTTAATAACAAGACTGTATACTTTGTTAACAATCATAAACCATTATCAACTATTACCAACCACGTCTTTCAATGGCAGTAAGAATCTTTTTCAGCGTCATATACCTGTGTTGTTGCGTGGGCAGAGCATAGTACAGCTGTCTAAAGACATCGGCCAGCGGCTCCTTGTTGCTGCGGACATCCCCGGGCTCCACTTCATGAGAGAACAGAAACTCCCTGCTCGATGGAGACGGCTTGTTAGATGGGAACTTCACCTGCAGCACATGTGTTAAATAATATGGTGTCAAGTGTAATGTAGGGAGACCACTTTATTGTATGAGCTTCTGTCATTCAGTCTTGATACTCAGCATGACACACATGCTACCAATTTAATATAGTTCTATTGACTACTAGACGGATATTCCTTCATTATTACAAGTTTGTTCATTTCATTCAACTCATTCATTCATTCCTCATTCAAACAACTCCTTTCAATTCAAGCATGACACTAGGCTTTAATTCTCTGTCATTACGATGGTTTTAAATGTGGTAATATCTATATATATATATTATTTGTGCAAATATTAACAATATAGTTTTACTGAATCAATCAAATTTTTTATTTTTATTTTGTGAGCTTCATTTCAGCCAGTTTTTATTAATTATGTCATAATGTTAAAACGATTATAATGTTATTGCACTGCTTCCTATTTTTTGGAGGAATTGTTTGCAATAACATTAGAAAGTTAAATCTGGTACAAGTTTCAATCTAAATATTAATATTATTATGGTTAGAATATGTTATGTTAGTAATTCTCCTATTTAAATTTTAGTAAACAATTTCCTGGTAAATGAAGATTGCTTTCTACCTGCAAGCTCTCTTGAAGTGTTTTAAGATCGGGTGATATATCCTCCGTCATATCATTTTCTCTTAAATATGTCAGTACTACATTGCAGCAATAAGTGCACACCCTTAGACCACCAGCACAGCCAAATATGTGACCTGAAATAAACAATGTACTGGTCATTAAAACATAACTATTTATATTTAGAATAATAATATAATAATAAAAATCTATTTTATATATTATTTTCAAAATCTTTAACTTTAGTTTTTTCTGTTTATCAAACAAATTAATATCCAAAAAAAAAATTATTACATTTATATTACTGTACATTTTAATAATTTATACAAGAAAAATATCTTGTATTGTTTCAGATAAATTCTCTGCATAAGTATAAGAATATTATTGTATTGTGAACCTGGGACTCTTTGGCTACAACAGCGGGAACAGAATATCTGCCCACACACGCGACAGTGATGTCTGCGTCTCAGTGCGCTGAACCGAACCGCACACTCGTAGCACTCACGGGATATGTCGTCCGGCATCCAGTACCGAGCGAGTTCAGTATCGGCATAACGTGTTCCGGACTAAATAATAACAAAGAAACTACTATGTAGCATATTCATATATATGTTCATAGGAAAGAAAGTCAGTTAATAAATTATCCAACGTGAACAGTTAACTAACATACCTTTGCGTAACCACTTATACGATTAACTATATTCTGCAGACTCCTTCCCTCACATTCCACAACACTTGCTGTTTCTACTTTATTCTCTTCATAATCCTGCTTCTCAATATTATGGACCTCATTCTGCTTAATCTCGTTAGTTTTAACTTCACTATCACCAGTTTCACTTCCCGTAAATATCGGGAACTTCCACAATTTATTTAAAAAATTAGTAACTCCACCTTGATTGGAATCACCCTCGAAACGGGGAAACTCAGTGAGCTGAGAAGTATCATATTTCTCCATAATATGAGCGAAATTGTAATAAAATAAAGCTATTTTATTTGTTATGAATAATATACAGTAAACATAACTGTCACTTGTCAGCAGTCATAATTCTAAAATTTAGAATATAGATTACAACCATCTCTCTCTCTCCCTCTCTTTAAGTCACTGTCAATAATTGTCATATTGACATTTGAACAATTTAAATCTTAAACAAATGTAAAGCTTATTTGGAGTTGTCTATCTCGAAATATTATTGATATTCATAAAATAAAATTATTATTTCATATACAATCCGCTAAATCTTATATAAGCAGGAAACTACTTTTGAGGATAATAATTGAGCTACAAGAACTCAAAATACCTTTTTAGAAAACAAAAAACAATACAATTTTTTTTTTATTATCAAGCCATTTTGGACATTATTTAATTAATTCCCTAAAAGAGAAAATAATATCATCAGAAAGGAGTTTCATTTTTTTTTAACACAATTATTTTATTATACATCGACACCAAAACATTTGACGGCAAACCAGAACTACATAAAAAAAAATCGTTTAATTATGACAGGAAGATATTGTCTTAAAAGTAAAGGGGATTCTCATTTGGGCTCGCTGCAATTATTGTTTTCCAATAATTTAAATTAAAACAATTGTAAATAATTAAAACGATGGGTGAAGTTACTTTAGATACCGTTGCATATGCTAAAATAATGCTGCATGCAGCAAGTTATCCGCATTGTGCTGTTACCGGAGTGCTTTTAGCCGATGGAAGTAAAATCCGAGATGGAGCAAAGTCTCAAGATCTAGATATCGTGGATGCTATTCCCTTGTTTCATCATAGTCACTATTTGTCTCCCATGGCAGAAGTAGCTATGACACAGGTATAAAATATTACTAGAATTATTATGACATGTTAAGCCCTTTGGTTTTTTCTTTTCTCCAATAATTTTGTTTTGTTTGCAGGTAGACGCGTTGGCACAAGCCAATAATAGGGTAATAGCTGGTTATTACGCCGCATGTGAGAACTTCAGGGATAACACAGTAGAAAAATGTCCAGGCCAGAAAATTGCAGAGAAAATAGTGGAATTTTTCCCATCGGCTGTATTTGTTGTGGTGAGTACGATAAAACTTATATGAATGGATTATTATATTTTGTCATTAATACTTTATTGTATTTCTTTTGTATATAAATAATAATTTGTGAATACTATCATATTTTACTAGGTTGATAACAAAAAATTCAAACACCATTTGAGCAACCCAGCTATAAAACTACACAACTACAGTGAAGGCAAGTGGAAGGTCATGGATGCCAATAAAGTGCTTTTCCGTAAGTTACAAATAGCTTAACTAATATAATTCTGATGTCAACGACACTTTGAAATAAGCCGCTTACAATACTATGAATATAGTAAAATTTACCGTAATCATTGTTAAACTTGCTGCTTTCACTGTTTTGTACTTGAATTTTTGTGTGTTAAAGTCAGTAGCAGTCAATTTATTCCGATTCCGATTTATTTTTTCATGAAGAAACAATTCCAATATTACTATTACTTTTTAAGTAAACTCATATTTTCTTCATGTACTTAAATGAGGATGTTAGGTCTAAGCTCTAAATGACAGTAGTAAACAACATTTGGGTCATTTATCAAGATGTTAAAATATATTTATTGTAACATTTTCTTTATGACTAGGAAGCATTGCTTGTACAACAAAACAATTAACTTAAATGGATCCAACATTACTATTACAGAAACACCATACGTATTGGAAACAGTGTCGTTGTTACTCCACAAGGGCGTCCAGAAAGATTTAGTGGATTTTGACAATTACTTGGACGATATATCTCAGGATTGGACAAATCTTGGCATAGAAAAACTGATTGCGAGTATAAATGCTTCAAATTCTATAGATTTTAAGAATGAATAACATTCAGTTAATATATTTATGAAATATTTTATGTAAGTAAATAAATTTTTAGTTAATTAATGTGTTTATTATATCAATCTGTTAAGTTATGTACTGACAACACATTAAATTATACAATTCTTAAATCCTGTTATTGTTTCTGATATTTTCACAACTAATGTGAATGTACTTTTAAATCGTTTGAATAAGGAAATATTGTTTTTTTTTTTTTAATTAACACAAATGAGAGAGTTGTGTTCAGAGAAAAAAAAAGGGATTTTTTTTTTATTATTATCATGATGAAAATATCTTAATATTTATTGATATAAAGGTTGTTTTGGGTAATAAATATCAAACTATTTTCGGTTATTTCTGAGAGAATTTAGCTCATTATAAATCGTTTGGTGAGGTGAAATGGTATAAATGTGTGTTTTATCATTTAATCATACATTATTAAAGTATTCCTCAATTATCTTGGTGCATTTATTGAAGTTACCGACATCACCGGCCTTCCCTTGAAACTTTCCATTCTTGAAAGCACCCTTGCCTTTCAATGTATCCATTATTCTGAAAACAAAAAAGTCATATATCACAACATCCATAATAACATATATTGTGAAATATTAATTGAGAAAGATATTCTGCTTCTATATTATTGCTTTCAGGTAAATAAATGCCAAATTCTGCTGTATTTTTGCACTGGAAAAGTTTCCAACCAGAAATAAAGATTTAACAGGTTAGGTTACCGGGATACAAAATAAGTAAATGGTGTTGTACAGGCAATTTTCTCTACATAAACTTAATAAAATGATGTGAATTGATAATAGGGGCCACCCATGAAGTAGGTGACACGTTTAATTGGGGGGGGGGGAGGATAGCACAGAAGCGTGACAAGAGGCATGGGAGCTCAATAGTTTTATGACGTCACATTTAAAACACTAAAACGCAAAATTTAGATGTGAATTGAAAATTTACGAACTTGATCTATATTTATTAATAATTTAACATTCTCGCTATGAGATAATCTCCCATGACACGTCATTTGACTTCTAGAGCGGCGTTGTAGTGCAAGTGAGACACTCGAATACACGAGAATTTTGAATGGTGAGGAATTAAATAGGTTTAAGGAAGTTCGAGCGAATCGAATTTAAAAATTTATTTGTGACGTCACATCATGGGGAGGGGGGGGTGTTATTAAAATGTGACAACCTATGACAAGGACGGGGGAAGGGGTTCAAAAGTACTAAAATTCGTGTGACGTAGTTTGTGGATGGCCCCATACTCTTTAGATTGGTCAGTCTAATCTATATAAATAAATAAAATTGTATAGATTAGTCAGATTAGTGTGTAATATTGAAATAACCGTTTTTTACTACACGCATACGAATATGTATACGGTACACACATGATATCCTAGTTATGTCGAGCGTAGCTTGTACGGGTGTTTGTATATCATATTAATAATTTTAACTCTACTCACTGTTGTCCCAAAGCATTGCAATGAACTTCTGGACCTTGTAAAATAATTTGGCCCTCCTTCGTCTTATCGGGGTCTTCAGATGCTAGTAATATAAATATATCATCCGATTCAAGCCCCTTACATATAATTCTATTAAACTCCGGCGTACTCTCTCTCTTGAACAAACAGAAATACTTAGGCTTGGGGTTGCTATTTTTTATGTTATCTATTTGACACTGTGCCAACTCCGCCAACACATTTTGTAGATTCTTATTACTTAATTTCATGTTTTTCTGCATTTTTGATACGAGCTCTTCGTGTTTGCTGGGTTCATTTCTAAGAAAATAAACATTTGTTTATTATTTTAAGTTTTATATTAACATATTAATTTAATTATGTATTTTTGCTTACTTTAATAGACCTGTCAGAGCTTTCTCTCTATCTAACATCTTCTGGAATGTCTTAACAACTCTATTCCCTACAATAAACCTTAGATTTGTCTTTCCTTTCTTTCCCGGTTCCGTGCCTAAGAGTTTTATCATTTGTAGCTGGCTAAAATATGATAATATTTGTTACATATTTTTTTCCTCATCATCATCATCATCATCAGCCTATCGGAAGCCCACTGCTGAGCATAAGCCTCTTCTCGCATGGAGAAGGTTTGAGCATTAATCGCCATGCTTGCTCAAGACGGGTTGGCGATTTCAAACTTATAATTTGAAATTATAAGTTCAGGTTTCCTCACGATGTTTTCCTTCACCGTTCGTCAGTGGTGTCTAAATACTATAAGAAAGTACATATGACTATGAAAAATCACATTGGTACTTGCCAGGTTTCGAACCCGCGCCCTCACGCATGAGAGGCGGTCCTTTAACCTCCAGGCCACCACGACTTTTTTTCCTATAGATATTATATTATTTATACATAAAATTAATATCAATTGACCTTAAATTAGTAACATGAGTTCCACAGCACATGTTCTCATCAACATCTCCAATACATATGACTCTGATGGTATCAATGCAATCTTTAGGTAGACCTCGTGTATGTGCCTGAAAATTGTTTAGTACATTTATATGCAAACAGAATATTAACATAAGATGTAGAATTCTCTGAATATCGAAACATTTTTAAACAACAATACTTCTAAGATACAAATTTTTATATTAATTCAATAAGAAATAATGCAAATGCTGCAGAAAAACCAAGAAAAATATAGGCATATGGAAGGGTTTATATACATTTGGAGAGCCACCTGAATTAAAGTGACAGGTCAATTTCGTAAAAATTTTTCATTAAATAGAGACAATAAATATTATAAATAGGTTTTGGTATCTTTTAAATATGAATGTACTTGCAATAATTTGTTAGTAGAAAAAATATTATATGTACAAAAACAGACCTCATTTAAAGCTGGATCATTTGCTTTGAAAAATTTTACATTAACAGAAATCCCATCACTGATTAGTTTGTTACATCTTTCTTCAGCAGTTTTTATGTTTTCATATTTGATAGTTGTTGAATCGAGTTCCACAAAACATTCCTCGGCTCCCAACCACCAGCTCGTTGTTGGTAGATTGTGTTCTTTCTCAAGAATTGCTGATAAGAGATGCTGTCCTGACAATAGATAGGTAAAAAGAGGTTAAAGGCATAAAGTTTTGACAACACCTTCCCATAATTACATGAAAACTCTTTGATGTCACTATGAAGGTAGTTAAGAAAAGTTTATTTATTTAATAGGATTAATTTGAACATTATATAATAAGATTCTGGCCAATCGATATAATCATTGATATTGTAAGATCTTACTAAATAATAGCCTTCTTAATTACGATATTTGATTTCAAATTATTTAACAATGATTACAAAGAGTTATTATCAAAAGTAAATTAGTAAATAAATAACAAAACATGCAGTAAGATGAGCAAGATTTGAACTCGCAAACTCCGAAGTATCTCATTTCAATTACTTTGTCACACAACGATAATTAGCTATTCGGAAGATTGCAATAATTTTTCACTCTATATTATCCAATATTCATTTCAATTTCAGTATATGCTCAACATTGCTTTTATATTAAAACATGTATACAAAAAATTTCAAGTTATCTTGAGATGTCTATATACACCTGTATGTTGCTGCATATGATCAAACCTTCTTTGCCAATCAATCTTCTGTACTACCTCCGATCCTTCTGTTATAGGTTCAAGTGTGAAGTGGAGGGCTTCGTCACCTTTACGTAATACTTGTAGCACTTCTGTGTCATTCAACCAGCCTTTATCATGAGGCTGGTAACAGATTTGATAAGTTGATTATGTAAAGGTTTTGTTTTTTGCCAATTTATGATATCAAATAGTGCATGCCTTGACATGTGTTTCTTAAATTTTTTACTGGTTTATATTAATGATAAAATAATTTAATGTATTTGACAAACTTTAAAATCGAAATATTAATTTGTTCATGGGAAAGTAATATTCAAACAGTACTATTTTATTAATGTGCATGTTAAGTTATTGCTCAATAACACTATTTATTACCTGGCCCCCTCCTGCTGGAAATAGTATTGTATTCTCCAACGTAATTTGATATCCATCAAATTTTGAAACTTTTCCATATTCAACAATCGATTCATTTGTTTTCTCACACTTCAAGACTTTAGAAGTGTACTATTAATAATAATATGTAAACTTTGTAAATAATTCAAAATTTGTATGTTTTATACATTGCAATCAACTCATAAACCGAAAAATAAACTCGTCTAATAAATTCTATTAAACACAATATACGTTTCACTGTTTAACATTACTGGGAATTTTCTTAAACGTTTACAGAAGATAATAAACAAATCCAAAATTATCAATTAATAAATTTAATGTTATATATTAGGAGTTCTACAAATAACCTCTGCTAGAACTTATAATAGACTAACACCTTTGCAAGTTGTGTATTGATAGATAAGTAGTTATTATTTATATTTTATAATTTTCTGTTAAAATATATTTATATTATTGGCTCACCTCTCTGAGAAAACTGTCCTCCTGACATTTAAATACCATTTTTACTTAAAATGAAATATATAATTTTCTTTTGAAAACTGAAACTCCAGAGTTTTATAACAGTAAGAAATATTATTTGACAAAGGTCTACGAATTACTTGTATTTAAAAATATTCGGAAATAGGAACCAAATATTATGAATTCGTATTAGTGTGTTGCCATTACAAGAATCAATAACAATAAGTAATGGAGAAAACTTTGAAGAAGAGAAATGTGTAAAATCTTCAATATAAATAAGTTAACAAAATATTTTAAGTTCAGGTCTAGACATATTTTTTATAGATTCGTAGGAATACACATTTTCTTTTTTTTTTATTGACGATTGACAATTATGTGTTTTTACTTCAATGGTCGTAATACGATACTTAAAGGGATAGTGGTCAGAAATCAGTCTGAATTTGAAGTTGAATCAGTCTTAAATAAATAGACAATGTGAATAATATTTTTATTGTATTTTATATAACAATGTTTAATCTAATGTGTTCAGATTTTATTTTGTAAATAATCCTTTAGGGACTGATCTAAAACCGATATGGCGTAATTTACATCCATCTTATTTATGCACATGGGTGGCTTAATCCTCAGAACCTGTAAAATGTACGTTTAAATATAATTATAATAATATTAATGGTGAGTTTTTTTTTGTTTTCTTGGACTTACATTGCTCCAACGCCCGCCCCGTCCGATCAAAACTCCAAGGTCCTTTATGGATTCCATGATGTCTGTTACATCACTTCTGTCTAGCGGCTTTTTAGTGCAAGGTTCAACGAGTTCTATTCCCAACATGAGCCCTTTACCGCGGACATCACCTATCACCGGATATTGCTTTTGTAATTGCATTAGCTGTTCAATAAAATATTTTCCTGTATCTTTGCAATTTTGTTGAAGATTTTCTTCTTCGATAACCTAAATATAAAACAAATTTGTGTTCAATTTTATAGTTCTTTTATAAAAACCATACTTTAAAAAAAAATACGACGTTTTTTGTTTACTGAGTAAAATATCGAATAAAGTAAAATTATAAAACTGCCCCACCTCCAACACGGCCTTCCCAACTGTAGCCGCCATTGGGTTTCCCCCGAAAGTGTTAAAGTAGGCAGCCCTTGTGTGAGCTTCGGCGATCTCTTTCCTAGTAACAACTGCTGCCATCGGAAATCCATTTCCAATTCCTTTGGCCATAGTGACTATATCGGGAACTACATCGTGCTTTTCAAATCCCCAAAACGCATCGCCGGTCCTCCCGAAACCTGTTTGTACCTTAAATATTTTTAAGCGACATTCAAATTTCCATAATATAAGAAATATATGTTAGGTTTATTGTTTCTATTGATTATTCTCTTTGCTATTCTGTTCAAATAGTGCTTTTTATGATACATATGTATTATAAATATACATTTACCTCATCAGCGACAAACAGGCCTCCCTTGCTTCTAATCAGCTCAGCGGCCTGCTTGAGGTAGCCTCGCGTGAACTGTACAGTCCCATTAACGCCCTGCACGGACTCCGCAAACAATGCGGCCACGCGACCCGCTGGTATTGAATTATCTACGAGCTGTGTTAGTTGCACTACATTTTATTGTGTTCCAAATTTAAATACATTGAAAAGGATGTTACTAGTGACGTTTAATCTATAAAATGTTTCTGATTGGTTTCATTAATTTACCGATTTTTGTATTCAACTACTCCTTAACAGTTTATTTTTTTTAAATATATTAATTGACATCTGATTACTCTCTAATATTATTGTGGGTTCAATATTTTTTTTTTATTACTTCTATCAAAAAACGACACATTTGTTGTTGTGTCGATATATATTGAAAGTGAAAGGAAATAAGAAGTTATTTTCGTATCAAACTAGCTATTAAAAAAATATCACCTCAGAGAGTTGGTGAACATATTTCTCTGACGTCACACAGTCTCCAACACACGAACATGAGCCAGCTATTTGTGACAAGGAGTCTCTGCATCCGCCCCAGATACCGCGGTACGGGTCCGGCAATATCGCCTGTATACACATTTTAAGTTAATTTAATTCATTTAGTATATACATACATATATATTAATAATTATTTTAAAATGAAATTCACTCATCAAGACATTTTATGTCAAATATACGTTACGATTTACGATAAGTCAATAGTCCACCCGCCCAATCCGATGTAAAGTTTTAAAATTTTGATAGTTCGTCATCATTACGTGGTTGTCGCGTTCAGGGCCTGTAGGTCAGGGCTGAATTAATCACAGGGTCATTGACCTGCCTGTCACGATAACATTATTTTATGTGTGACGTGAATAATTAAAGTCATTGAACATAAATTACATGATGAAAACCAGCCGGTACGGAGAGCGGCATGCGGTAAGCCTGTGAAGCGGTGAGCGCCATTATCGTGCTGGAGTAACCATGGTAACAGCTTTGGAGCGAAATGACGTCCTCGTGGCCGGTGAAGGCACGCGCCAACAGAATGGCCAGATCATTGGCTTCCGTGCCACTATTCACCAAGTACACTGTCTGGTGATTAATTTTTTTTTTTATTATTATATAAAACCTCCAAAACAGTTACCTAAATTTTGATTCTTCATATCTGAATTTCGATTAGGTATGCTCACTAGTGTAATTTTGTACACACCTTTAAATCTGCTGGGAATTTAGAAATAAGTTTTTCTACGTATTCATATATTTTTGGGTGTCGGTATATATTCGTCGTGTGCCATAGTGTGTTAATTTGATCATGTAAAGCGGCGGTAACTTTTCTAAAAATAAAATATTTAATTTATAATATATTTATAATGACTGTACAGTAAGTACTTGAGCTAAAGAGATTTTTCTTCCACATAATATGCCGTGGCAGACAATTGTAGTTTATTCAATCAGGGGCCTATTTTGTCAGAATCCATGCCCTTTATTATCTAACTTAAAAACATCTTACATGCTTTACTGTTGTGATTTCCTTTTTTTATCCACTTTATCAGATTAACTTTTTTTAAATGTAACTGTGATATTATGCCAAAAGTCGGTGGTAAATAACATATTATCAGAAAAACAAATAAAAGATGACTTATATTTTCTTACGGATGGCAATGTCCAACGGAAACTGTGACAATCCCTCCAAAAAGATCCAAGTATCTCCGACCTTCGTGGTCAAACAACCACTGCATTCGACCCTGATGCAGCACCAATGGCTTCCTATATATATTGTACACTGCGGGAGGGATGTGATTGGCTTTTATTTCATCAGTTCTTTGTAGTGATGGACCCTAAGTAAAAAATATATATTTTTGAAACGTAAGTAACGTGACCTCGCGTTCTAAGTCAGCCATTATATGTTACGATAGTAATTATTCGGTAAACAACCAAAATATTTAACTCACCGTATATGGTTTTGGTGTAAAGTCATATTTGGGTAGCGTAACTGCGTTTCGCCTGAAGATTGAGTTATGGCAATATCTAACAACTGTAACAAACAAACTATATTATAACTTATTAATATAAATCAAACATTTACATTACATTGAAATCTTCGATAATCCCTTTATTTAGAAGTTACTATAATATATATTTATATTGAAATAAAAGTTACATATATTCGCCATAATGTAAGCCGACAGTCGAACGACAGAAACGCGACTGAAAATTATTTTGAATAACAAAACATGACCGTTGACTTCAAACGTATTAAATACTATATTATACGGCGAACTCACCGGTTCATATTTGAATAGAATTTCAATAATTTATGGACATTTACATTAGGTTATAGCTATACCAATTTTTTTAAAACAAAGGTTTTAATGCCACTTTAATGTGGCGTTTATAACAATTAATTTATTAATGACGTAAATAACATGCCCGTTAATTTGCTTTGAGCCTTAACACTAACCGAATATTTAAAAAAAATATATTATAAGGACTTAAAACATAAGTATAGTTCTACTACATGTGTACACGTCACTTTATCTTATTTTTAAATTGTAAATATAATCGGCTTATTGAGATCGTATTTATCTTTATTACGTATGTTTGTTTACCCTTTAAAATAAATTTATTTTAGTATTTATAAATATTATAATCAGTTTTTTTTTTATAAACAATAGTTTATTTCTATGGCTTGTTGAATGTATTTTTGTAACTAGTAAGAACAATTTGTAAAAACCCTTTGTTGGATGATTTTTTTAACGGTTTACATATATGTATTAGTGACTTACATAACTTACCTGCCTCCTAACTTATACTAGGTTACCAAAGACTTGACCTCTGAGGTCAAAATATTATAAAGCTTTTCGTCACTTCGATAATACATTTCTGCTTTATAATAAAATTATGTTTTATGTACATCCGGTCATAAGAAAATTATTAAGTTATATATTACCCAAAATTGCATGTTTATATAAGTATTCATTGTTTTTATGTCATGGAGGCTTTCTTAATTATCTCTAATTCAGTCTCTATACCTAAAAACATATTCCAAAATAAACTGTTTTAAAAAATCTAAAATATATCGAGGAGGGCGTTAATTTTTGAATTACTTGTTAATTAATTATCACTTATACGATTTTATAATAATATTCGTATTTTCCCATTCTATTATAAAATAAAGGTGTATTTTTGTATATAGCACAGGTTAGATCAGCGAGTATATTTTTTCTATGCTCATAATTCATGTACTTGATATCATTTAAAATTTTATGAAAATTAATCAACTTATAATGGATTGACCAAGAACTGAAAAAAAAAAATTTATTCACACTTTTGAATACAATAAATTTAAATGATAAATTTTATTATCCCTTGTCTAAAACTAAACTTATAATGAAAAATTGAAAATGTTGCCATTTGGTGAGTGCTACAGATTTCAAAACTTAATATTTAAATTCTTGTTTTTAACCTTAATTTCAACATCGGAAAAGGGAAATCATAATGAAAATTGAAAAGTAGACAACATACATATTTGGAATTTTATCTGCACATTACAGTACAGATTACATGTTATCCAAAAAAAGTCACAATATCTATTAAATCATTCAACAACACTTCCACCATTAAATGGTAATATCATTCCTACACCTTGGACTTAAGCGAACCGAAGAAACATATATCAAGAACCTTTGACATTATTTTTACACTGAGGCTAGCTATCATACAACATGCTATAGATTGCATTACAATTTTGGACAATGTAATAAAGGCTTGACTATAAAAATTATAAAAAATTTACTTTACCTTTATAAACACTAGTGTTAAAAAATATTTAAATAATGCTTTTTACTACTTATAACTGAGAACTAAACATTTATTAATCTATAGTATAATAAATACTTTTGTATAAATAACCGGTAAATTTACAATATCGGAACTTAAAGAAAGTTAGCCCAACTGGTGTGTCACTAGTGACAAGGTTACTTCCACGTCAATCGAGTTGGAAATAAAATTGGCATTGGTGAGATTGAGTGTACGCGGTGGTGGCTGTATTGTATCGAATGAAGTGAATGGTCAGTCACTTCAATATATCATTTACATATTAGACAAAAATAAGTTAATACAATAAAAATCAAAATGAAACTATTTTTTATTACGTTATTGGTTCTACCGGCACTACTCTGCTTCCAAAGCTGTAAGTATTTTACCGTTTTATAGAAAGTGTCATGTACGTGGCATAGCTTTTCAGTGATATTTAAAATAAAGTACCTATTAATACCTTCTGTACGAAGAGACATGAGATATAAATGATACAAGATTTAAGTATAATATACAAATTTCTTGTATTTTATTCATAAAATTAGTATGTTCTCTTATGAACTTCTAACGTAATCTACAAATTGAAAATAAATCATCCTTTGTTACTTTTACTAATGTTACGTAAATTCTACGATTATAATTATATATTTTATTAAATAAATATGATAATGACAAACAAGAATCTTCAATAACACAACAAAATCTTACTATCCATCTGCTGACTATAACATAATGTTGAATACCTGTTACTTCTACTTTGTTTTACTTATGTTGAGTTAAATGATAATTAAAAATGTATATTATTCAAAAAATGTGATATATTTATTCAAAGGCCCTTCTAAAATTAATACATTTCTCCTTACCATAATCTAATTGTGCACTTTCAAAAGATACTGATAAAATTTTGAGCTCTCTATGAATAATTTTTTTTAATTTCAGCCAGCACAATATTTGCTAGAGCAGATGAGGATGAACTTGATGATGTAGTGGACATTGAGGGTGAAGACAACCAGGTGGTGGGAGACGACGCTCTCGGTGATGACGATGATTCAATTGTTAAATCATCACAAGATGTTGACACAACTATACTGTTCATGAAACCCATCACCAGTTACGGTGATGTGGCATTCGGTAAGATTATTGACTACATCTTGTAAAAATTCAACTTTTAAAATATTGTAAATCACTTGATAATTCCAATGTTTTATATACAGATGATATTAAAATAGTAGACTTATGACCTATGTCATTATTAAATATTACTTTTAACTAATTGAATTTCCTCAATTATCTATATACCATTTTAAAAATACTCTGTTTTAATATATTTTCACACTATTTGGTTGTAGATCTTCAAGCTGGCTACCCTGTTGAGTTCCTCGTTGGCTTCATTAACAAGGGCTCTGAAGACTACATCGTTGAGACTATGGAGGCCTCTTTCCGTTATCCCATGGACTACAACTATTACATTCAGAATTTCACAGCACTACCTTACTACAGAGAGGTCAAGCCTAAACAAGAGGCTACATTCGCTTACTCATTCATCCCCAACGAGGCTTATGCCGGACGTCCATTCGGACTTAACATTCAGCTCAACTATAGAGACGCCAGCGGAAACTACTATCAGGTAAGATATGGAATCAATTAATCTTTTTTTTTCAAAAAAAATCCTTCAATATTCATATAATGTATAAATTGTTGTTACATATATATATTTATCATTACTTTTATATCTCAGGAAGCCGTATACAACCAGACAATCAACATTGTCGAAGTATCCGAAGGACTTGATGGAGAGACATTTTTCTTGTATGTCTTCCTTGGTGCCGCCTGTGTGTTGACCTTAGTTCTTGGACAACAAGCATTATCTTCACTCGCAAGAAGATCAAGGTCCCCACGATCCGTGTCTAAGCCCATTGAGACCGGAACTGCCACTAATGTTGACTATGACTGGTTGCCAAAGGATGTGGCTAACCAACTTAGTAAGTCATTATTTTCACCCAGAATACTTTAACTAGCTATGCTTGTATATTTAATCGCCTTTGATATTTGTGTCATCATCTTTCTTCACCCAATCCTGTCTGGGTGGCTTGACCCACCTCAGGACAAATTATTTTTGACCAAAATTTTTTTTTTATCACAATTGAATTAGTAATAGCATTACAAACAAGAGTCCAATAAAAAACTTGCTCTATATAGAAATCAGTAAACAAGTAGGCTAACATACTTTTTATGACCAGTGAAAGTCGTAACAAAATTGGTCAATTGGTTTGAGACATCCAAAACAGATGAAAAAGCAACCATGTTTAATTAAATTTCTTATGCATATATCCTTTATCATGTATGCTTGCATATGCATTCAGTGAGAAATATATAATTCTAAAATTATAAACAGACGCTTCCCATTTCATTTACTTGTACAGATATTAGATGTATATGAAATATAAACAAATACACGTCTGTTGCTTGTATCAAGTCGAGTATCTGATGGTATATTAATATGATATGTGTTCACAGAAAAATCACCCAAAACCCCCAAACAGTCACCACGCGCGAGGAAAGCGAAAAGATCTGCCGGCGATGATTAAGAAGTCCAGTTATTTAAGAAACATCACACCCACGTGTGAGAAGATGCAGTGTGTGATTGTGAACGCAGCTAAAATAAGATTAGGTCTTATAGTTCTGTCAAACTAATTTTTTTTACGAACATCATCCATGGTTGAATGTAGCCAGCCTAATCTTATTTAAGTTGTGTTGAATTAAGACTGTGTGATTTTTAGTTGATGAGTAAGTTATGGAACAAAATGTGTGGACAGCCTTGTAATGTTTGCGGTGATGAGAAGACATAATTTAATTAAAATGTTAATTTTTTATTTTGTTTTATTTTGCATTCTTTATGGTATTGATATATGAAGTGAAACTTCTTAAAGTGTATGATGGTCGATATTTGCGGATGAAACGCAATGATAATAATATTAGTGACAAAAAAAAATTATATGATTTTGTCCAAGAAGAGAGAGTAAGCTATTAAATAAAGAAAAGTAGTATGCAGCAAATGGTCCTGGAGACGACGTCGAGAAAGATCTAACGAGAGAGATATTTACAATTAACATGGCATTCTTATTTGCAAACGTTATTTATGAATTTATTTTACTATTTTTTATAAAATGTGTAGTTTCTTAGATTAAGTGTTCAATCAAACCAACTCGTCAGCATTATAATATACGTTGATTTTCATTTAGTACCTTAAATAGACAAATAAAAAATCGATGCTTGTATAATTAAAATACATAATAAACTTCAATGTGAAATTTTCATACATATTATATCATCAAAATCACGCATTGATTTCCATAAATTCATTTCCAATTAAGTACCTAATTCAACCAAAACTATTCTGTATATTTATCTTGACGAGTATATTTTATTACAATTAATTTATGCGAATAAGTATTAAATTAATTATATTAAATAGAATAATAAATTATATTAGCAAAAAATCTTATTTGGTCAGCAAAATATTGGCTGACTATTTTTATTTAACTGAATACTTAAGAAAAATATACTAAAAAGAGAAAAAAAATAATGTATAGAGTAATAAAGAAAATGAACATGAGATCAATTGTTGACATATTTATTTAAATATTTTCTAAATTAGTTTCCGACGGTTTAATATTATTGCAAACTCAAATACAATTCGTTGTCAACTCATGTGCAAAAGTAAAATGTATAAATATTAAAAAGAAGAATCGAGTGAATATTTTGTAATATATGACATAAATAAACTAAAATAATTTGTTATAAATATCAAATTTCCAAATGGCAATAGAAAAACCGATTTAAGTCAGTAATCTGTTGGCAACACTGAATCGGTAAATTTTCCTTTTAATATTTTTTATCTGTCAATCTTTCCTTTTTTCGTACACGCTCTTTGCGTTGCACGTGTTATTTTGAGTTACTCGCTCGATATCTGAATAAAATGGATAAACCTAACGTTCTCGCTCGCGTTGTTAAGGTCCTGGGCCGTACCGGTTCCCAGGGACAATGTACTCAGGTCAAAGTTGAGTTCATCGGAGAGACCAGCCGTCAAATTATCAGAAACGTGAAAGGACCGGTCAGAGACGGAGACATCCTCACGCTGTTGGAATCTGAGCGTGAAGCCAGAAGATTAAGATAGGTGAGGAATTTATCGTTAACACAACCTAGTTGTGGCAAAATCGTCATCTAATGGTAGCTGTACTATAATCCTTATATCCTTGCATTTGACAGCATCGCAGTCCGAAACCAAAATAATTATGTCCTGAAGATCAAATATGACTTTCTATTTGCATTCAACTTTCTTATGAATTATATTTTCTTAGTCACTATAGCTCCCAGTCACATAACTAATGTGAAGTTTTCTTTTCCAGGGTGTGGAGAAACTACTAGGTTAAGCTCTTACATGTAACAGTTATTCAAGTTGTGAAATATAAAACCGTCAAAGATGTAACCAGCTCATAAATATACGACTTAAATAACATTTTGCCTTTCATTTACCTTCGCATACTTCTTTGAGAAATAATTAGACATAAGGGGTTGCACAAGGGAAGCAAACAGACAGTCAAACTTGAAATATATACATTTCAATATTACAAAGATATTTATTAGAGTTAACAAAAAATATTTACAAACAGACAAGTGAAATGTTACAAATGTATACAGTATAATTTTGAGAAGTTTCTATAAAATCATCATTAACTAGCAACACTCATTCAAATGTGTTTAGCACATTTTATGAATTCTATATTCAAAATCTTTAAAAAGGTTACCGATCCAACATAATTTAGTAAGTTTCTTCTATTTTATATATAATAGATAAGTTAATTTTATTTAAATATTTGATACAAGTGCATAATTTATATAATTGTAAACAATTTGAAATGAAATGCAATGTCCATTTTTATCATCAAGCTCCCGAGCGACATAATCACTCTTGTCTTGTCTTCACACAGTTTAGATAATAAAAAGTCCTTTTTAGTCCGAAATAAACTCTCAGCATCATACAAATTAAGCTTTCCAAGAAATCCGTTCTTTTATTTACAAGTTAGGATCGCTTACACATGTACACTGTATTAAGTCATGAATTACCTATATGTTATTTGTCATTGGCCACAAAGTTTTGAGCTGTGATCAAGACAAGATCATTGTGAATAAATGAAAATTTTGACAACTTTTGACTTTTGTTACCATGAATATGCTCCCGCATCACACAGCATGAATAAAATAAACTACAAAATTACTTTTGAGGTGAAAGACGTCAAACATAACACTAAGGCATTAGTATTCTAATAAGCCTTGATTCTATGTTATTATCAACAACAGTCCAAAATGAACCTGTTTTCTTCCGTAATAGAGTTTTATTGTTTTATAATGTCAAAATAAACACAGTCTTTTGATTTCCGTTACGTAGATTTGACACTGTGTGAAATTAAATCTTTTAAAAACCTACAAAATTATTTAAGAAGACGTCAGAAATAGTTTTAAATATTTTTATAGGCTTCATGATCTTCATGAGCTTACTTTGTAAATAACTCTATTAATATAATTTTTCTACAGTGAAATGTTTAGCGAATTTTGTTTACATGTAAGACGGTCGGAATATAGTTTGTCTAGAGTTAATATACACATATCCTAGTTTACATTGGATTACGGCATAGCGTCCTTTTACAACCTCATTATTATCATCTATGTGTTATCACAAAGTTCTTATCATATTTTTATTAAAACCATCTACTTATTATATAATTTGCTGTTATAACTAATTAATTACAAGTTAACAGAAATGAAAATGAACATTATGTTGTATATTTGAATTTTTATTCACATATCAATAACTTTATTTGTTAACAGTTACTATACATATCGGATCACATATTCAATAATAAACATAACAATCGGGATACATAAGTACATATCGGCACAGACTCGCTTCAACATCATTAATTACATTGTAAATAACTCATATCTATTTACAAAAATATACACAAGTCATTTTTGTTGGTGGCCACTCCACAGAGACAAATCACTTTGCACTTTGATCACACTGCGCTCCGAAAGACGATACTAGGTGTCGTATTTCTCACTTTCGCACTGACTTCCCCAAAATAAGCAATTTCCTATACCACTATAACATATTAGGATGACCGCTGCAAGAAAAACTACACTGCACACCGTACATGGCTTCCTTTCTAAGAAAAATCCGATCAGGTACAACACCATAAACATTACGTGCGTATTCACCAACGCCGGGTGCACAGGTTTTGGAATTAGCAGCACGGGAATCAGCCATTGCAAACAATACATCTCGTCAATGATTACGCCGATACGAAAACTATAGAATCAGAATTAATTATATGTAGGGCACGACTGATTACTGCAAATGACATGTTTTGAATGATATCATTGTTAATGAGCCATCCATTAAAATAATGTCAAGGAATCCATTAAATGCGGAATGTGGAACAGTTGACATTTGCAGTAAGTTATACAGTATAGGTGCTTAACTACAGATTTTGTTTTTGACAGGTGTCTATTGACAGTAGCCTCTAATAATTGTACCTACTTCTTGGAAGAATGCCATATAAAAAAACATAATGTAACACAACTCTTTTATCGACTAATTTTGGTATTATAACAATGTAGTTTTTAGTATTTCAATATAGATTATAAGAAATGTATTGTATGAAGCGGTTTTTCAGGATTATATAGTAAAGTCCAGTATTATTTTTACATGGTATACTCTTTGTGTTACTCATGTTTATATGTAATTGTTAATTATTAATTAATTGAAGATAAATTCCCTTACATGCGACCAGGTTTAAATTTTATTTTTAATTAAATATTTATATGATTCGTACAACATTATTACTGTATGTTTTTCTTATTTGAAATATTATTTTATAAAATAATGTATGGAAATATTTGTTTTGACTCATATGTAATATATATGTATAATTGGGGTTCATGGTGTATATACATTATTATAAACGAGCCAATCTTAGTTGCTTGGACTTATTACGTGTAATTAGCGTTTTCTTACGCATGAAACCAGAATTTATTTGAATCACCGTTCAATTTTTTATTAAAATAGTTTCCTATACTTTAACCAGTTTTTGATGACTGATGAAGAAGTTATAAATAAATCATAAATTTAATTTGAAAACAAATTATCAGAACTCTATATTTATACTCTAGTAGTTATGTTACCTAGGTTAACAACTAATTACTGTAAGTCTAATTTCGTCCAAAGGCTACAAAACAAATGGCGTCTGTATTTCACAAAGAGTGATTAATAAAATGATATGTTCAATCTTCTATATTTAATATTCTTAAATAAAACTATAAAGGTAAAAATTTAAATTATTAAAGAAATCGATGTTTAAGAATATTCATATGTTTTCAAGTAAATAAACACCAATTACTAGAATTATACCTACTTTTCTTATGAGAACCATAACTATATTATTTGTATGTTTAATGTTTTAAATGATAATAAATGATAATTCACTTTAATATTAGCTGATAGCATCTCAAACTTAGGTCACGGTTCATTGCAATTGAGAATCACTTCGCATTAACACGTTCTAGAATCAGTTGTTTGTGTAATTACAAACTAATTGTCAGGCCACCTCAGTAATCCTTATACCCATAATTACAGTCATGACCTAAAAATATAATAATGTGAGGGTGAATTATAGTAACACGAATAAAGCCCCAAAAACCGTATAGTAACAGTAATGTTTATATACCAATTAACCCAATTTTATAGTGCTATCAGATGTCCTATCTCAATTTATCCATTGACTATTAATGTATAACTACAAGTTATACATAAAACTATTGATTTGATATCAACAAATGTTTAGAAACATAGTTTTTTATATAACATAATTACATAAGCTTGTGAAAAATTCATTACACTATTGAATGAAACGAAAAATCCCTTCTATAATACGTGTGGTATGAGGATTAATGGTCAGGGGGTACAAAGAGGTTTTCATTGGCATCTTTCATTCTATAAACCTATTTCCACGACGCATGCGCGTTCAGAGTTCCCTCACCCCATTTTTGGATAGTTTCCCGCCAGTGCCCTTCCAGAATTGTGTCTGTGAAGGTCTCTCATAGCCAAAAAATTGTTAAAACACCAGATCATATCCGTCATACCATATCGATTAATATATTTTAAACATGACCCAAATTGTATTCAAATCAATGGTCGAATATTTTTTATCATATTTTATTGAATCGGTTTTAGCATTGTTTCTGATCTTTTCCGTCATGTGCCACGACGGCGAGGAGGATTCGTATTAATTCAATAAATAACATGACAATAGGATACGTATATTACAAGTAAGTTACATAGAATATACAACCGTTATAATCAATAGAAGATGGCGAACACGGCACATTTGATGAGGCGACAGAGCTCGCGAGATTTGTACGCCCAACGATCTTTGGATAGAATGGAGATGAAGGAACTGAGAGGTCGGCTGGTGACCATGGAAAATGGACATCCCATACACCGCACCCACGTCATATACGGCGCCACCAATCAAGCCTTTGAGGACACGAGCCCCAATAGAAGATCCTCTGAGACACCGACTAGCAAGGCCAGCTCCACAGAAGGTCCCACGGGCTTAAAGCCCGAAGGAGGCGAGTGCGAACGGGAATCTTGGGACAGCAAGTTGACGTTCTTACTTGCGACCGTCGGATATGCTGTGGGTCTTGGTAACGTTTGGAGATTCCCCTATTTAGCACAGAAAAATGGCGGTGGAGCGTTCTTAATCCCGTATTTTGTGATGTTAGCTATTGAGGGTATACCGATTTTTTATTTGGAGCTGGCCATCGGGCAAAGATTAAGGAAAGGCGCGATTGGTGTTTGGCACCAGGTCTCACCGTACTTGGGTGGGATTGGTATCAGCTCAGCTGTGGTATCTTTCAACGTAGCGTTGTACTATAATTCCATCATCGCCTGGTGTCTGTTCTACTTTGCGCAGAGCTTCCAAGCTGAGCTGCCTTGGTCGGAGTGCCCGAAGAAATACTTCAACAATGGATCCTACATCAGCGAACCAGAGTGTGCTGTAAGTATTTAATTATTTTTCAATATTGATCAAATAATTTATACTCATGGCAGCCGTATAGGATATTTCAATTAAATACGCCACTGTTAAATTTTTCATATTTCAACTTGTCTTATTGACTAGTAAATATGTTATATTTTTTATTAAATAACCAGATAACTACATTTCTAACTTACTATAAAAAGGGTTTCATATTATAAATGACAACTGTATTTCAGTCTGAAGCATAGAGCAGTAATTCTGTAAATATTTTTTATCACATCTCTTCATTATGATTACATAACTAATGTTGCATCGAAACATTTGTATTGATAAACTTGACGTGACCGTCGGGAGAATGTACTCCAAATACATCGTATAATATGTCTTTTTTATATATCTATATTATTATATTTTATGGCTTTAAACTAAAACAAAAAACTTTAGGAATCTAAACCAAAGTATACGACATAAATTTTAGCTCTAGAATGACCCCTACATCTTCCTCAGAATAAAAAATATAAAATATATGGACTTACAATCGTACAATAATCTTGTCCCATAAAGGTTTCGTTCAGAAAACTAAAATGAACACATATTTAGTATTAAAAGATCAATATAAAAAATTCATTATTTAAAAAACCTATAGAGTAATTTAATAAAATATAAAAAGTTAACCTACGGTTGTAAAATATTTATATTTTTTAATTTCAATATGAAAACACTTGTAAAATATGTTTCTGAATTAGTGAACTCTTCTTAATGTATATTTACATTGCGGTTCTCTTTTTGGTGTAGGAGTAAAATCTGTCGATCGACAGAAGGGTAATAGACTCTACATTTGCATCTAGGTTAAAACTAGGGAAGCAAGTTTGTGGTTTAGAACCTAACAATATTTAAAGAGTCCCTCCAAGAAAAGTTGTACAGTTATTAAGATTTTTTTAAAATGAAATACGATATTTCAAGTGTCTGTTAGACGTTGTAATTACTATTTACTTCTTTATTAATTACTCAGCTAAGGCAACACCGTTTTAGCTATAAATGTGAAACTTGACGCAGGAACATTTAATTACCTTAGTCTTTTAACATAATTAAACTGACGTCTAAGTTACTTAAAGGTATATAAAACACTATCGACAACAGCGTTACTACTGACGTTATTTTATATGAGATTATATAAATTAAAAGTAAAATACGAAAAAAGACAACTCATTTTTAGAACTAAATAAGGAGATAACAGAGAAGAATTTTATGCAACGAATGAAAAGTTGTTAGGTATTAAGCTCTGTGTGCTAATAGATTAGACCATATATTGCTGCCGACGGATTTTGAAGCAAACAACTTTGTAACATGTATCGCAACGTGGACTTAGATAATAAAGTCTACTACTGAAGAATAGAGATATTACAAGAAGGAATAATAGACTAACTTATAATCTCTATTAGAAAATTCTTTCAAAATTAATAAAAAATAAGGTTTATTTTCTTTAAATTAAAAAAAAGTACCTTATTTTTTCATTAACTTTTATTCGAAGCTATATACAATATAATAATAGTTTTGTAAACGTAATTATAAAATGGACCACAGTCAGCTTATATCTCTTCTTACTCTCTAGATAAAGTCCTGCCAGACGGTTATTTATACCTTCAAATAGAAATACAGTTAAAATATAAAGCTGTAGAAGTCGAGGAGCATTCCTGGAGCATACCAGGAGCATTATATAGAATAATATTTTGATCCGTGTTGCTTTTATTATATATGAATGTTCATTTTAAAATCAAAATTGTTAAATAACATTGAAATTATAAAAAAAATAGACAGGTACATATCGAGACTCATCCGAGAGTATATTGAAATTAAGGATTATCCGATTTCAATAGAGAAGGAGGCTGGCATCTATCTAACTTCGGGACCCCGTCATTAAAAATATTAAATGCCATGTCCTTGACAAACCACAGGACTTTGCGACACCCTAAGCACATTCTGCTGGCATCCAGAGCGGTACGCCAGAAAATTAAGAAATTGTTGGCGGTAGATAATTAATAACAAAACCAACTGACAGACATTGACATCTCGTCTGCCCGTGATCACGGTTGCTGCACGATTGTTGTCCCGAAGCGTCGGGAGCATGAATTTTGAAGTAATAAAAAATTTTTGGTAATCCTTGTCGGATTAATAATTTAATTTAAATGAATACTCGCGAAAGTCTTTGATATCATTATATATAAAAAAAATATGTCTGAATGTACCAAATTAATACAAGGATTAATTTTCTCGATCATGGCAAACAGTTTGGGTCAGCAGATGTGAGGTAAGGCTTTTTAATTGAAATGCCCTAAAATAAAGGTACATTCAGTATTGCCATCAAAAAAAGTTGGCCACGTTAGCGAATTTTTCTGCTTAGAATTTTCTTTGAACCCGTATTAATGAAAAAAGTTTTTGTTAAAAGTACATAGTTAGGTACCTTGAATTTTGTGATTCGAAATTACTGATAGGATATTTCTATATATCCTCGCATAGTAATTCTGTGGTAGAATTTACTTTTTGAACATTATTTTGTAAAGTATTTCTAAGCTAAATATCTTTCAGGGTATATTTTTCAGTGGTCACATGTTAATGATTTTTATATTAGTTCCAATCGGTCTGCATTTATTGGAAGGTGTTGTTTATTGGAAGGAAACGGAGGAAAGGAAACTGATTTTGAAATGACAACACCGGATGCAATGAAATCTAATTGTAAGAAGATCGGGATTATTGTATACTAGCTGTTGCCCGCGGCTCCGGCTCCGCCCGCGTGTTGGTCGTTTTTCGCATAACCATATATATATATCAAACTTAAAATAATTACAAACAGAAAAGGGATGATAACAAATGATAGACAACTACAACCACCTAACAACAATGAACATACGAACCGCATGGTAGTCATTACACAACGGTGAATGTTAACACCGCGATCTAGGTTGCTGACGTATCAACGCCATCTATCGAGCACAATATGCAACACTTCAACCGCGCTCGCGCGCACTGCGTTATTTGTTATTTATGTTACCTCTCGTAAGTTTTAATATTAAGATTAACATATATTAGAACATATTTCTTTAGTAACTAATATATCTAATTAGCTATTAACTAACATATAATATATACCTTACTAATCATATTAAGTTGTAGTGTTTAAAAGTTTTGAAGCAGTGCTTGAAGTAAATTTTCAATTGATCGTAACTTCTTTTTCAATTAACCGATTTTGACGAAACAAAGTTTTGACAATGCTCCTAATTATATGTAATCCAACTGTGTAAACCGCGTTCAAATCCCTGGAGTAATTTTGAAGTTATAACGTACCAGACAGACAGACAAAAATTCCAAAAATTGCTTTTTGGTTTCTATGACCCTTCTTTAATTGCCTCCTATCAGTTTTTTGGAAAAATATTTAATGTACAGACATTCGATTTTTACTGTCTTATTATATGTATAGGTAAAATGTATTTTTTTTTTTAAACCAGAACATTTTCAAAAATATTTTTTATGTTGCGTTCGTGTGTAGGCTGCCTGTAGTAGAATTTTATATAGATTCCTATAACAACCGGCATACAGAGGAAACTGTGAAAAGAAGAACTTTATGATTTAAGATTAGTTTTATAAAACAATTTCTTGCTTTTGTTTATTCTCAGAATAAACCTGTTTAGGAGTAACTTTGCCTATACTTATAAACAAAGTTAACATGTTTATTCAATAGCTTATTTCAAGCCTAAACTCATTGGAAGAGAAGCTTTTGAAGAAAAAACAAAGCATTCGCGAACAGTCGCTGGAGTACACTTGAAAGATTAAATACTTATTCACACGATAAAAAGACTTTCATGTTAAAAATATGTTCACTCACTTGTTTTAGATTTTTATTCAAATAAGCTACGTACATACAACAATTGGATTAAATAATACTAAATAGCGTAAACCATTCGTGTTCTTGATAAAAACAATACGTAATCCCCGAGGATGTTTGCGCGCCGGCCTCCAGACCAGACATATTTACGTATTAGCAAAATTTAAAGAGCGTATTCATGATGGAGCTTACGGATCCTTGGGAAACCAACATCCCCAAAGACCATACCATCAAGGTCAACAAATATAACGAGCTCACTAACGAACTCGCTCGAAATAGGCTCATCGTGGATTTGGATTCAGTATTGATCTATTAATGACTGAGCTCGGCTTTGTTTTACACAGTACAAGTATATTGTATATTTAATACATGTAAAATTATCCCATACTCTATATTAAAAAAATAGTTTTTTTTTTATTTCTAAATCTTTGAAATATTTAGGCAATGTTTAAAACAATCACATGATATCAGAATTATTCCATGCAATTCTTTCACTTTTAAATTAAACAACGAAATGTAATGAATTTTGTATAAATTATAGTTTTTATGAAAATGAAATATTAATATTAACTAAATAAATTTTAATTATTTCTATGCAATGAATATATTATTTAAAGTGTCTTGAACAGCAATACATTATAGTGGGAGAGTCAGTTTTAATATGTTATTGAGGCAATCTTCTTCTTCCTGGCAATTTATCCTAGCATTAGCCAGGGTCTGCCTTCCTGTTTCAACCATGTGAGTGGCGAGGAGTGGTTTTAAGGGAGCGACTGCCGTCTGACCTGCAAAACCCCGTTTTACGGGTAAAACCAGGATAGGAAAAGATAGAGAAGGGCGGAAAGAGGTTAGAAAGGGGAATGGGGGGAGGTACAGGACACCACCTTCATGGACTAAGGATAAAGGTATGAAAGTGGTGGCTCGAGTATCCGGGGTCGCGTACCCGTATGCCCAAGGCTAAATATCGGAAAAATACTTAGTAGGACACCCTCTGGATGTTATTGAGGCAATATTATTCAGAAACTATTTTCTGACTTTAATTGAACAGTATGAAATATATATCGGATTTATTATAAATTCATTGTTTTAAAGACAGGAAGCCAGCCTCGCTGACGTCACTAATGTCACTTGTTTCAGTACGTTCCCGATATTTGAAAATGAAACTTCAATTCTTCTAAATGTTCTTGTATTTCTCGAAGGTTCTTCATAATCACATTCTTTATGATCCGCACTCGCTGAACTCTGCAGTCCGCTGTCGTGCGTCCAGACGTCATATTTATTCCAGAATTTAAACATAGTTCTATTCTCTTTGATTTCGTTTTACTTTTAACAATAGTAACGACGACCAATAAGTTGTTATAGTAATTGATGCCAGTTATTTTCATGTTACATCCGTCATTGAACCTGCTTGCGCCGATGTATATATTATAGCTGTTGGTTATCAGTCTAGTTCCTCTTTATCCCTTGATACAGTAATATTTATAACTTAACATGTATTAACTCTATAGGATATGTTCTGTACTATGTTGTCGCCGATTTCGCTAGAATGGAATTTAATTAGTTTTAAATGTTTTACTAATTGATTATTACTCATTATTTATATAAAATTTTTATCGTAAAACTAAATACGGAGATTTTACAGTTGGTCGTTCTGAAATGTAACGTGATAGTATCGTTATTTAAAGATTTATTTATCAATGAGATTAGCAATTTATTACAAAATGTTAAAAAAATAAATATTCGTAAAGGAATCTTATATTTTATGTTTGCTTTGTGTAAATGAAATTGGGTCCTAAAACAACAAGATTATAAACAAGACGTTATTGGTGGTTTATCTTTTATTTACTATATTATTTTCGTTTACAGCAATGTTATTGTATTTAGATGTCTGAAATGTTTAAAATAAATGGTACCCGATGTACCTAATACTTGAAAATAGAATAGGAAACTTTTAAAATATAACAGAAAACCTTTTTGGTCCTGTAGTCGGGAATAAAAAAGAGGCAGAGACATAAAAAGGTTCTTGCAAGTTATCTGTATTTCTTTATACGTTATAGGCGCCACGTTTCAACAATGAACATGTGATTTTACTCTGAATAGTTCCAATACAACACAAAACTTTAGCCCCAAAACCTTTGTCGTATCTTATAAAGATTACGTAATGTACTGAGAGCCGATAATTCTTATGACTTTTACGTCTTTGTTGTCATATAAAATTGAAATACATTTATAAAAATTAAGAGTTTTGTTTAGATTCCTTATAATTTAGATTATGTTCTAGAATATTTTATGGCCTAAAATATTATTTGAAAAAAATCATCTCTTTTATTCTTACTTTTTAAAGGTTGGTTTAATTTTGGCGTTCGAAAGCAAATCGTTGCAGTGATGACCTTTCCCCTATAACCTTAAAGCTGTGTCGTATTGACGTAGGCGTTGCGTAGGCAGCTACGAGTTAGCAGCTACCGAGTCGTAGCTGGTTTACGTAAATATAAAATAAATGAAATTATAACTTGCTTATTACCTACTTTGTCTTAATTTTAATGTAAGAGAAATATATTTATAATAAATTTAAAAAATTTGTTTGTTATATTGACAAAAATCGATTTAGAAAGAATTTTTTTTTTCTCTGAATACGTAACAAAAAAGATACTGCTGTTTCAGAAAATATTTAAAATTATTATCTATCCCCACAAATACGGTGTTTAGATAGAGCAAAGCGTATTTGACAAAAAGAATTTCCATATATTAATACAGAAATAGAATGAATATAAACACAATGTTACAGTCGAAGCGAATAAAACAGTGGAACTTAAACGGAACGTATTCAATTCGCATCTGAAAGGATATTATAGGATATAGAATGAAAAGACCAATGCGCTTTGAATAAAACAATATTATATATATCGGATTTAATACAAATTCATTATTTTAAAGAGAGGACGCCAGCCTCGCTGACGTCACTAATGTCACTTGTTTCAGTACGTTCCCGATATTTTAAAATGAAACTTCAATTCTTGTAAATGTTCTTGTATTTCTCGAAGGTTCTTCATAATCACATTCTTTATGCTCCGCACTCGCTGAACTCTGCAGTCCGCTGTCGTGCATCCAGACGTCATATTTATACCAGAATTCAAACATAGTTCTATTCTCTTTGATTTCGTTTTACTTTTAACAATAGTAACGACGACCAATAAGTTGTTATAATAATTGATGACAGCCTTAAGTTATTTTCATGTTGCATCCGTCATTGAAGCTGCTCGCGCCGATATATATAATATTATTGTGAAATAAGAATTGTTTTGCATTTTTTCTGGAATAATAAGTTACCCGACCTCGAATCATAATAAGATACTTTATATAATCAGTAGTTGTTATTTAAGATTTTCTATTCGTCAGACATTTGAACAAAGTGCTTTAACCTTGATGTGGGTTCACTTAAAACATGGTCTGAAACCGTTCTTTACATTAATCAGTAGAACTTTTTTAAAATAGACGTTTCTGGTGTACCGTGAAAAACATTTACAATAGTGGGTGTTGCTAGTGGCGCCATCCGTGTCATTTAGTTAGTAAATTATAATATACTATAATCCTTACAATTATTTTTATGATTAATTATAATTAATTATAACACTGAACCATTGTAATTTTGTAATGGCAACATTAAAGTATCACCTTGTATTTATAGTTTTCAACAAAATTTGTAAGACTGAAACTGTACCTCGAACATGAGTCAATAAAGTTTATTTCAATAAATATTGTAAATATATACCTTTTACGACTCATACATAGATTTAATCAATAAAGTCTCTATAAAGCACGAAGAACTAAATAAACAAAGTCGTAGCTTATTTAAATCGGTAGTTTATTTTATTAATTATTTTGCTTACATTAATGTATCTCGTTTCAGGTAAGCAGTCCCACTCAATATTTCTGGTACCGAACCACTCTCCAGATATCGGAAGACATCAATCATCCCGAAACATTTAATTACAAGATCGCGCTCGCTCTCATCATCGCCTGGATCTTAGTCTACATGTGTATGATCAAAGGCATAGCGTCTTCTGGGAAAGTTGTCTACGTCACAGCCACCTTCCCATATATAGTTCTGGTTATATTTTTCTTCAGAGGGATAACTTTGAAAGGAATGGGAGATGGGCTCGTTCATCTCTTTACGCCAAAATGGCATAAAATCCTAGATCCAGTTGTCTGGTTGGAAGCGGGCACCCAAATTTTCTTCTCCTTGGGCCTCGCTTTCGGAGGCCTTATCGCATTCAGCTCATACAACCCGGTGGACAATAACTGCTACAGAGATGCGATCATGGTCTCAATGACGAACTGTCTAACGTCCATGTTCGCTGGCATTGTTGTTTTCTCTATCATCGGTTTTAAAGCAACTATGGTTTATGAGAAATGTTTGGCCATACGAAATGAGACCCTCCTTGAAGTGTTTGGTCCTGAGTATACTAGAATGTCGTTTCCCGAAGCCGGTCAAAAATTGGCCGTCATGCTGAACGATACCGTAACCAATTTTATTATGCCACATCTACCGGAATGCGATCTCCAGAAAGAGCTGGACAACGTAAGTATAATTCCGTAGAAATTAATATAACAACATTATTCTCAGTGAAATGTACGGAAAATTTCTTCTCACTATTTTCATTTTCATTATCAGAAGGTTATATTTCAATTGTATCATTTATATCGCTTACCTTATAAATTTGCATATATAGCTATAATATTTATATCAAAATTCTAAACATTCATACCTTAATTGCGGCGCGCTTACGTACTGGTTTCCAGACATTCCGCAATTCATTACTTCACCCTCAATTAAAGCGGATTTGGTTAAATTATGATAACATAATCTAATTAATGGAAAACATTGTACATGAAACAATTTTAATATATCAGAATATTTAACTTTTAAGTACACTATGTGACTCTTTTGTTGTATGTTAGGTGCGTATGTAGTGTATCCACAATCCAGACCTATTAAGGTAGTTATTTTAAGACCACTTACCGTTTTCCTATAAAATATCTATCTTACTTTGTCTTTGTAATATATACACATGTTTAATTAATATCAATATTCAAACAAGCCATCCGCAGCTGTGATTTAAAAAACTATATAATTTACGCTTCGGTTTCTAGTTTGTCTTAATTCTAGTTTTCATGTCTATGTAATCTGTTTGTTTTTTTATTTCCATGTTTTCGAAAACTTCTCATTCGGATATTGTATAAAAAAAATCGAATAGTTTTTTTTTTTAATATTTATTAAAAATAAGTAATTTGGTTCGATAGTTAAGCATTATATTTTCTTATTTTAAATGTGGCTCTATTTAAAATTTGTTATATTCCAGACTGCATCGGGCACTGGTCTAGCCTTCATAATATTTACGGAGGCCATCAACCAGTTCCCTGGTGCTCAGTTCTGGTCCGTGCTGTTCTTCTTGATGCTGTTCACTCTCGGCATCGACTCGCAGTTCGGGACGCTGGAAGGCGTGGTTACCAGTATTGTTGATATGAAACTGTTTCCAAATCTTCGCAAGGAGTACCTCACTGGAGGTCTATGTCTGATCTGCTGTTTATTGTCTATGGGTTTCGCTCATGGCTCTGGGAGCTATATATTCCTGCTCTTTGACATGTACAGTGGAAACTTCCCGTTACTGATCATCGCTTTCTGTGAATGTATTGGGATAGCATACGTCTATGGCGTGAAGAGGTTAGTACGTGTTTAATTTTATATCTGGCAACACTTAATAAATTTAAAGTTTATGGATTTTTTTTTATATACGATTTGGCACATGCTAGTAGTTTTAATATTACACAAATATAGTTGTACACATAATATACTAAGCTATTGATTCTCAATTGAGAGAAATACTTTTTCCTAAAGATGACGTACAAGCTTCTTAAAGTAGAGTATAATCTTAAACATTAAAACTATATTCAAAATAAAAATAATAAATACATGCTTTATTTATTAAAAATTATTCCCAAAGGTTTCAAAGAATATAAGTTAGTTCAACATAATTATTTGGATCCTTCTCTTGAATAAATTAATAATTTTGTCAGGAATTAAATATTTTTGACAGTAGACAGCTCTACGTTCTATGTTCATTATATGTTGTATCTGTTGAATATAAAAGTTTGGAAAGGTTTTTTCTTATTGGGGCGTTATAAATTGTTGTAAAAAATATATTTTTATTCTTAAATCGATGATGGAGATAACAAAATATTTACGGACCAAAAAATAAATTGATCAGAAAACACTCATTTTAATAAGATTTTGATTTGAAGGCCAGACTTTGAATTTTTTAAGTGATATGAAATTCAAATTATTAAAGATTAATTTCGTATGCATAGAAATTTGAACTATAATAATATAACTGTTATAAATTATAATAACCAAATTGTTGGATAAAATTTATTGATAAATTTAAAAAAAAATGAAATATTGATATAGATTTGAGTAGTTTTGTTATTGTTTTCGTTTTAAATTTCGAATAAAGCCTTTGTTGTGCGAATGTTAAATGGTTTCAACTCTATAACGTTTGTTTCTGTCTACGGCATCTGATCGCTTTAAAACGAGGTTTTATTGCTCAGCTTAGCCTAAGCCACGGATCGTTGACACGTTTTCATTCACAAATGTTCGCACTTTATATTGTAGTTTATGGAATAAGATTCAGGAAAAGCCTCGTATATGGTGTGAAGATACTAATTTGTAGCCAAACTTATATTGAAAAGCCTTACGACAAGTTCTTCTTTTGAAACAGATAGTAACGAATTTTTCGTTCATATAATTTGATGCTATCACGTGCGATATATGGATATATATATACATATATATATCAACCTGTCCGTGATGATAAAAAGTCTCGTTTAAAATCCAAATCCCACTTTAGATGTCTCCATGAATGGGTTTATTCGTTTTGTTTCGCATGACTCAATTAATTTTATGAGTGCTTTTAAAAGGGTCGAGTAATTAAAGCAGACGTGAAAAAGCAAATTAGAAATATTATATGACACAAGTTGATACATAATGAATAAAATTAAAATTACACGGTTGGGAGGTGGTGGTGGCCTGGAGGTTAAAGGACCGCCTCTCGTGCATGAGGGCGCGGGTTCGAAACCTGACAAGTACCAATGTCATTTTTCCTAGTCATAATATGTACTTTCTAAGAGTATTTAGACACCACTGATAGACGGTGAAGGAAAACATCGTGAGGAAACCTGGACTTATAATTTCAAATTATAAGTTTGAAATCGCCAGTTCGCCTTGAGCAAGCATGGTGATTAATGCTCTAACCTTCTTCATCTGAGAAGAGGGCTTTGCTCAGCAGTGAACTCCGATAGGCTGATGATGATGATGATGAATAGTCAGAGACTTAAAAAACGTTTTCAGATAATTTACATTTATTTAAAATGAACTGTCAAAAGTCCAATACGATTATTCCATATTTAAATTGTCAATGTATTACAATTAACCTGCAATATGTTGTTTTTAAGTTACCTTCCCATAAGGTTAGAAAGATATTGCAAAGTAGTGATGCGTATTAAAATATTATCACTTTCGTAAAGACTTTCTTGACAAAACATCTCGATATTCAAACAAAATATTCAAGACTAAAACGTTAGTTATTTTTTCACATTTAATACATTTATTATACGTTAGTATATAAAGCAGAAGATTAAACATACCTTAAAGAGTCTAGTTATATGATTCTAAATCATATACATAGTTCCAACTAGACAATTTCGTATATGCTAAAAACGCCGTCCTCCTTTTCGTCTTGATCGTAGGTGGGTGATAAGGATTCAGTACGAAATAAAATATATTAAAGAATTTTCAAATTATGAATTTACCATTGCGAAGTAAATGAAATGTCACTTGACAATGATAACTGTTTAATTGAAATGGTGTTTATGTCTTACTTTCAGTAACCAAAACATTCAAACATGTATCTACGTGTGTACAATTTAGATGGACGTCTTTTGTTACTTCTCGCATTAATATATTAACCTTAATTTATAATAATACTATACCTAAACATACGTGTATGAGTTTTCATTATGTTTCTTTGTGACATAGTATACGTGTGAGAAATGTTTTAGATTCGCGGATGACATAGAGCTGATGACGGGTCAACGTCCCGGGATATATTGGTTGATCTGCTGGAAGTATCTCTCGCCTCTGGCGATGCTGTCCATACTGATATCCTCGTTCGCGGAGCTGATCATGGAAGGTTCGAGCTACGAAGCTTGGATCAGCTCCGAAGGCGATACTGTGAAGAAGCCCTGGCCTCTGTGGGCTGTTTTGTTGGTGTTGGTGATGGTGCTCGCTTCGGTACTTTGGATACCAGGACTGGCGATTTGCAGGTGAGATATTGTCGAACATTAATTACTATACACGATAATTAATTATATTTCATCGCGTGTCATGAGCACGAATATGTTTAGTTCGATAGGTACTATTAAGAAATTTTACATTTCATAAACATATCATACTCTATACTCTTTATCGATATTCAAAAAAACGTATCACCAAATGTAGAATAAAAATGACCGTAATTATATTTTTTTGGTTTTATATCCATCCATCCATAAAAAGGTTATTTATATTGATCAAGAAAATTATTATAACCTTACTGTGTTTTATAATTAAAGATGGAGTGCTTCATAAAACATCAGCTCTTTATTCATTCAGAAAAGAACAATTATTTTCCCAATCTCTTTGAGTGTTCCAGTGTTTCAAACCACAACCAGTACGGAGCTGATGCAATCACTACCTATAATATATTTATTCGACTCTTTACTACTAATTGTCAATAGTTTTGACCGTCGACTTTTCCAATTTTACACCTCTTAGGGTATATTCTCTTTCTATTCTGTCGTCTTTATTTGTCGTCTACTCCTTCTGTCAAGGGATAACTCGTGTTCAGGTGAATGATTGTTAGTTTATCCAAACTAATCCGTGTTCCAGATATTTGGGTATCCAGGTTATAGATGATGAGGAGCGCGCGTGGTTCCCGGCCGAGGAGTTACGTGATTTCCACGGCTTGGAGCCGAGGCCTGTCTCCGCGTTGGAGACGCTGCTGTTCTGTACACGACCGGACGGCAGTGAGAAGTGCTGTTGGCCGGGGTGCTGCGATACCGACGACGAGGAATAGAAGAGGTGATGAGTGAGTGAGAGAGAGATCTGAATAGAGAGAGACGGAAGATGGTTGACTTCGGTTTGATCAGGATTCGAGGTTTACAGTTTGCTCAACCCAGCATGAGGTTCCAGGTTCAGGTTCAATGGAAAGAAATTTGAATAAAAGTTAAGTACCCAATCATTTTTAATTAAAATTATGCTTGATGTGACATTTACGAATATAGTAACTACGACAATAAATGTACTCTCTACATTAATGAGCACAATCATATAAGTAAACAATGTTTCTCATGTTATAAGAACAAAGCGTTATGATAATAAAAAAAAAAACGCACAAGTTAATGTATTATTAGTTGACTTTATTGTTTGCATGAAATCATACAGCCAAGGTGTTGCTAGATTATATTTTTCATTTAGTAATTTAAAAAAAAAATGTTTATGCCACCGTAGTGAATATAAACAATCATAATTAAATAACGGCAACATATCTTATGACATATTCTTGTTCTCTAGTTACGTAATTAGCAACATATTTTTTTAGTTTTTGAATATTTTTAATATAGACTAATTAAAAACATAATCGATACTTTATCGGAAATGTTTGGGAAACATTTACATGCGTTTTATAAAGCTATTTAAGCGTTGTTACAGACAATAAAAGTCAGGTATTAGAATGGGTTTTAACACGTTTTTAAGATTTATGGTATTCAGCTAAACTGTGTTACAGCCACATTTATTTAATATAACATTTATTTTCAAAATGAATGTGATTAATTGTGTGTTAAATATAAAATATCTATTGACTAGCTCAGCGAATTATTGTGGTTCAAATTTTCTTTTAGTTTTCGATAAAAACATATTAATTAACCCATAGTTTAAGACAATAATAGGATTATATCATAACAATATACATAACCTTATACGTGTTAGTATTTCATACTCATTTATTACAATATATGCTCTGCTCGAGACAATAATTTTTGTAGTATTTAGGGAAATTTCGACTAGTCAAGTTTTATAAAGAATTTTTTCTTTATATTAAATATATTTATATATATATGATTATGTAGACTGCAATTTTGTTACCTATACAAAATATTTAATTGTTGTTATTTTTTAGAACAAAATAATATGTATAAGAAAAATTATATAACGTTAAGATAAACATAACACTTTCAATATTTATAAAATACATATCTATACAGATTTTTTTTTAATGTATTTTTTTATATTGTGTTATAAAAATATAATCCATTTCATGTTTTTTAGTACAGTAAAATTTGATCAACCGTAAATGTGAACTTAAATTTATGAAACTTTTTCAGGATCAATATTTTTTTCATATTTTATTAGGATTTTGGAATAATTAAATTGTTTGGAAAAAAAGTAGTTAATTGTAATTTAAATAGTAAGCTTATTCGAGCATTTAATATTTACAAGTATCTGCCATAATCTAGCGTCCTCTGATACTGCAATCAGATATTATAATACATACGTCTTAATATATTAAATCTAGACATGTTATACCTACTTCAGTCTGCGCACAGCTTTTAGGGTTATTTCAAGATGGCGTCAATTAAAATGTCATGTCATAAAAATATTATTTTTTGTAAATTAAGATTTAATGCGCGATTATTTCTTTAACGTTTAAACCTTTTGTTGTTTGCTGAAAATAATATTTGGAAAATATAGAACACAAGACATCGAATATTGTAAATCGCACAGATTTTTAATTAAGTATGCATATTATATTTACAAATACTTAAACAAACTTATTGTATTACCTAATTGTTGCATAGTTAGTTCATATAGAAAAAATAATAATTTATAGAAAATAAATATGCTTTTAAATCGATATTTTAGGTCTTACCTAATAAAAAAAAACTTTATTTACAGCATATTATTTTAATATACATACTTTGCATAATATAAGGAAACTTCAAAAGACAATAATGTTTTATTATATATAAAAAAGATATTTTGTCGTAGTAAAAACATGTTATAGTCTATGCTTAAACTCCAACATAGACAATAAGTATAATACTAATCTATTATAATACTGTTATTTGTGATTGTATCTATCTAACTCGTTGTTGTAAAAATTTGTCTATCTATTGCGTGTTGATGGTAAATAAACGTTCAAAGAAACATTTGGTTTTATTTAAAATAAAATTAATACCTAATTGAAATATTTGATACTTAAAAGAATTTTAAAAACCGATAACGACGAACTAGTGTGTGTGACGAACAAAATGGAAATATATTTTGAGAATGGATTAATTAATCATTTACAAAAAAATAGTCTGATTATCATAGTGTTATTAAACATGTATTATATTTATATATATATATATATATACATATATATATACATGTATATAATACATGTATATAATACATATATATATATCTAAATGTTTAGTTTGTGTATGCCTCAAAAACTTAAAATGTTCTGCACCGATTCAGTTGAAATTTTGACACGATATACAAACCGCTTCAAGGATTGTTTTTATCAATTTTTCACGATACTGACATACCCCTAAATGCGTCAACTGTCGGAAGCGCAGGGAACACTCACAATATTTCACCTTATATTTTGTGTTCCCCGTGCTTCGCAATCGCAACGCAGAATTTTCGTATTGCTGGAGTAGATTTGTTACTAGACCGACACCGAACTGAAAAATGAGATTAACAATAAATTTGTCGTAGGTAACGTCACCCGCACTGGAGTTCACTGACAGCACACAGCTAAGATAATATAAGAGAGACAATTTGATTTTTTCAATATTTGTTTACACAGCCATGTAATCGATAGACCATGGAAAAGACGACCTAAGTGAAAATCCCAAATTCTTCCGAAAGTCATTATTTCACGCGGACATATATATACAATATATGTATAATGACATACTGTCTAATAGATTTTTTTTTTTGGTATGTATAATGCTGTTAGCCCTGCGGCTTTTAATAAAAAAAAAACATGTATCAGTATTAATTATTTATTTAATTTGAACTTATCAGGTACAGAAGATAGGATACCTAATTCATTAAAAATTAATCATTGCAATTATTGCTAAAGGCAGTTTAAGATTACATTATATACTAGAAAGTAAAACAAAAAAAAAAAATTAATTACAAAGAGAAATATTCTAAATGAAACAGAAAAAGTATTTTCTTTCATAGCCTAACTAACGTTAACTATTTCAAAGTATTTCAATATTTTACAACCAGTTTGCTCTATTGACTTCAAAACAGACCGAGACGGTTCTTTTGTTTTTATTTATAGTGTATAAGAATAATGATTGAAATACTAGTAGCACTGTTTAGTTTAACAATGCCCACTTGTGGTTAGGTGACAAAGCTCGAGCCCAGCTATGTCTTGAAAACAGTTAACGGTGGTACTAAAAAGGATCTCCGAACGTGATGTATCATTTTAATGAGTAATCACTTTATTTTATACTTACAGTATCAATACATTGAGGTTTGTTCATAACTATCATATTGTTTGATTTAGTTCAGGAGTTATTCCAGTTTTTAAATGCCAATATACATACTTTTTTTCACCAAAAAGTTTTTATTGAATTAAAACTATTTTGCCACTTACTTCTTTGAGCTATACACAACATAGCGTCTCAAGAAAATTTAATGTTTATATAATATGTAGTACCCATAAGATTTATATCATAACACACATAAAAATAAATTAAATTTGTAATTTTATTTCCATAGGTTTTATACATAACACATGCATTACACCACAATAAGGTTACCATATACTTTTGTTGAAAATTTAAAAAAGATTCTTGAATATTTCAACTATAGTGTGACAGAGAATTTAAATCTTTCTACATTATATCTGTGAAAATTGACATATTTCCTTTGGAACATCTTTTAAGTACAGAATCAGATGTAATTACAATATTCTATTAAACAGAAAAAAAATTCCTAGTGCACTAGCACCATTGATAATATATTTTTAATGTCTTCATTCTAAGTTCAAAATCAGATACACAAAATGTTATCATTGTGTGATAACAGCTCTTACTTGACATGTTATCACTTAAGACAGCCATAACATACATGTGTATATATATAAGGAAGCAAGCAGACAGACCACTTAAGGGTAAGTGCTTATCACAAATAGAAAATGAGTCTTCATATGAGTGTTATTTCTGTGGGATGCCTTTGAAAGAGTTTAGCTAATATTGTAGCTCGAAGAATAAACCTCAAAAGTGAGATCGTCATACACTGGCATAAAAATAAGGACCGTGGTCTTTTCCCAATTTTCCACTCGAATGACATTTTCATACTATCTTTAAACAATGTGGCTTTGGTCTATACTCTTCTTCCGATCTCGATTGGTGGGATGGACATGTAAAATATGATTAATTTGTTTCACTTCACCTCAAACTGTTTAAACCGAAGTAATTTTTTATCAATGACATTGTTGTAAAATCTCAACAGGTACGACTAAATACTATCTGAGTCTACAATGATGTCTTTGTTGTTTTTGCAGACATTATAGTCGATCGTCATAACTGTGTAGTGTTGATAAGACTTAAGTGAATCATGAATCAAATACCTTCCGGCAATTTTTCCGTTTCAGCTTTCTTGACCTTCTTAGCTTTGATATCTGCCATAGTCTGTTCTATAGAGCGCAAATCCTTTTTGTTCTCGCTCGGTACCTCCCCGTAACTTTTATTCATGTTTGTTTTCTGAGCAGCGTTTATCGCCGCGTCTTCACCTATCAAATGTGCATATTTCTGTTTATAGAATGTACCGCTCAATTGTTCTTTGTCATGTTTCCGTTTCCTACTTCTTTCATTGTCTAATGCGGCTTCTTTTTCCATTTCGATGCGTCTCTGGGCCATTTCTATTGCTTTTTCCTCATCCCATATTCCGCCTGATCTACGTACCTCCAACTCATCTTCGGAGGGTCCTTTGTCCTTGAGGTATACTACACAGTATCTGTCGACACCTTCCTGGCCGAATGAGTATACTTGTGCACCGGCTGTTGTGGCCACATCTCTGATCACTGACCTGTACATCTGATCCATAGGATCAAACTGTAGATATGGTTTGTTACCATCTTTTATAAAATCACTAATTTTCTCTTCAATTCTCTTACAAAATTTACTTAAAATGCTCTTTTCCTCTTTCTGCTTCCGTTCCAAGGCCTCCTTATGCTTTTTCATAGCTTTCTTTTCTGCTTCACTGGTTGAAGGTGGTTTTTGCATGGAATTTAATATAGAGCCCAGTAGATCCATTATTATATTCGATTTTGACTACAGAATGAAGTATAAGCAAGTATTTCTGATACTTTTCTTTGCCAGTCTGATGATATTTTGAAACTATCAACAAAGTTATCTGTGTTTAAACCTTTTAATGATAAAACAGTTAATGCTGTATTGATCTGCTCACAGATTTCTGCACCAAATGATAGGCTGTGGCCGGCCAATTCTAATATATCTTCCAATGGAGGCTGAAGACAGGTTCCTTTGACTAATGGCAGTTCTTGAGAAAATTCAATACCTCTACAGCTCCCCAGTAAAACTTTGTGTTTTAAACAAAGATTTTCAAAAGCTTCTTCTATCACAGTCCTGCAAAATTTTATCATATATTGTGATAAATTTTTTTATTGATATATTATATTTATTTAATTGAATTTAGGTTTATTGTAAAATATATAACGTGTACATACCGTTGATGTTTAATCTCTTGAATATCTTTAGAAATAAGGTTATGTAAAGACGATAACAATTTGCTTTGCAATCCTCGGAACTCTTCGAGAGGCGACCCAGCTACCTGCGCCCTTAAACAATCACGCTTTGAATATAATGTATACAACTATATAATTTTATAACTTGAACAATATTATTTACTCTTTTATATTTCGGCACCGTTGAATAAATTTATTAATAGATATTGCGCAGTTTTGGCAGATTTTCAAACACGTTTTGGAAGTATTATAAAATTCCTCGTAAACCGAAAAGAAGTCAATAATTTGTTTTTGAATTGTCGTTTCCATTATAAATCTCAAACTTCATTTTTATACTCTTGCCCGGTAAAGGTGCTGCTTTGTTAGTTAAAAGATAACTTTTGAAATCAAGCCTAGCATATAGTTGTTAGTGTCAACGGTCTGAAAAAGAAAACAAATTATAAATCAACTGATCTGTGTCAGTTTATAGTCAGATAACTACAGATTAAAAAAACTAAGACTGTTCAAGAAAATAGGTAATAAATATAATATTGCAATTATTTAATGTTTAGAATTAGTTGTATTTTCTTAAATTTGAGTGTTAAACTTAATTAATGTTTATATTAATAAATACAATTCAGGATTCAATTTATTAAAATGCATTATTCATATCGTAATAATAAATAAATCAATGAAATTAGAAAAACAGTATGTATGATTTTAGGACTTTATTTCAATAAAGGGTAATATTAGTATAATAAAAGAATAGAGCTTCGCAATGGATTTGGACTTCTCTTTCAATTTCATTAAATGTCAGAGTGATAGTTTAGTGGCGGCTGTGGCGCTTTGGTCGGCAATCGTTTAAAGCATTCAGTTTTGATCTTTTCTCCTAGATGAGAGTACGTAGTACTCACTCGCGAATAATTCCGACTACAAATTCGTTTCGGATTTATTATTATTTGCGCGTTGTACAAGTATCACTACACATCGTTAATGCGTTAAATAAAATGAGTGTTTAACGTGTTCTTACACTATATTTGCATTTAATGACTGTGAAAATGAATGGTAAAATGCACAGCGAAACGGGCACTTTCTCATCCGATGGTATGAGAGCCGAAATATTAAATCCTTTCGTCCACAAGCTTGAACTGGACAATACATACGACAAGATAAGGGTAAGACATAACAATATTGTTAGTCAGTGACTCATTAAAAAATATAATAAAAATATACAGCCAAAGTCGATTGCGCAGACTCGGAAAAATTTTGCTACACAGTTACTGCATATTCGTATTATCTTATTATTTGCTATTATTTTAAAATAAATGGTATTGTGAATTATTCATATTATAAAATAATGTAACGATATAATTAGATTATTGAAAGAAAGTCCTAAGTATAATATTCAGTTTTTTCCAATCATACAGGCATAACATTGCAGGTATATATGGTTTATGCCAGGTTTATGATTTATAAGACTTTAGTAAATATATTGTTGATAAGTTATTGTAAAAAGTACGGAAGCGAAGCCTTTTTTGCTGGACATTTCCAGGTGCCGGTCATAAAAAAAAACAGCATCTAATAAAACGTTAGCACAAAGAATTTTTTAAATTTATATATATTGTACTATTTCTTCTATTTAGAATAAATTGTATTGAATTATTCGCTGCCTTTTTGCCCTTGAGTCTTTTCGAATCCTTTCAATCGTAAAGTAATACCATCTCGTATAACCTTCTAACGGCTTCATTGATTGCTGCATATAGAATAAATAAACAGATATAAATGTTTTACAAAATCTGTAACATTAAAATATCGATTTTATTGAAACACGTAAGTATTTTTGTGTTTTAAGACTATTTTGTTACACTTTTTTATAACGATATATTTAATACGAAAAAATCATAGAGATGCGATATTCTCTGTCAATCCGAGGTTTTTGTACCTGAACATACTTAGAACGAAAAATAAATTGCAGTAATTTTGTTATTAAATTCTACATTAAGTTAGAAAAGATTATAATTTGAAAATATGAAAAAAAAAAACAAGAAAAGAAATAAACTAAAATTTGGGAGTGAAATTTGAAAATTCTTATTTTAAATACATCGACATCGGCTGTATGTTAAACAACTGAATCATAAACTTATTATATTATGATGCTTCATGCTAGTATATATTTAAGGATTTAGTTCTTTCCCTCCGCTTGTCCTACATGACATTGCTTCTTGTTGAATTAAATGATTCTAGGTCAACATGAAGGTTATATTATAAATTTTTTTCGAGCGTTAAAATATAACACGTAACGGGCTTTAACTTTAGGTAGCGTTCAATTTTAGAGTTTTTTATTCACAACTCCGAGCTTCTACTTATAAATGCGAAAGTTAGTGGTGATGTATGGAAGTTTGTTGATTTTCAAGTAAAGTATACGAATGAGATTGCTATGAAAGTTTCCGATAATGGAGTAAATATTTCGTTTTATTACAAATTATTATCGTTCCTGCTGCTTTGAAATCAGTTTCGAATCTTGCTTGTGTTAATGAAATTTCGATTGGGTTATTGTTTAAAACATCTACATACAAATGTTCCTTTTAATTTATCTTTTCTTTCCGTGTAGTTTGCACGAACGCATCATAACAGTTGGATGTATAATAAAGTCACGTGACTCTGGTTAACAGGTCTATGATTATAACACATTCCTCTTTGAACACAATACCGACAATATTGTTAACGGAGTGTCAAACAAAAACTAGTCTTTCGTTGATTAATATCAGCTTGTACCCGTGAGTTCACGAGATTTGTCTCGTTTTAAAAACAAACCGACAGACACATTAAGTAACAAAGCCTTATATGAAACCTTTGAATTATGACCAACATTTTGAGATGAATACATGAATTAAATTTCTTTTCAATGGTTTGTATCCAATTTGTAGAAGATATATATCTGTAGAAGCTTCTGGAAAAGAAAGTATCTATACGTATTTCATATGAAGTTATATAACAGCACGTTACATATATGTTTATATATTCACTATAACATAGAATACTACAACTAGTTGGATAAGTTAATATAATTTTAAGAAAACGGCAATATACTGTCAATGTCAAACAAGAATAAAGTCGAAATAACAAAGGATTATACGTATAAATCCATGTACAATAGAAAAATCATACATTACAATATTATTTCGTATAACATAATAAAACAAACATAATCACGAAATGTTTTAAAAGAAAGTTATAAATCGTTTGATAAGCGTTGAACCTTGAGGGAAAGTCTTTCATATATTAACGTACACAAACATAGCTTGTATAGTTTATATATACTTGCGTAACGTTAGAGTGAGTGTATTGTGATAGAAACATCTAGAAGGCTGAATAGCGGTTTGGAAACTTAGAAACTCTACTTTAAAACCTACTAGAAACTAGAAAACCTACTTTGAAAATAAAAAAAAAACCACCATAAGCTTCCGTCTTCCTATTTTTTATTTCAAAATATTTATCATTTAATTGTTTGTAACGTATACTTTTAGGAAGGTCGTAATGTTTCAAGGTTTCAAAGATTGGCATGTCATGTGCCAAAGAATGCATTTTTTAAAATATATTTTAGTTTAGTTCTTCCGTCACCTGAAAATAGATGTACTTCCTCTATATCATAGTATTTTGAATGTCAATGGCTATGAAATATGTTTATTATTTCATTAAAATATGTGCTCTATGTAATCATATAGATACTAGAAGACACATCATCATCATCATCATCAGCCTATCGGAGCCCACTGCTAAGCAAAGGCCTCTTCTCACATGGAGAAGATTAGAGCATTAATCACCACGCTTGTTCAAGGCGGGTTGGCGATTACAATCTTATAATTTGAAATTATAAGACCAGGTTTCTACACGATGTTTAACTTCACCGTCAATCAGTGGTGTCTAAATACTCTTAGAAAGTACATATGACTCGGAAAAGATCACATTGGTACTTGCCATGTTTCGAACACGAGCCTTCACGTATGAGAGGCGGGCCTTTAACCTCCAGGCCACCACGACTTTTTTCACTTTTCACGACGAAGACACATCAGTGAAGAATTGAGAAAAAGGCATTTTAGAAATCTCTAATATCTGTACTTTAAAATAGGAAATGAACTTATAAAAGTTTTATTACAATCCATTCGGTAGTTTTCTGTGATGTTTATTCATGCAAGTATAGCACAACTATCATTATATATTTATAATAGTTGTTGACTGCGGCTTTGCCCCCATCTTTACCCTCTTATTAAACCCCCTTTAAGATACGCTTTAATGTTAAGGGTGACTTTCTGAGGCTTCCTTTGATTTTCGACAGACAGACAAAAAAAAATGCGTACTTCTGATTTAAATATGGTATATTTTCATATGCGTTTAGTGAAACGATTTTCATTTGAAATTACAAACGGACACTTTAATTTTATTTATTAGTAAATAAGATGTGGACAGAATATAGAGCCACTAACATATTTGTGTATACAACGAATATATTATCAGTGAACAGTCGTAAAATTAAGACGAACATATAAAACAACCTTGGCGACTAGTATATTATAATTTGACCGGTCCTAGACGGACCAGTGAAAAGATTAAATTAGGTAAATATTTAGTTGTCAAACAACACAATTAATGCACATTATCTTTTAATAAAAGTCGTGGCGGCCTGGAGGTTAAAAGCCCCGCCTCTCATACGTGAGGGCGCGGGTTCGAAACCTGGCAAGTACCAATTTGATTTTTTCCGAGTACTATGTACTTGCTAAGAGTCTTTAGACACCACTGACAGACGGTGTCACCGAGCAGTGGCGGGATAACCACAAGCCCAGCCGGGAAACTGGCTAGAAGAGTCTACAGCAAGCCTTGGGGTCTAAATAGCCCCAGAAAGTGCTAGTGAAGAAGGCAAGGGGAAACCACTGCAACTATCTTCCCAAGAAAGTCATCATGTATACGGACAATGATATGTGATGACCACGACGAGTCTGTAAAGACTCTTGCGACGATGATGATGATGATCTTTTAGTTAAAATATTTAAGTTTCATAGAAATTGCGTTTTGTAGGTGGTGTCTCCCTCAGAGAATTACAAACAGACAAACAATTTACCAAAATTACCTGACAAACTTTAGCACCTATAATATGAATAGGTCAGTACAATAATATCTGCAAATATCTGTTTCAGAAAGGCAAATTATTATGTCATTAGTTTATTCTTTAGGTTTAGCAGATGTCGTCGAAATTCGTATTGTTTATTTACCTTCATTTTAATCACTTGTAATCAACATGGTGATGGTTTATTTTTGAAATTCGAATTAATTTATCACAGACAACAAAATATTTTATAGTACAGCATGACATTCAAAACCACAGACAGCATAACTTGTTATTGCAACAGATAAAAAAATTAATACTATAAAGACTCAACTCGTTTCTAATTACACCCAATATTAAACCTATGACCTTTACAGTCTGAATGCTTAATATTCAAATATCTTGTAGACATAAATCGGACTGCCACCGCTCAACCGTAATAACTATACTCTTAAGATGCATATCTCGGACTAGATATTTGTATAAAATATGCTCAAGCTTTTTGGCAGCTAACTAGTTATATTTAGAGGGTTTTTTATCATATCGTTATATAGTTCATATGTCAATAAAGTCTAGATTCCCATGAATCGTTTAAAAAAAGAAAAATCCGCATAGTCACGAGTTACTTAGACCTGAAATTAACTGTCATTTCTATTAAAAGACATACGTATTTCAGTAGTTTTATTTTTGTTTAAAATTTCCGTAAGAAGAAATGTATTGAATGCATACTGAAACAAACTGAAATACTAATTTTACAGTCTAGATTAAGTTCGCTAATTTAAAAAAATCAAAACCGATTTTGACGTAAAGGCAAAATCATAGCCAGCCCTAAAACTACAAGTGCATTTTTACAATCAATTCATATAATTAATACATTTCAAATCATAACTATTGAGTGTTTTAATAATTTAAACCCGATATTTTTTAAGTCCGACTTACATATTTAGTTTTAATAGCAGCTTTATCGATATTATCTTTATTTTAATAATCGCATATCACATTGAAAAAGATTAACGAACGTAAAACTATCATACAACCATTGTCTAGTTGGTCAAAGCAAACTACTAACTTTAGGTATACAGTGTACACGTTCATGATTCTTTTTTTTTACAAACTACGGCTTACAATTTTCACTTTGGCTTTTGGTGACCGGAATTATAACAATATGCAGTTTCACAGAAGAAATAAGAGACGAATTCTGCTACTGATAAGTGATAGGAATAGCAATCTTTACGGTCACGTAGACGTCACGTGACGTATCTTCGTTGATATCGTCTCCGCTATACCCTTAGTATCGTTTTATTTGCGATATTATTTAATCCACTTTAAATTAGCGCTCCGAAGAACGGATGGTTTTAAACCTATTTAACACCAATACTCAATAGTAAATATTCTTCTAATGAGCTCCACGTGAGGAGCTGCCTAAGTCGATTGATTACATAACATATAATATAATTAGTTTACATAATACGTTATAAAAGTTATTTAATTATTGTATTATAAATTGATAATATATATTCCGTGTCAAGGTGTAACCAGCACGCGTTTTAGACTTGCGTGACGTTGATTCTCGCCTTCACATTTCTATATTGATTCTTATTATAATATATTTGATTGATTTATTGTTTAACGACGTCCGTGGGTTAATTTAAGATAGAAACTTTTACATATTTCACTCAATAACAGTATGAGAATTATGACCATATATGGACGCTTAAAATATATACAATTATGTATACTTGATTGAGGTAGCGTCTATTGCGTGGGACTCTACTTAATGTTTCATAGTATGTGGCGATTTTCTTTGCAAATATTTTAAAATTTTTCGAATACATCGCTCCTTACGAAGACCGTATCCGGTATCGAAGCTTGGAATAATAAAATCCACAAACAACTTTCAAACATAATGATTTTAAGACAGCAATAAACAAGAACACAACATCCGAGGCTGTAAAAGTCAATAATGTCTTAAAATTGCATATTTATTTGTGAAAGCTTATTTACTCCTAGTTGTATTTATTAACTAACTATTCTTGATTATATTAATTGTTATTTAAATTATGAGATTCTCTTCGAAAGTTATTTCATTCACGTTTCAACAAAACTGATCTGATTACACATTGATATAATATGTATTTTTGTTACATGTTTCTTTATAACTTAATGAATTTTTTTGCCGGTCCTGTTACTAGCTGTGTAATAATATTTAATTAAGATAAGAAGTTTACAAACGAAATTTAACAATAAGCTGTGAAAGATCAAATATGTCTCATAAAAAACACGTTTTTACTACGGATAGAAAGCTTAGCATTGACAATGATTTAGTTGGTTATTTGTCTTATTAAATTCATCAATATGGACAGATTATAATGTGGAGGTGAACGTTTTGTGCGCGATAGACAGGGGCCTATTAAACCTACACCTGGGTCGCAAGTCCAGGTTCTGTTCAAGCTCATCTCCCTGCCACGCGATGGACCCGGCACCCGCACAGTGAATCCATGGATTGCTGAAAAATTTTCTTGTTTCCTTTGTGATAGAGTTTTTTAGATTTAACTATTTACGTTTAACTAAGGAAGCGTCTGTTTGGGTCATTTAAAATAGAATTTGTTATATTAGTTGAGTTAGTTATTGTGAGTATTGTATTCTGGCATTATCGAAATTCAAGCCTAGGTCACATATATGTTATACTTTCATAATAATATTATTTCTTATCAATATAATGTCGCGTGCGGTCAAATAACTTCCAAGGAGATATTTTTCATTTAAATTATTTCTATTTATATAATAGATAATAAAATGAATATTATTTTTCGTGATTTGATAAAGCTCAGGATTTATATATTCATTCAAATTTGGTCATAGAATATACGGCTTTAATTATAATAACACACTTCTAAAGTACTAACATGTACTAAACTACGACATCAATAAAAAAAAACAACGTATAAAAGTTAACCTCAACGAAGAGGAGTTGTGGAAATAATGGATATTTATTTGGAAAAGAAAAAGAAAGGAAAATGCTTTTCATTTTATAAAAGACATGCACTGTTTAATACCTAACGCGTTTAGGAATCTGTTGGGATGCCAAATTTTATGACGTGAATTTAAACAAAAATGTAAATAAAGCATTAAGGTTATGGTGAGATTTTTGATCGTCTAATAACTCTGAATGAAAAAAATTTCGCGATCATACATACATACAAATGTATCTTACTGTCTTTTTCGAATAGAAATCTTTTTTAATGAGCTTAAATCTTGAATAGTATGATCAGTGGATTAAATTTGACGGATGATTCATTTTTAACATTCCACTGTTCAGGTTGATGCACTCTCATCACTAGTATTGTATGTCTCCTGTTTAAATTTAGCCTGCGATTTATATCGGTAATTTTTTATCTGTACCTCTCACGTACATACAAATAAAAAGGTAATTTTCTATAATTTAGGTTAAAAAATCTACTCCTATCATTACACTGTTGTGTTCCTAGTCTGTATTTTTTTGTTTCAGACGGCGATCTTCACAGTGATTCTTCTGCCATTCAGAGTTATCGTCATTTGTTATCTGATTGTATCTGCTTGGTTTTTGGCCTGCATCGGCTTGTATGGACTCAGTGAGGAGGATTTGAGAAGGAAACCAATGACCGGCTGGAGAAGGTGCGTGGTTCTTTTTTATGTTTATGACATCATCTATAGTTAATATTTAAAAAAATCTTCGGTCATATGCAATCTTATTTGTCGGAACTCATTTGGATTTTTAAATAACATACTTTTGTTTTTTTTTTCATGGTATTGCGTAATCAAATTTATATGAATATGATAATAGTATTGAAATTTCACTAATTTTAACATGCTCATAACGTAGTGATGCGCCGATTGATCGAAGCGCATAACCGCTAATGTCCTTGGGTACTTCGATGCTTACCAAATACGTTGCTTTCTCGTAGTCAGTAGTCGACGCACGTTGGTAATTTCAGTTACATAATTATTAAACACCCTGTATAGTATAATTAATGAGTCGAAAGTGGCATGATCAATACCAGGACATAAAATAAACCGTTCTCCTTCCAGGAATTCCAAGACTTAAATCTTTTGATTTAGTTTACCGAGTAGATACAACTGATAGTTTGTTTTTCGTTCCTATATAATTCAAATTATATAATCTTAAACATCTTTAGCCTAAGTTCCGCTTAACGTCTCCGACACTGTTATATTTATTCATTTTACATTTTTTTTTAGGGAAAAGTTACGTAAGAGTACAACTTTTGTCCACGAAAAAAGTACACAGTATGCTTAATTCGTTTCGTTATATTTAGCGTGACAGAGGAACGTCTAGAAAATCTATATTAAAGTACATTTTTTATGCAGATCTAAGATAATTTCAATATCCAGCTTCTCAATGAATGTGAATTGTTGACTGTATTGTTCGTGTATCCGTTTTAAGATGATTGTATTGTTATAACAATGGCATACATTGTCTAACTATGCCGTCTAAACTCGCGAAAGGTTAGTTTGATTGAGCGATAGTGAATGGGGAGATGATATTTCTGTTTTAATTAAGGCGTCAAATACTCGAGAGGTTATTATAATTAAGATTTAGAAGAAAATTAAAAAGTTTTATTTCCTAGTGCGAAAATAAAAACCATTTAGTTTACGGAGCTTGTCAGAGATTTGTAAATAGCATCAATTTGAAGTATCTTATACTATTCACTCCGAGTGCGACTCGTTATACTAATAGTTACTGGGTTTTTCATTCACAACCCTTATTCGTAATCCATTTCATTTAGATTAATAAATTAATGTACTTACAAAATATTGATGTATTATGGAAATAGCAAGATTACCACAAGTTTCCAAGTTCACACTGCATGCGAAGCGTTTGCCGTTTCTGATTCAATAACCTACGTTATTATGTGCGAATATTTATTAATGATACACAGTAAACCTTCCGTAGGTAACGAACGATAAAAACCGGGGCCAATCATAGGATTATAAAATCTTCAACGTCTAGAAAAATCTATGAAGAATAAAGTCATGTTATTATATCATAATCAACTATAATACAATAAATATTCTAATCATTGGTATTATTAATTCTATTGAAAATATATTTCAACATTTCAAATCAAACAAATTACTCGAAAGCCTATCTAACGTTGAGCGATATTAGTCATTGTAATTTAAATACTTAAATGTCTTACTTGATAATGTTCGAAAAATATATATTTTCTATATATAGTTTGATAGGACATTAATTGTTGTGTATAACGTCATAAAACACTTAAACATTAAGTTAATGTAATGGGATTATGACAACCAAATTAAGATCGAGGAAACCTATTGAGTTTCGTAAATCCAATAAGGATTATGCAGACGTAAGTTTTCCGTCACGTCTGGAAATTTGAATGATATTTTGATTAAAGACAGCTTTATATATTTATTTAATTTCTAAACTTATTATTGAATATTAGATTATAAGACGTCGTCGTTATTTTTTATAATGATTCACTCGTTCCGAACGTCCGTTTATACAGAAAAACTATGTCTAGAATTGTAGTGTTTTTTTTTTGTGTTGTGCATTCCAATATTTGAAGGTCGTCGTACTAAAATTAATGATGTGAAGACAATAACCCATTTAACTGAATACGACGAGGTATAACACTTTGTTCTTTATGATTGTGCGAGATTAATTTAATTCGCATACATTCAGTTTTCTTATAAACTTGTGACCAAAAAAACCTGTTACGTTTTTTATTAGAAATAATTTATATACATCTTGTTTTAGTCAATATTCAATATTTTATTACCTATTATACGGCTGACACTTTGTATACTTTTAATATATCTATATTTTTAATATTTTATTATTATTATTATAGGTTATTTTTATGATATAATTTTAAGAAGAACGTTATTAGACTTAAAACACAACGAATTACGTCAAAAAATGTTAATTAAATGTATCTTTATTTAAAGAAATGTCTCAAGAAAGTATAATTTCAAGGACTCGTTTAACCAATGCTCTCTGAAGGTATTGGTACGTTTTTTAAAGTATTGCTTAAATTTAACACAAAAATTTCACTTTAACTTTTTTAATGAAGGTTGTGCCGGATCGGTCATTTCGTCAGACAACATTCTATTGGCACAAAACAAGAGTATCGTGAATTTGTTCACATCTCTCTTTAAGAGATTAAACTATTATTTTAAATAGCTTCTTTATTTTAACCCATAGTTATAATACTTAAATTTGAATTGTCTTGTGTGCATATAATAGTGATTTTTTTATCCATAGGTACCTATTACCAATGTTTTAACCGTTTCTGGAATACAGAGTAAATATACAACTTATATGTATGTAGCAATGTCTTAAAACAATAGGTTGTTTGGTCTCTATCATAATGTAATTGAACTACAATAATTTTTTTACCTTAATTGAAACTATACTCAATATTTACGACACTGTATTTAAGGGCTTTGTAAGTCTCACACCCAACGTTCAATGTAAACATTTTTGAGGACATCATTATCGTTTGAAATACTAAGAATTTTTTATGAAGCTCACTTTAACTACAGCGACTTACGTTACTCGCGATCGAGATATTTCTTAGGCGCTGCATCTGGATTCTAAATACATATTCATTATTAAAAATTGTGTTATCCAACGCGATTCAATGTCTTTTTCAATATGACTCATTTATATCATTGAAAATTAATTTTATATTGATAATATTTTTAAACTATTTTTTTTATACTCTTACTTGGAAAGTAGGTACTTTTACTATGAGGGAGTTAGAAAAAAATAGTTCTCTTTGCATTTAACATAAAGTTGTGCTCATTATAATGTTAAAAGTCCTTAGATGAATCGATTTAGATTTATTTTATGTTATAGTTCAAAGCAAAATTACCTCACTAAGATTAGTACCTCCTATATTAGATTAATACCTCCATAGATATGGAAGGGACGTCTATACGGTATAATATTTATATATTATATGGTCAGCAGATTTTCTGTTGCACTCTGTTCGGTAGACGCAACAATACTCCGTCACCTTGGAGTCAAGTGGAGCGGAGTGCGGCGAATCAGACAATACCTGTGTCTCAACAAAAACCGACGACGAATATCAATAAATGAGATAAAAATTCGTGACAAACAAACAATATTAATTGTCACTATCCCTACATACAGTCGCTTGAGTTGGTTGTTATAGCGTAACGCGGTTTTATATAAATGAAAATATAATAATGAATATATTTGATTATGTAATAACTTATTTATGCAATTTTTTATGTTTTCATGATTTAAAAGCGAGGTTGGGGTCTTGGTTAATTCCATTATGACCTTATTAGGATCGTAAATAATAAAATGGAAGGCATAATGCAATAAATGATACAATGTTGCGATATAAAGTTCACTCTTTCATTTTATATTTAATTTGTATGTATTTTTTAATTATTATTATATTTCTAATTGTTCATATTACATAAATTATAATTCGTACCCATAAATATCAGTGTTTGGGAAAGGAATATCACCTGGAGCCTAAGCTGAATAGTTCAAAAATAAATAAAGGTGATGTTCACGTCGACTTTCTGTAACACTGGTTTTAACACAAGTAATGTCGAATGCAGAGGCTAGTGTAACATGGATGTTATCAAGATTCAAGATGGTACAAATTGAGTGAGAGCTAATTCTGGCGGAATACATCAAAGTCTCGTTACTATAAACAAGAAAGCGAGAAAGTTTTGTCACTGACCCGCTTACTATGTACTTTGTTTCTGAGAAATAACATTTGCTATTTTAATTGTTTTTTTTTTTTATATTTCCGCGTGCAAGGCCTCGAGTGAGGTTTTATATTTTGCACGCCTGTGAAACTGGTTTGAAATCTTTTCCTTAGTAATAATTTTAATGAAAGTGTACCAATTCTTATTTATTTTTTTGTCTATTTTTTATAAAATTTTGATTACGTTTCTTGTAACGGTATTAAAAATATCTTTATAGGTTCCACGTAATTTTATATTTAAAGAGTTTATCTTAACTGACGACGTAAACTTTGTTAGTAAATAAGAGAATAAATATCTTTTAACATGTTGGATTATGTCCAATCTAAAATTAATTACTTACAGTATGTATTTTTCATTACTTTTCCTTTTCGATACAGAGAATCAGGTAAAATCCTTTATTTCTGTTAACTTTCCTCACACGCACGATTTTTCGTATAACATGTGACAAATGAGATTCTGCAAGTTGACAGTTTTTTTTAATATTTATTTTTTATTGATTACACTGCTTTGAGGTTTGTATGTATTGATTTTTTTTTTATTCAAGATTTTATCTGACTCGTAGATCATGTTAAACTACTAATAGGTACCTCACGATTATGTTTTTTTGCTCTAACAGTAGTCTGTCATCGCGATCTAGACTCAATAAAAAGAGTCGTACAAAAATTACAAAAAATAATGTACCTCTAAATTCAGTAAGTCTATTTGTGTATATTAGGATGTAACGTTTAAAGTAACGAAGCAAAAGATTTATGTGACGGTTCGGCTTCCCTGTTTTCTGCGCAGGCACATCACTTGTTAGTTAAGTCAAGGTCAAGCTTGATGTACCGGTCGGATGTAGCGGTACTTTTGGTGAAAACTTTAAGATATTTCTATATATTTAAATGATACTCGACACCAATGTGTCTTATTTGGAGCATTCATTATTCTTTGATTGAATTTTTCATTGATTTATTTCATTATTACAATTTTTATCGGAGGTTTTATTAAGTATGGTTATGTTTCAGTGTGAATAGACTATTATAAGAGTGATCGATTTGTGAGTCTTTAATTTTATTTGTATTGGTTTATAAAGACAGCTGTCAGTGGGGATTCTAAATTTTTTTTTTAGGAGAAACTAATAAAATATTATAGAGAAGTGATAAAATTATTAATTAAAACAGAACAATCATTTTAAAAAGTAACGTCCAAAAAATAATAACCAATAAAGTTATTTCGAGACCAGATTGTAGTGATTTCTTCATCAAACTTGTCGATTCTAAAATCACTTTAACAATTAACACAGCGGTCTTATTCTAGCAAACTGCGCTTCTATATTCTGTCCCTCATGCGGTTGGTGGTGGTAGCTGCTGGTTTCCACCGCGTGCGTGTTCTGGGCCGTCACCACCTACCGTCCAGTCCGAGGGATGCGCCGGTGGTGGTGATGGCACCACACTCCTCCTTCTTCGACGCGATCGCCATCGTCTGCCTTGGCGCTCCAAGTGTCGTCGCTAAAGCTGACACCGCAAGGCTTCCATTCATTGGACGTACGTTTGCTATGGCATGTGTAGATCGCTATTTCTTTGTGCTAAATTATTTTAAAGCTTCAACGAGCAGTAGATTTGATGTTTTTGGTATAAATTATTCGATCTGTGTTTTTTTGTTTCAGTTTGGTTTTTCTTGCATTTGCGTGATGTGTGATTTTTTATTTTTCCTTATAGACTAACCTAATATATTTGCTTTTCCTTGTTTTGTTGCTATTTGCTACCAATATTGAGTTGGCATTTACTTAGTATTTGTAAACACTAAACACAGTATTGGTTAAATCAATTTATTTATGTCTTTTTGTCCTTGAAGGTCGTAAGTCCGAGTCTTTCCTTTAATATAAGAGTTTTCTTCGCTCCTGAAATGTTATAATCTTCATTGTTATAAATTGAAGTATTACATATAATAATGTTTACTTCACAAGAAAAGCACGTAACGAATAAAATAAATTACAAATATATATAGGTATATATATACATAATAAATTTTCTCTATATACAAATGTCATTTACATAATAAGATGATTTGATACAAAAAATACAAGCTGGCGGTAAATCTAACGGTGTATAACAGTTTATGAGATATTCACAACGAACGTATTGAGGTCCGCGGAATTTGTCCGTTTTATTGGACCTTGACCTTACTTATTTTATAATCACGTCATGATATAAAAGTCAGATTTATTTAATTTCCTCTCGCACACATATATATTACTTTCCGGCTGTAGTTTCTTTTTATATTTTACTATTTTTAATTGTACTTTTTATTCTCGTGCTCAAAATATACAGTCTGAGAATGACAGTGAGCGCTCTCGTGAAAAGTTACTCGACTGTCGCTCTCTAAAAATGTTCTTAGATTTTTTTTACTTTTTCTATGTAAATATAGGTTATAATACAGTTCATTTATCGTCATATAATTAATTCTAGTGTACATGTGGATGTCCCTGAACTTCTAAATGGCTGGATGCATTTGGATGGCACCCCATATGTTATAGATTTACCAATCAGCCCGGCAGGTGGCGCTGCAGTCGTTATCTAGAATCTAGATAACTCAAAATGACAGTACGTTAATTTATATCGTGTTTAAAAACACTTCATGCATTTCTCTCGATGTGCAACTCTGATGTTCACGCGGACGGAGCCGCGGGCAACAGCTATTATTTTTACGAATGTAAACGTCAATATTCATAACAGCCTTAGTTTTTACATACAACTCAAACATCGTGACATACATCTTAGAGTCTCGTGTCCAATCCACTTTATTTGCTTAAACCAGTTTATGGTGTACTCTCGGGACCGTTACGTTTGCTTAATGGCCTCACCCAACCGAACGGAACTGGTGTATGCTTATCGCCATGCCGTCTTAACTGCTAATTAAAATCGAAACTGAAGTTCGGCCAACTTTTAACGTGCCAAGAATTTTACAGCAGTGAATAAAAGTACCAACACATTGTCGAGCGGCTTACATAATGTTTTGTAATTTTTACTTAATGTATCGGTATGGAGGCACGTCTTTGGTTACACAAGGTATTATTCAATACAGAATTTCACTCATTAAACTTTATTAAGAATATATGCGGGTCGATAATTTTTGGGTTCCTTACTAACAAAAAATCGGTTGTTCAAAAAGGCACATCAAAAATTTTATTTTGAAACATTAGGTACTGTTCTTGAAGTTAAAAAAAATAATAATTTAAAGTAAAAACAGGTTCTAAAATTTATGGAACCATATTAAGTTGGATTTTATACTATATTAATATTTAATTCACATTCGCAAAATTTGGTATTAATTCATATCATACATATTTTAGTTAAGGTCAGTCAATAAAAGTTCCTTTCCTCACTGTTTACTGACTCTTCTTTCTAAATCACATCCAAACTAGGTTTGCTAGTACCTCAAAACTGGGTTAAATTTGTTAATAGTAATAATTATTTAGTTAGTTATACGAATATCAGAAAATTCATTATAACTTTCATTTCTTAGATTTCTATTTACATGTATAAGAGATACAACTTATTTACCGTATATATTCGATAGAAAATGGTTTAAAATTAATGATTAATAAATATTTTTCACGATTTATAAATAAAAAGCGTGAAAAACGGAATAAACTCGGATTCTTCAGTATTATGTGCTGTTAAGATGTTTTCATATCATATGTAAAAAAAATTGTATACTTTCTAAAAAGAAACTAAAATCGGTAAATTTATATAAAAATTTAAATAACCAGCGAATAATATCGAAATATAAATTTTAATTGGATATATAAAGTAAATTGGTAAATTATAACGAGATAAGTTTTTACCGAACTAGTCTATGATCTGAAACAATAACACCTGAATAGTAAAAACCTATCTTCAATCGTTGTTATAAAGTCTATTTTCATATAATTACAATGTTCCCGTTATGTCTGACTACCCATTCTTTAATTAGAGCTATCAAGGCGTACAATGTGACAGGTAATTTTACGAATGTCAGGAGTTTTTCAAGTAAACACCAATTTCATTCACTTTTTTTGTCTCATTTATTTATAATACAATGTTACTGTATAATTATGTTTAGTTGAATAACCTTATTCTTTACGCTTAAATCAATTTAACGCCTTTAAGGGCCTTTACATATTTCGACCGAGGAGTAAGAGTACTAGAAACTCCTAAGATAAGGAATTATTTTATTTTTTTTGTCATATTGCTGTCATTCGTTTTTTTTTTCGTCAGTAGCCTCTTACCATCCAATAGATCTGCTCGTACACAAAAAATCCCATTAATCAGCCATCATCGGAAGACACCTTAATAGCCATGGTACCGTTTTTCACACGAAACACCACAAGTTATTACGTCTATCATTATTAAAGGTCGATAAAACTTTAAAAATATGTTTGTTCCTTCTATTCTTTTGTTACCAATAACTTGCCGATATAATCGGCTAAGAACTATTTATATATTTTTTGAGACGATAAAGTTAAGTGTAATTTTACATGAGTGCATTAAATCGAGCGTTCACTGCAGTTGACGTAACAATGTAGACGTACTTGCGTATTATTAAAAGACTTTCTACGTTTTGTGGTCGGTAAGTCGTAGAGTTGAAAGACCGACTATGAGCTGGATTGAGGCATAAAAATAAATATATGTCCTACTTTATATACGTGGTCTGCAAAACTGTTATTATCTTCCATATAACTATCAAACTTTGTTTCTGGATGTACGAACTCCTTAAATTTATCTGGCACAGTCTACTCGTATTTTTCACGGTCTTCTTCGATTCTTGTAACAGCTTAAGTTGTAAAACAATTATTTTGAAATAATGTTCAAATGTTACAATTTACGTATTGGTAATAATTTGTAAAACAATTGTGATATTGTTCTGTATAATGTGTTCCACAAAAATGTTATGAATGAGAAAAAAAAATTAACAATTCACATATAGCTTTTGAAAAAATTAATTAATTTTGTATACAATTAGGACAAAAGGGAAACTAATGATGTGTACATTCAGAGCGATAGTCTTACTCAATCATTGTACAATATTTGCTTTGTACAACGTAAACAGCTCACTTCAATTTCTATGATGGATCGTCGCATTTTATAAAATTATATAATAATCTTCACTATTCAATCACTAGCGATAATTTTGTTGGACATTTTCCACGACGTAAATTGGTTGTTAAAATATATTGTAAAATTTTTAACTGTGGATAAGATGGTGATCGGTGAGGGTATAAAAATAAATGAGAAAACTTAGACCGTCACCAGCTTTTGAAAAAAATTGTAATACAGAATATTAAAAAATTTATTTCCTTTACTGATCCACAAGAGAAACCTCTTTGTGTCGTAGAATAAACTCAAAGTCTCACTCGAATATCTGCCTGAATATCGTAAAACTGACTACAAATTTTATTTAAAAAAAAGGAACACCTCAATTTACATGGCACCATGATGACGTCATCATCTTCATATGATGTAAAGAAATGTTTGTTGATTGTAACGGATTCTACATTCTTTGTCATACAAGATAACGCATCCGGATTTGTATAAGTGACGTCAAAATTTCTACTATTTTTCATCGTGTCAGCTTGTCAGTTTGTTTATTGAGTGTGTCGTATAAAATTAATTGCATACATTCTAGGTCGTTGAAACCGCTAATATGCTTTATCGGCAAGATGTCCTACTTGGCTGGTGGGATGGCGATATCTATCCGTGGTCGCCAGGCTAGCCGCAAGGAGGCTCCCATTCTGGTAGTGGCACCGCATTCCTCGTTTTTGGACAGCTGTATAGTGTATGCAACGAGGATGTCTTCTGTCATAGTGAGGAAGGAAAGCATGGACAATTATGTGGGAAGTAGGTGGACATTTTTGTGGTGGTGGTACTTTTTGTGGTGGAGGATTTACTTTGGATTTCTAATTCTAAAATATCTTTTTGCTCGACGTTTTTGGTGTCGGTATGTTTTTTCATCCATATATTTTCATGGTTTCACTGTGAGATTTTCTTTTGTTTTAGCAAATTAGTAAGCGATGATGGTTAACAGATTAAAAAAAATATATACGAAATAGTTTAGTTTATAAATAAAGTACGTATACTAACATAAATCTCGTAACGAAACTGTCTAAAACATCAAAAGAGCTTAAAATGCAATTACCCCACGACTCGCTCGGTTCTCAGCGGGCTATTGATTTTTCGTTTACAGAGAAGCCAAATGCATTTCAGTCTAACTAAATGGTAACATTGCTAACATTCGTCTCTGTGATCATTACGGTGCCTTACAAAAAATATACTCACTGATGAACACTCCGTATTACTGTCAGTGAGATTTGAATGAAATTAATTGAGTATTATTTATTTAGTCGGCTGACGCGTGGTGTGCAGACGGAATTGTTTATCTTGAACGATTGCTCGAATTCTTTACACTCAGGATTAATTAATCTCAGCCACTGATGGTGATACTATTGTAATAATGTTTTAAATCTTGTCAAAATTGCTTTAGATTCATTTGAATAGTCTTATGATCTTTGATTTATTCCAAATCATGAAGACGGTCGAGGATTACGCTTCGATGGGTTTTTGAAAGAAAGAACGACATATTCAACTCTTTGTTCGTCCGGTTCGCCTTTTGATACGCTCGTCAAATACTAAATATAGCAATCGAGTGTTGAATATTCTCATAACTGTACCGAATCACGCTTCGTTATATGAAATCTTATTATATTATAACAGTAAATATTGATTTTATATCAATATACTCTCTAGTTACGTGTGTGCGTGTCATATTTTTAGACTCACGTGTCTATTATTAGGTGAATGTCAGACTGAAATATTCGCTTTGAAAACATAAGGACGTATGTTATTCTTTTGTTTTAATATTTAATCCTATCAGATAACATAAAGTTCTTTTTCCTGAAGACTCCTATTTTTTGAATAATTTTAACTATTAAGTTCAAATTAAAAAAATGTCTTTTAATTAAAAGAAAAAAGGGAAATGTGACTGATTGTTTGAATTTATTTTCCATCCTCACGTTTGACTTTAGATTTATATATTTTTATGAAACAAATAATAATAATATTATTATGATATAATGGCGTAAATGCAAATTAACACACGAAATATTTTTAATGATATCAATTAAAAATTTCAAAAAATTCAATTAAAAAAAATTTCAATGATTATTCTGTAATTATCTTGGACAGGTTTCTGGTCAATTTATAAAAACGTGTTTCCAGTCAGATAATATTATACAGTTTTTTGTTAGAGGAAATTTGTTATAAATTATACACTATTCGGTGATGAGCTAAGCGAGAAAGTCTTGTACCGCGAAAATAAATTCAAAAATATATACATCTAAATTCTATTACAGTTTAAATTATCATTAGAATTCATGTTTTACGTAAATTTTCTTCCCAAATAAGTATGAAATGAATTTTATATTTATTTTTAAAAGAAAAAAAAATATGTGATAAATAAAAAGCTTTTGTACTGCCATTACGACTTTGGTTTTAATTTCAGTTAAGTCTAATACGAAGAGTATTTTCGTATTTTTTAAACCTTAGATATAAATTTGATTTGAGACACAAAATATCGTCAATCCGTCCACGAGTGTTTTATATATTTTATATACAGTGTAATATATTATGTTATAGTGACTTGAATATTGTGAATTGATTTTAAAATGGCTTACCTTACTTCGTTGAATGACATAGAAAGTACGTTGTAGATTTTACGAAATTTATTCTTAAAAACAGTCCTAGAACTAGTCTAGTTTTCTAATCGTATTAATGTGTCAGTTAACTTTTATATCGTTGTCGTAGTTAGTATTTTATACGCTTGTAAAACGCATGTTATAACAATTTTTTGACATGTATATTTTTGTATGTTCCCAAGGAAAATGGGTTTTTCACATAAGAAAAACCTAGATGTCTTTACGTTTTTTTGTTATAGGAAAAAAATATAATTTGAAATTTGTGTTAATAAAGAATTTTGTGTATATATTTTTTATATAAATCTATCTAGAAAGTCTAACGATTTTCATTGTACATTTTCTCCTTCTTAGAAGTGTTATTCTTTAGATAAACATTATTAATTCAAATAAAACAACTTTTGCTGTAATTACAGAGTTAATAAACTACACGCAGCCGGTGTATGTGTGGCGGGATGACCCTAACTCGAGACAGAACACCATCAAAGAGATTATAGAACGAGCGACCTCCAAAGAAGACTGGCCTCAGGTACAGGATCAAACAAATCTTGTCCTTAGAAACCCTTTTAATCGACATTGACTAAAAATATATTACGATAGATCCGCACGATCAAACTTTGTACGGAGAGTTTTTTTTTTAACATTTCTAAAACAACGTTGCTTTGACAAGAACATGTAGTAAGGATTAAATATATTAATAAAAATGACTTTAGCTTCAGTGAGATGGTAATGATACCAAAAACGTGACAGATATCGTTAAGATTTAAAAGAAATACGTGGACATTTTATATGTCACATAGTGTAGTAGCTATTCTAGTTTCATGTTTCCTTACAACTTCTTCATGACTTCATAACATTTAAATTTGACATATCAAGTATAGAATATATAAATCAATTCGGTTTGAAAATAACTAAAAAAAAACTAAAACGATTATTTGAGGAAAAACATATTAAATTATTTTCATAAGAAACTTCATTAATTCCATCACAGCATTTGTATTTCATCATTCATTTCCATCTAAAATATCTCACATATTTTTGACAATAAAAATCTTTTCGTCAACATTAAAGTGAATACAAATTGTTAAATTTTCTGCGGCTACAATGTACAAAAAATGATATTATATTTGTATTCAGGAAACATTCTCTAGGAATAATTATTTTTACGTTTCTGAACTCTTTGTATTGACTACTTGCTTCTGCGTTATCATAAAAACATTTTATATATTCATGTTAAACAAAAGACCGAAACGCAAAATATTATTGGCTGAATTAATAGGGATATATTATGGTGCATATTCATGGACTTTTTTATCTGTTCTTCGACCTTGATACTGTATAGTGACAGCTTGAGAAGTAGAAATGGTTATAAAATATGTTTGCTCTTTATCTCGGATTGGTCTGCGTTTACACGTTATCTATTCATCACATTGTATCTGTTGCCTGTATAAGCTGCTAATGAAGAAGAATTATACAATCTAATCGTTTGTATGACACTGTTCGAAACAGTTGGATTTTTCAACCGACTTCAAAAAGAAGGCGGTTGTCAATTCGTGTGTATGTTTTAATATTTGTTATTATATATTTTTTATTAAAATAAGGGTCAGTTGAAACCCTACGTTATAACACGATTAGTTTACAAGATATTTCGAATAAAATTATCTATGTCTCATTCACATGTCTCAAAGATATAAGTTTTATTTATTTCGACAGTTTTTGAGTCTATTTCATTTTCGGAATAAAATCCAATAAATCGTTTGAATTGTTCGATTTGTATAACAATATAATTTCAAATTTGTATAGACACGTAAACAACAACATTGACCTTTACGTTTTCATGTTATATTTTTTGGATACGAATAATACTGGAATCAACGAAACTTTAAAGCGAGTTGTAATAAATAATACAGGGCATTCATTTTACATTATTTCTATAGTTATATGTTGGATGAAAACATGATTTTAAGAACGATATGTATTGAAAAAATCTCTATATAAAATCATACTTTTTTTCAAGGTCTTGACATTGAATCCTGAATAGTTTTGTGCAGTGACCTTAGTATATTTCAAGGGTTAACTTAATGACTGACAGTTCCATCGTCTCGCCATCGAAAAAATATATTTGTGAACACTTTAAAACTATTTGTGTTGATAGAAGATATACTCCCGTACATAGTATGAGTCTTAAATTAAACAGCGATACTTCAGGTATAATTTTACGACAAACGATGGCACTGTGTATTTATACCGCCCAGATAAATTATAGTAGAGATACACTTTCTCATTGATCGGTAATATTATGCATTTAAACTAATAAGAATAGTGTTATATATAGAAGGCAAATTAAATTAATATTCGTTTAAAAAAATTGGTTTAAAAGATACGGGTTGCATGAAATAATTTCTTGAATTAAAAAGGTTGTATACGTTTGGATTGCAGATCTAAAATAATAAATATAATGAGATCTTAGACTTTCGTGAGTATTCATTTAAATTAAATTCATATATTTTGGTTTACTACTCGTATTTTATTATTGAAAAAACTACATACTCCCGACGTATCGGTTACTTTACAGCAACCGTGATCACGAGCAGACGAGATCTGAATTACTCATTAATAATAAAAAACGCGTAGTAATCCGATAAAATATTAGTTTCATTTAAAATGATTATAGTCAAATAGCGATTTCTAATTCAATTGAACTTAATATTTCAATGGCACTTCACTTCATACTTTTAATATAATATAATATAAAACCAGTAATAAATTGTAACGATTTTGGAAGTGAGCACATATGAATATCACTGTAGCTAGTTCAATCAGGCTATATCTGGAATCAATAGGCGTTAGAAAGTAATTCAGATGCCTTGCAAATGTGCTATAAGATGGGGCTTCTTTTTGCGTCTTTGAGCGTAACGTATTTATTTATACCATTGAACTAACTGGGTCAAGTAATTTCGATATCGCCATGAAGCCTTTGTTCGGAACGTTCAAGTCATGGTTCTAATAACGCCCAAACAAACACCACAGATGGTGACTATGATAGCTTAATATTCAATTCAAATCTCAATTTCACACACTTTTCTAATCAATGATCTGTAATTATTTTGATTCGCGGCTCCCATTGCTATTGAATCTTAACAGCATCCATCAGATACGCCATAATAATTGTAGCATAATTATTCTACACTTTCGAAAGTATAATGACAATTAATTATTAATTACATTTATATAAGCACTCATTACATTTTATTATCATTTTCACTTGTTTTTATCTGATCCAGTGAAAATATTAATTTTGAATCAAAATTTATCAAACCGATAAGCCATCGCAGTCATTGAAGGTAGAAATAAAAATTATACGGTCCCAATTAGGAAGCAAATATGTCCAGATTTACTTTAAAAAAGAGTCTATTCTTCTTCGTCTTTTATTTCAGGTGCTAATTTTCCCCGAAGGAACTTGCACGAACCGCTCTTGTCTCATCACATTCAAGCCTGGTGGCTTCTACCCTGGGGTACCGGTACAGCCTGTGACGATCAGGTATCCCAACGCTAAAGACACGGTCACTTGGACCTGGGAAGGACCTGGCGCGTGAGTAATCCAGAAATACCATCTTCATGCCAATGTCTCCGTTTACCAATTGACAGAGTACTCGCTTTTAAATCCATACTATAAATTTATAGGTACGGGGTGATGTCTCACTTACGTAATTTGCTCATATAAGTTCCTTAACGTGTCTTTTTATTGTTAGTATTACTCCTTTATATTTTCCTTAATTAAAATAACTTTCTTTACTTTTTATTGCCACTTTAATTTTTTTAAACAAACAAAATGTTTATTTAACACTTTCTTTTCTCTATACGAAGAAGAGTGTTTGTTTGGTGTAACTATACGACTGAAGAATTAATAATTAAGAAAAATACAATGAAAAATAATGTACGATGTATCAGGATAAACTATGTTCGGGGAAGTCCGGAAGTGGGATTTACTTTCTTTTTACTTGAAAGTAATTTAAACGTGACCCTGTTCAATGTGAGGCTGTTGTAATGCCAAGGGCTGGTTTTGTCAATGGCATTAACATTATTTTATAATTTTATGTGGACTTAAAAGTCAAAATATACAGATAAATAAAAGTTTTGTGTCTGTTTGGAATGAAAACACCACACACAAAAAAATTGTATACAATTTTGTTTCACTCTTTGTCTGGCTTATCTCTAAAAATTTTCCCGATTTCTACTTGGTTCTTACTTTCAGGACTTACTTTGTCTATTTTATTTTAGAAATCCCATTTATTTTTATTAATATTTTTGTATACATATTTAATAATAAAAAAAAAAAATTTCGCGTGTCCGAAGCTGAAGTTATAGCTGGTTCTATATTATATATATTTATATATAGCAATTTCTTGATTTATCATGGTTCGTAGGGCTGACATATTTTGTTGCAAAAACGTTGCTTTAGTGAGGAATCTGCTTCCCAGATTGAAGCTCCTATGGCTGACGTTAACTCAAGTGCATAGCTCCTGCGAAATCGAGTTCCTTCCGGTCTACTATCCCAGTGAAGAAGAGAAAAAGGATCCCAAGCTGTACGCGAGAAACGTTAGAGATGTTATGGCCAAGTAAGTAACTGAGGGACTGACAATAACTTTAATTTTGAGTACTTATAAATAAGGTGTGTATGTCTTGACTTTGTGGTGTTAATTAATTTATTTTGATTTGGTGTTTGGACGGAAAAGTTTTATTGTAAAACGAACTAAATGCTCTGCCTGTTATTCTTCTGGAATCTGCATAATATCACAAATAAAATGAAGTGTGCCAAATTATGTGTACAGTATGTGTTAGGTTAGGCGAGGACACAACTCTCCGCTAAAGTGATGAGGCTAACCTTTAGCGTCTCGTGGGAAGTCCCGGGACTATCCCTGGATACCCATAACTAGCCCAACATACCCCTAACCTCTCCCTGGTTCAGTGCAGAGTAATGTATCGTTTCCTCGACGAAATAAAGATTAAGCTAGGTGGACCTCCATTAGACCTAAACTTTAATTACCGAATGCTTAGAATTGAAAATCAGAGCGTTTTCTTATCAGCATTAAATAAAAGTCAACATTATTCAATCTTCCAGAGCTCTGGGGGTGCCAGTTCTAGACTACACATACGACGACTGTAGACTGATCGCCCGCGCCAAGCAGCTCGGCATACCGGGCGGCGCGCTATGTAGGGAAGTCAGCGAACTTAGGGCCCACTTGGGGTAAGTTTTTCTTTTTACTATAAGGAAACCGGTACTCTTAAAATAGCAGAATGGTCTTTGATCTTTTCTAATTTACCTACTAATATCGCTTGATTATCTCCCCGCCTGATGGTAAATGAAATTGTAGCCGTAGTTGGTAAACACACTATACTTACAAATAAAAGTTTATTTTTCATTTCTTGAAAATTTCTAAATTATTTAGAAAATTGGTCGCCATCTTCTTTTAATTGAAGCTAATTGCTGCGTTTTTATTTAATTAAAGACATCATGGGTATATTTCTTCGTACACCTATAAACGGATTGGAAAACAAATTTATTTTCTCCAAAGACATTTTTCATCAACGTCCCTAACATAGCTATAAGCTTCAACATTTCATTAACTCTTCACTGCTGGTAGTTTGGACAGTTCCCCTTCAGATATGGAGCCGTCTCCAGGCGCCTGGTATGACTTGCAGCAGTTCGCGCGTCGTCTCGGCACAGACGCGCAGAACCCTCACGCTCGACGTCTCTTCGACATTTACAAACAGGTGAGTCAGAGATCTGGTCTCAGGTTACTAATGGCAAGAATTCTTCGAATTAGTCCAGTTCAATATTTGTATCATGTACCATACTTGTTTTAGAAGAAATGTTTGGACAAAATATCGTTGTGTGAGTTCATTGTCCCGCGGACCAAACACCTGACCGTGGAATTTGGGGATTTTTGATTACACAATATAAATATGATTATATTTTTGTCGTAACATAGGGAAGTCGTATATTCTTAAGTATACTTTCAAAAGTTTTAGGATTGTTATAAAGCTCTCTAACGAATTAACTAACAATAGGTTCGTTGTAAATTTGTAGGCGGTAGAAGTAGGAGCGAGAGGTATAACAGCCAAATCTCTTTACAACCTGCTAAAAGACTTGGGCCTGTCCAGAACTAACATTAGTTTATTCGTCGAACGTGAGACGAAGGCAGCCCTAGTAGGTTCTTTTCAAATTTGGTTAGGCACAGAGAGGAGCTTGGACAGCGGAGGCGAGCGTTTAACGTGCGTTAGATAGGGGCCTCTTAAAACTACGCCTGGGTGTCAAGTCCCAGGCACTAATGTGGCTCCTCTTCCTACAACGCGATGGACCCGGCACCCTTACGGTGAATCCATGGAATGCTGAGAAGTTTCGTCTCTGTCTTGTAACATATTTTTTACCAAGTTATAGTAGTTCTTGAAAACACTGGTCGCGAGGCGTGGGTTGTTACTAAAACTTCCATTGTACAAGTAGAACTGTGTCCATTAAGACTTCTTTACGTACTGTTAGTGTTAATTTGTCTTTGTTGTATGTCTGCTATTTAATTGCGGCTAAAGAGTGAAATAAAGCCAGATGTAATGTATCACAGGTTTAGGTTGTAAACAATAATTATTTTGTACGAAAAAAAAAATGAGGATAAATAGTAAGTCATTATTATCATTCAAAATATTGCTATGGTTACATCCACAATGTATATAGTAATGTGTCCAATACATATATATTTAGCCTGGATGTTCCTACTAAATAATCCTGGAAGGATGAGCTCCAGAGTAATGTAATACTGAAAAGCTACGGTAGCTTTTCACGTACGTTGGTCCTTAGCAGTCATGTGACTTTCTGGGGTTGCAGTATGTTGTATAGCATACCACTCGTTTCTGTTACCCAGAGGTCCAACGGCCTGGTCTTCTTCCCGGACTACCAGCTGTGTGCGTGTTATCTGTCTCTTCAGCATGAGCCTGTCGCGACGATTCTACAACACGCCTTTAAGGTAAATTTTGACTAATATATATAGATTTTGTGCTATTTTTTATACGAATAGAAGGTATAATTAGACGAATATCCTATGATAGTTGTATCAATAAAACAAAGCGGAGGGTTTTGTGGATTCCTTAAGAACAGATTAACCAAAATGAAATCTACTGAAGGCAGAAAAAATAGAAATTACAAGGATTTTTGTTATTTTGTAATTACATATTTCCGTCATTTTGGTTCCTTTGCATCAACCGCGATCAAAGGTCGACGAGATGAGAGTATCCGTCAGTTGGTCTTGTTTCCCGTCGAATGCGTTTACTGTGGCTTGAGATTGTAAAAAACAACCTTGGTATCATTTAAATGAATACACGCGAAAGTCTCAGATATCGGTAAATAAAGACATGATAAGATATTTTGAATCGAAGGAATTGGTTATAAGTGTGAAGAAAAAATGAATTCAATGCGGACCAGGAAAATTATTACTACAATTATTCTAATCTGAAGATAGATACCATCACAAGATATTTATTGTAATCATTGCATGTGGGACACGGGAATTAAGGTTACTTGAATGTCCGTAACATTCACATTGATAAAATACTCCCTAACGTAATCGAATCGAAACAAACTGTAATGAAATGTACCGCTAATAAGTTAATACTAAATGTGTGTCTTATTAATAATTTGTGAGACATTTTTTACTTATGTGTCAGGCAAAAAAAAAAATTGTTAATTTAAATAAAACTAAATTTTGATTTAAATATTTTCGGTTTACTATGCGTCGTTTTATTATTTTTGACTACATCCTCTCGACGTTTCGGTTACTTCCCATCAACCGTGATCACGGGCGGACGAGGTGAGACGAGAAATATGTATTTGCTATTAAAATGTTTTGATACCTGTGCTCGTTCCAGCTGTACGAGGCGTCAGGTCGATTGAGTCGTAACCAGTTCGAGCACGTCGCCGCCCGCTGTCTCGGCCTGTGTGTGGAGGACGCGGGTCACGCCTTCACTCAGGCGGATATTGACGAGAAGACGTTCATAACATACGGTTAGTTTCGCCACACGATCACTATACAGGGTGTTCTGCAACCTTTCCACTAGTCCGCAACTCACTTTACACGTAGAATATACCGTTTTTTATCCATAGAACTACGGTTATCATATTATTTGCGAATATTTAAGAATAAAATTGTGAGGGTTCTGGGTTAGATTTTGTGGAACTAATCTTTTTTTTTATTGTTAATTTTTGATATTAGAACGTTTTATTTTGTATTTCATTAATTTTAATTTTTCGTTAGATACATTCAGTTTTATAGCATTGCTGACAAAAAATGTTGAAGATCTGGCATGGCTTAAGACCATAGTTCCGTTTATCCCTAACATAGATACGTCATATATTTAGTAGAGGGGGCCGTAGGTTTTATTGTCGGTGAGAGATCGCTCGAGATTGATTGAGAAAAAAGTGGAAAATGTGTGATGTCACATCAATGGTGAGAGGGGTGGGGTTCGTTTTAAAAATCTTGACGGTGGGAGGGGGGAAGTCTTGAAACTCTCAGGTCGATTGTTAATTAGTTTCTTTGATATACAAAGGTCTGTAATATTTGTATAAATCTCGAATCTATTATTTATTTTTCAATTGGTCTTTCCTTTTACCCATAGAAAAATAAATATATTGCCAAAATTATAAGAAATTATTAAATAACAAAATGTCGTTGTGGCCTGGAGGTTAAAGGACCGCCTCTCATGCGTGAGGGCGCAGGTTCGAAACCTGGCAAGTACCAATGTGATTTTTCTTAGTCATATGTACTTTCTAACAGTATTTAGACGCCACTGACGGACGGTGAAGGAAAACATCGTGAGGAAACCTGGACTTATAATTTCAAATTATAAGTTTGAAATCGCCAACCCGTCTTGAGCAAGCGTGGCGATTAATGCTCAAACCTTCTCCATGCGAGAAGAGGCTTATGCTCAGCAGTGGGCTTCCGATAGGCTGATGATGATGATGATGATGATGATGAAATAACAAATCATAAAAAAAATATAATAAAATAAGGCCCCCTCAAGTTCAAGTCCCGATCAATTTTATTAAATTCGTTTGACGAATTTTGTTTTATTACAAAACATTTATTTATAAGTATCCCACTTAAGTAATCATTATAATTGCACCATCAAGTAACATTTTAATTCCAGATGACTTCATAAACTTCGCTCAGAAAAAGGCGGAATTCTCATTTATCTTCACAAGTGATTCAACAAAACCGAAGACTCAGTGATGGCGGGCGAGCGTCCCGACCGTTTGCAGTCAGGTACCGCTTATACAGAATTGACGAAAAAGAGATTACGAATTGAGGGGGAATTATGGATATGGCAATCCCTATTCTAAGGATATTGAATTCTCTTTGTCCATTTTTAAATATTTTATCATAAAATCCATATCTTTTAACATGCGTAACGAAACCTTTATGTCAATATTTTAGTAAATTTATAGATATTGCGTATTTAACTATTTCTATTTTTGCTATGATGGAAAACTTAAACATATTTGCTTTTATGACTTCAAATTATTATGAGTAAGATTTGCTTTTCTATGTAATTAATTATAAATGTATATTTTCGTATTGCAATGTTAAGATTATTTTAAAAAGCAAATCTGTTATTTAGATTTACTACCTAATTTGAATATCTGTAGTTACGTTCACTAGGTACAAAATACTCGAATAGTACCTATTCCATAATATAAAAGTTGGTAAAGTATTTTCGCTACATACTTATTTTATTTGTTTAGTCTGCACTCTGCAGTCTGAGATGGCGGGTAAATTATGTATATCTAACAGTTGACACGTCTTGTCAATTGTCACTTGTCAATTTCTGATTTCAATTTTCAGTTTTTACGATAAGTACTTGGTTCTATTTGTGTGTATAATGACTAGTTATAAACTTGTTGCAATTAACATTATATATATAATGTAAATATTATATTGTTTAGCGTAAGCGTTGCATTCACAGAGCTTCGACGTTATTGTTAATGTGATAATCTTTAAACAGTATCGAAAATATAGACGGTGTAGCAGAATTTGCTTATAAAAGTTTTGATATTGTTCTAATGCCTACTAAGAAGAATGAAGTTTGTGTCGTAACTAGCAATCTGCTCGATGATGTGCTTCCTTATGAAAAATTGCGGTGAGGTTTGTTGCTTGTTTTAAAAGTTCATTTAATAGCTAAAATATTCATGCAATATACCATATACTCCGATAAAAGAAAAAAAATATAAGTAGATTTAAACAAAGTCTAGACTTCTGTGTAATAATTAAAAATGTAATTTTTAGATTTTGAAATAAGTTATGTGTAGTGCCTAAGTCAAATTTGAAACTTGTAAATAGAAGTAGCATAGGTTAAAAGTAATTACCAAATAGAAAAAGATGGTTTATTTTATATTTCTTTTACATAAAATGTAATACTCATTGACTTTAATCAGTTTATTTTAAACCAGTGTATAATTTATGAACTATTTTAATAGAATATATTTGCAACATATAGGGTCAATTAAAATTATGTGTATTGCATTGCAATTTATACCTGGCTTTATAACAAGGCTTAATTAAATCTTTATATCTTACAAAAAAAAAAAATGTTACTAAGATATAAATTTCCTTAACTATATTTAGAGGCTAAGTTTAAAGGTGATTTTGCGAAGCCGGACAAGCTTGTAAGTACATCTAGGTTTCCTGTTCCAAAGTGAGATTATTTTTGTTTGACCATTCCATTCTTGTAATGTTTTTAATATTATTGTATTGATTCTTAATAAAATGTTTTACAAAAAATGTATTTTTTTTTAGTCTGCAAAACTTTAGGTGAAAAATGGCAACAAGGTACAAGAAAAACCATTAAATATAGTCAGTTTATATAGACAACTTTGAAATATCTGGTTTAATACTAAAATAATCAATTTTTGCTTGTTGTATATGTATAAATATATATGTAGTACACTTATCTAAATCTTTATATATAAAAGAAAGTTGTGCTAGTTACACTATTTATAGCTCAAGGATGGCTGTACGGGTTTGGCTGAAAATTGGTGGACAGGTAGCTTAGAACAAGGGAAAGGTCATCATAGGATACTTTTCATCCGATTGAAAAAAATAATAATAAGTTGATGAAATGCAAAATCTTCTTATCTACTGTCTTTAAGGAAGAATAGAGCTCACTTGGTCAGCTATGCATTTCTAATTCTGAAACTAATGCTGACGAAGTCAAGGGCAAAAACTAGTATGTTTATATATTTTTAGTTCGGACTTATTTCTAAAATAGGCAGCGAAATAGTGATTGGGACTTTCATTAATATATGGTTAAAGTAATAGAGTAAGTACTATTACTATTTATTTCAAAAATTTTATTTATCTTTAGTAATAATAAAAACTTATTTATAGCAATAAGAGACAACTACGACATATATATATATATGTGTGTGTGTGTGTGTGTGTGTAGTGAGACAAAACTTCACAGCATTCAATGGGTTCACTGTGGGGCTCCTGGTAGATCGCGTTGTTTAACAGTGCCTGGGACTCACCTCCACTGTCTAAGCTCCTCTCTCTACCTAACCAAATTTGGAACGAACCCACTAGAACTGCCGTCGAACTACTTTCTAAGAATGAATTGATGTTAGTTTTGGACAGGCCCAAGTCTTTTAGTAGGCTGTAGAGAGGTTTAGCTGTTAAGGAACATCCCTAAAGCGGGTCATTGAGATGCTACATCAACGCTTTAACTCGTTAAACTGATTGCAAATAGGGGCACGAGTTAGGGCTTCATTAAGAAATGCTAATCGCAGCCAATCATAGCTTTGTTGTTGAGTAAGCCCACAAAGGAAGTCACAATAATTTATTGACCGAAAACTTTCTCGAGTTAGGTTTATTTCCATGTGTAACAAGAGTTTTAGATTTACTGCTACTTCACAAAAACAAATGACAAATAAATGCTATATACTATATTAGATTACCAAAGACTTCTAAAATTTAAATTCATAAAAAGTTTTCATTAATAATGTTTTTAACTTGCCAGTTCTAAACATTGTCAGTGATACCTAGGGACCTCTCACTTGCACTTCTACCGCGTACAAATTTACGCGGAACTTATTTTTGTGAGTGAGTGAGGTCTTTAAGTGAAGTCTTTAGTGAGTTCTCATACGTATCTATCATTAAAGCACAATCTGTAGCCGTTCTAAGGATTAAGTAAGGCCTGACGTTTGATTTTGCAGCCCTAGTGCCTTCCTTCACAAAACCTATTGGTCGCTCGTTTGTTGTTTTTAGAGCTCCATCGTGGCGACGCGAGTATTGATCGCTATCCAGAAGTACTCTACATCCAGCATCTAGCTTACTTAATTACTCTGGTCTAGGAGAGTCATTTAGAACGCATTGAGATAAAATTATTGCAGTGGTGGCCACCAATTATGAATAAAGGTGAACCATTTGAGTGCTAAAGGGATTGAAAAATCTCCTACATCTAACCACCCCTTGTGCATTTCTAAACTCATTGAATGGATCTTATAATTATAATTCTCGTTTTGCCGAATAAAAGACTTTAGTGAGTCCGTAGTTTTGGCCAGTTTACTTGTCCCTAGCCCTACACTGTTACTTTGTGCTCCTATCATAAACTATTTATGGAATTGAAGTCTAGATTCTAGCTCCGGGGATCTTTGTTTTGGGAGTGATGTAAAGACGTTATCATGGGATTTCAGCAGGATATGTCTCTTGGAAACCCGTAAGTGTGTATAGAGCTCCGATGGCCTTTTTAGACTCATTCCAAAACTATTTCGATCTCTGAATAAAGCTGACGAATCACGAGCCGATAGAACGAGCACGAGCCACAGGTCGTATAAAATTATTTTGAAATGTAAAGAAGATTTTTTGTCATTATATAAAAGCTTAATAACTGTTTAATTTGGTATAATAAGAATGTATTTTGGCTAGTTATTTGGAAGATTTTATTTATTATTATCTTATTAATATGAAAATAAATCACCAATTTTAGAACAAGATGATAAAAGTTGTATTTCATGGGGAGGGCAAATACCCTGTTATATTTTTCAACATTGCCATCTCATTTGGATCTGGTCCGTAATCGCCGTACTCAACGTCCTGAAACAGACTCTTCAACTGCGTAGCCAACATATATATCTTGTGCACCATAAACTCCACGTCAATACTGGCAGCTAAACACTTCTCATACAACACAATGTACCATAAAAATCTTGTATATTTACCAAATCTGTTAATGGTACCATATATATGGTCCATTTTGATTCTTATCTGCATCAACGATCCGTACAAAATGGCTATGTTGTAGGCCGGATCCCTTGAATACATTCGCCTGATATGTCGCGTGTCGTTCAACCTGTCCCTCGTTACATAAATCGACTGCTGCATTAAATCCATGGCTTTTTTCTCGAAATACGGATTCAATATGTATCCGGGCGTGTCGTGGAACCTTCTAGATTTGTTCACTTCGATTTCAACCATTCGCAACTTTGAGTGAGCCGTTTCGTATGCCAGTTTGTTCAGGTATGGATCCAGATCGCTCAAGTCCAATGGTTCTTCTTCTAAATCCATATCTCCATATAAAAAGTTATTGACTTTCTCACCATCAACCTCGTTCAGATTAACTGGTACATTTGAAGTTATGATGTTGTTTATGGCCGTCTCGTTTATATATACCGTCTCATTATCAGCGAATGTTAAATAGCAGACTGGAATTAAAGAAAATATTTGAATTAAATGATAGTGTCGTATAAAGAAAAGGTCTATTGAAATTAAGATAGTATTTCAGAGGTTTTCCTTTTTGTCTTTCCTTGAATAAAGGGAGTTTTTAGTTGTTGTTATGATTCATAATTCACTTGTCACAGCAATAGGTTTATTTTAAGATAGGTACTACCTCTGATCTGTATGTCGTTACACATCACACGCTTGTCTAGAATACTTAGATAACTTAAAAAAATCTTTAATTTTTTGTCCATTAAAATCATGTTTACTATAAATAAAAAAAAAAATTAAATAAATGTTATAAATATAACATTATAAATTAAATTTGATGCATAGATTATATTTTAAGGAATTTAGACTTATCATTTCACGTTTCATTCAAAGCGACTAAATACAATGATATCAATTATTTCGGTAAAGTTTGCCTTATATGGCTATATAACCTATTTGATATATCCTTTTGTAATGTTGGAAATTTCCTTGATTAAACGCTGAAATCTTAATCCTAGCTACTCACTATTTATAAACACAGCCGCCGTGTACGCGATAATCATTTTACGGTTCATTTTATACTTCTTTATATTAATCATTAAGAACCACATAAATTGTTTATTACTGTTTTCATAGAGACTTTACTACCGCCTTCAAGTTCTTTAGGTTTTTTTTTTTTTAAATTAAAAAATATGAAAAACACATGAGGTCATACCTTTTATTATTTATCACATTTTTAAAATTAAATATTGGTATTAAGGTCGAATAATAAAATTTATTCCATAAAATGTTGTGTTCTGTAAATCTTCTTAGGTGTATGCGCATTCATGTATACGTTTACTCAGTTTTTTGATTCATTGATTATTGAATCAATGACACAAAAATCTTACCTACCGATACCTACCATACCTATTGAGGTATGAAATGTTTTAAGTGAGCGTATATGTATATTTCAAAGATATTTGGACTCTCATTTTACTTAATAGGTACGTTTCTCTTTCATATAGTTGCAAATTTCCAAAGATGGCGAAATTTATTGAAATGAGGTCAAAGTTTATTTGTCGATATTCCTATCTCTGCTACCGGTGGAAAGTATAGGCATATAGTGTTCTCATGAAACAACATTAGGTTAAAATAGGCAACATAACATGTTAAATCAGTCTCGGTTTTCCAAAAGATAGTTTTTAATCCAAACCTAGCAATTGTTGATAGTACAGAACTTTCAAAACCGTCAAAGCAGATTTCACAATGAGTGGCGTATAAGAGTATTTCTAGCTTTTGTGAATTATTTTACTTATGCTAGAAGCTTAACATTTTACAGTTGCGAAAAATGCACCATTTAAATTTCTCGGTGGTAAGATTGATAATATAGGTCGTACTTCATCATCAGGGAATAGTAGATAGCTTTTTAAACGATCTTAAGGTAGATGGCCAACAGATCAGTAACGTGAAAAAAGCTTCAACGACATCAACGACAGTTACCCAACTTCACGTTTAAATTGGCGTTTCCTCGTCTATGATTTTAATAAAACCCTTTTGTCAAATTTAGATGCATGCGTCATAAAGATGTTGAAGTTGTGGCTCGACCTCGCGCTTAAGGCTGATTCGTCAGCTTTATTCAGGGATCGCAAAAGTTTTGGAATGAGTCGGAAAAGGCTATCGGAGCTCTATAAACACCTGAGAGTTTCCAAGAGATATATCCTGGGGAAATCCCATGTTAAAGTCGTTACATCGCTCCCAAAAGACAAAGATGCCCCAGAGCTAGAGTCACGACTTCAATTCCATAAGCAGTTTATAATAGGTGCACAAAGTAACAGGGTCGGGTTAGGATCAAGTAACAAGGCCCAAGATACGAATACATTGAAGTCTTTTATTCGGCATGACGAGAATAATAAATATAAGAGCTTAGAGATTCAGAACGAGTGGTAAGACTTTCATTGAACGCTAAGTGGTTTCGTCTTAGAATAGTCCGTTAATTATATAAGGTGGCAACTGGAGGTTCCAGGAAAACTAGGAAACATACTTGTATATGTATATTATAATAAAAATTACATATTAAAATTATAACCTATACCTAAGACTACATGATTGCCCTGATGTTAGGATAGCAATGCCATTCTATTGCTTGTTTCGTATCAGGAATCTCCTGGTTCACACGGCTTGGTGTTCGTTCCGCGGAGTCAGCGTCGTCACTTGTTATCTTATCCATGCAACGATGTTACCCCGGCGATGTTCATTTATTTTATAATATGTAGCGCGTACGTAACACGTTCTTAGTTCAACGGCTGCGACGTGTTTTGTTTTGTTTCACGAATAATGATAACATACAAAATTGTCGGGTCATTATGACAGTCGATTAATGTAAAGCCTACAAGACTGCAATGAGCTTTCGCTAGCTTTATTCGTTTAAACCTATAACATTGTGTTTGTTTATTTTTTAACTCATAATTCGTTATGTGCAGATTTATCAAGTTTTTCTTCAAAACGTAAAAGCGTGGGGTGTATTGGACTACATTTCATAACTTTCCTCTCATAGATAGTTGCTACTAGAATTATTGTATTCAACATCAAGCAATCCACGCTTTTAACTCTGATTTAAATTATTCTGTTAATAACTTAAATTTTATTATAATTTTACTTCGAGGTGATTAACTATGAATGTTTGTTTCACCTTCTTCTACTGTAATATAATTACTTTATAATTGAAAATTCTGTTCTCTTCTATAGTTCGGTTAGGTTAGGTTAGGTTAGGTTAGGTTGTTTTTTTAAACTATTATTTATTTATGCTATGGCTTCATTCACATTGAAATTATAGAGTATTTTGCCTGTTCTTTAAAACAGAGTAAGAGATAAAGTTTTAATTTTGATTACGCTGTGAAATCTTTTTAAATTAATTTCAGTGTTTAAATGGTGGATGGAAAGTAATAAAAATTGAGAATGACTGTTAAATGCCTATTGTAATTTAAGGCTTTAGAGGCGCGTATAAAGTTTAAAGGCTCATTGAAATAAAACATCCTATGAGAGTAAAGGTATATTAGTTTACCAAATATATTTTTGTTTTGGCGTCGTATTGGGTGCGTTGTGTCGGAAATGGTATTTCTCATGTAACTTTATAAGGACCCACCACATGTAGAGGAACTCGACGTGGAGTTTGGCGGCTTTGTGGTGGAGGATCAAATACGTTTCAATCACTTGGAACTTCCCTCTGTGTTTGTTATTTTCGTATCTAGAAAGAGTTATGGTTAGCATTTTTATTTCGTTACAAAACATGCAGCTTCATTTACGGTATGCATTTAGTCGCATGAGTGGATTAAGTGATGCATATGCAACGCACCAATGTGTCAAATATGTTTACAAGTTTACTGTAACTCAGGTTCGTTTTTAGGTCATTAATAAATTTATTATATAAATACTTAACTCGTAAATTTCTTACATATTGAGCTTCATGGTAGTGTAGATGTCGTGCATTCTCTTCCAAATCCTTCTTAATCGTCTGTATAAGAACGCTATACGATATGACGTGTCCTTTGAATTGTAGTACTTTTCACTTTCGATCTGTTTGACTTTATGTCTCGCTTGATAAATCAGTTGTAACATAATGTCATAAACTTTTACTCTTTCTAATAGGTCTATCGCTCTGTTTCTCTGCCATGCACTTCCGTGGGTTCCTAAACGTCGAGTGTTGAATTCTTCCAGAGCACCTGTATCGTCTGAATCATTAAGGTTTCTTCTCATCACTTCTAGTTTCTTCGTTATGTTATTCATATCCAGCTTCTCCAGATCAATTGAGAGTTTCTTCACAACCAAATTCGAGGGATAATCGTCCAGTAAATCTTCAGATAACGATTTGAACATAGCATCCAAACTTGGTATGGTGATGTTTGTGGAATTAATTGCATTCACACCTTAAACAATTCATTTCCATTAGAAGCAATGATGTGTTAAAAGAAGTTTTTTTTTAAAAGCATGCCATTGACTTTAAGCTAAATAAAGATAAAATACATCATAATGTCGCACTGACGGTAATAAGTAACACGATCCAAAACATGAATACCTATTACAAATTCAATCGTGTTTAACAAAAAAAGTAAACATTTAGAGCTCTTTAAATATTATTTAAGTATATGTTTTTATAATCATAAAAATTAAAATTAATAAATAATCATTTAGAAAATGTGTTGTGTACCAAACGTATTTAATGAGCAATAAAAAATATTATACAAAAAAATATTTTGGAGTTAAGAATTAATCACGACATTAGTAATGGAGTCTTATTCTTCTGTTTTATTTATTTGTTTCCTATGAATAAAACAACAATAAGAAGTAGTATTAGCAGTATACGCGAGCAAACATTGGAAGCAATTTATCTGAATTAATTAACTCAAATTGTATTTATTCCAATATATAGTTTTTATACCAAGACCAATAATGTGTTTTAATAAAAATAATCTATATCGGAAACAAAAAAAATATTATCGAAGCCAAAAAATGTCGAACGTCCGTTTGGAGCTGTAACCTAACTATAAGTTTAATACGGAACGTTTCTTATTTTTTTAAACAAGAACCTACTTCACTGTAATCGTTTGCGAGGATTTATGAATGATAAACACAAAATGCTCATTATTTAGATTTAGGTTGTAAATTTGTGGTTAATTATAGAATATAATGTGTCAATTTCCATCCAAACTATATTTGATGCGCACATCACGTGCTTTGTTTATCGCCTCCAAATAATTTATGGTATCCCTGATGTCAACATCACAGCGGACTATTTTCTCGTAAAGTTTCGTCATAGAATAGAGACTGAAGTGGTCGTGGTTGCGTTGTTTCTGAGCTGCGCTTACTAGTTTTTGCTGTTCGTACTGTAAGTGTCTCATCCTGTTGAAGAGATATCCTATTCTGTACCTGGTGTCACCACGTATCGGCTGTTTCTCCTCTAGGCCCTTCTTTATTTGATATCTGGCGTGAATCAGGAATGTCATCATTATGTTAATTAATTTATTCTTCTTATCAGTTTCTTTGAAATATTTTTTAGGGCCCTCTCCAGAGCTGTCTTCTCTGTCTTGAAATCCATGTCGCCTCGATAGTATTCCAGGTTTGTTTTTGTAAGCATCAGTTAAGTTCCTCACCGATTTGCTTATTTCATTGAATTCTTTAACATCAGAGCTATTTTCCATGTTGGGGAGGTTTATATCGGTCATATCCATAATATGAGCGGGAATTTCGTTTTCTAGAGTTCCTTCTTCTGGTGTTCTTTCAGATAGCTTGTAGTCTATATCGTTTTTCAAGGGTGGCAGATGGAGATCGTCCATCCTAGTGATATCACCAAACAAGAGACGATCCACATCAATAGTGTTATCGTATACTCTTACATCTATAAATTCAATTTGATTTTCGTTCCCACCTGCTATTAGAAAATTGGGGATTATGTTAAAAAGTAAATTCTCTGTTAATAATCATCTGTTAAAATGTAGAAAATAGATAAAGATTTTAGGAACCGTCGATTATATTTGTTCGACAAAAGGGTCAGTTAAAATATACTTACTGAGACGGATGAATAGAAGCAGATATTTTAAAATCATGTTAGGAATTTACGGCTCACTCTCAACATGTTAATATTATATGAAATGTTTATCATATGGTTTTTTTTATCGCGTGCCATTAAATCTCATTTATGATTCTCCAATAAAAAATCATAATTTATAAACATACACATAACACAGGTTTTTTTTTTAATTATTTTAAATTTTACATAATTCATTATTTAGATTATTAAAACCTTATAAGGGAAATGGCTTACTCTGTTGGAATTAACAATAATAGCTGATATAAGATATATACATACATAATGAGGAATATCTAGAGCTTATCATGAATACATTCAAATATTGGGATACCCTTCATTATACGGTAATTGAAGATGAAATGTTTAAAAAAAATCCTACCAATAATTAAAATACTTGAATCTCTACTTATATTAGATATATAGTATATACTGAAGTTTATAGAGTATAATAGTGATGAAATTGTATTGCATGAAATGCTATATGCAGAGTACAGGTGTAACAAACTAAATAGCAACAAAAATAATGCCACAGCTTAAGAAAATACATTAATAGGAAGTATTATGTCAGTGGGCGATCAGTATATTTGTAGGTATAACTGTTTTTAATATTAAAGCAATGTTTAACTTATAATATCGATATTGCGAAGGCTGCTGGTTCGATCCTGCTCGTGTCGATGGATGGATGGATTTAATATGTAATTACTATGTATTTTAAAAAAGCTATTTAAATGGAAAATTAGTTAATGAGATCTAAGACTTTCGCGACTATTCATTTAAATAAGACTAATATTTTTTCCGTTTATACTACGCGTATTTTATTATTTTAAAAAACTAAATGTTCCCACCGTTTCGGTTACTTTTCAGGAATTGTGATCACAGGCAGACGAGATGTGAATGTCTGTTGGTCGAGCTGGTCCTGTTATTTATCATCTACCGCCAACAATTTCTTAATTTCTGGCGTACCGCTCTGTATGCCGGCAGAATGCGCTTACGGTGTCGCGACGTCCTCGAGCCCACCGCCATCTGCTCTATTGAAGTTGGGATTTTTTTAAAATTCAATAGCTTCGCGGATTAACCTCGTTATGTACCTGTCTTCACGAGCGAGGATTTGTGATTTATCAAACCGAATGTAGTGGTCTCGTTTGTCCATTGTGTGTTCACACACTGGTGACTTCGACGCCTGCCTAATTTTGATGTCTGAGTTATGTTCTTTCACCCTTGTACCGATGCTCCTCTTTTTCTGTCTAATTTATGACAAGCCACAGTGACAAACGAGTTTGTATACACCCGTTTGTTGTAAAGGAATGGTATTCTTAATAGGTCTCAAGAGTTAGCTCACTTTCTTGTGTAGTTTGTATATAGTTTATACTATTTATGATCGAAACATGCTTCAAGATGTTGCATATTCTGTCAGTAACTCCCTTTACATATGGTAATATCGCAAGTTGTCGCTCAAATGTGGGTGGCTTCAAGTGGTTCTTGAAGGCGAAGGTTCAAAAATAGGCGTGCGTCGAAGTCAGCAGTGTGTGAACACACAATGGACCAACCAGACCACTACATTCGGTTTGATAAACCACAAATCCTCGCTCATGAAGACAAGTATATACCGAGGTTAATCCGTGAGGCTAACATCTGGGACCCCCCCTTAAAAATATAAAAAATCCCATGTCCGTGACCACACTGCAGAACCTCGCGACACCGTAAGCTCATTCTGCCGGCATCCAGAGCGGTTAGCCAGAACATTAAGAAATCGTTGGCGGTATGTGATAAGTAACAGGACCAACTGACAGGCATTCACATCTCGTCTGCCCGTGATCACAGTTGCTGAAAAGTAACCGAAACGTTGGGAGTATGTAGTGTTTTAAAATAATAAAATACGTGTAGAATAATCTGAAAAAATATTAGTTTTATTTATTTCTAATATAAGTTGTTCACATAGATGAACTGATGAATAATCGCAATAAGTAATAAATTAATGAGAAAATATAAAGCCTAGGTTCGTTAATACAAGGAGTACTTTTCTCACCCCTGGTCCGATGCCCTACAGAACTTACTAATTTCGTCCATTTGACTCTATCCAACGTCGGCCAGTTCGCATTATCGACGATCTCATGCTGACAAACGATCAAGAACCCTTACACCTCCCAAGGGATGTGACTTCCCTCTGTGGGTTCTGTCGTCTGTACAACGGGGAATATTCCGAGAATATTCCCAAAGAGCAACAACATGGGGTATTTTAAACATCAAGTGTTCAGGTGGCCCCTCCACAAACAAGGTCGGTAACGCATCTACGACACCGTTTGTGTTGCAGATGTAAATGGGGGACGGTGACTTCTTCCCACCAAGTAGGCCGTCTACTCGTTTGCCCCCTTGGGACATAAAAAAAAAATGACTACGGATATTTCAATACAGCATTTAATAGAGCATTAGATAGGGGCCCCTTAAACCTACTCCTGGGTCGCAAGTCCCAGGTACTGATGAAGCTCCTCTCCCTGCAACGCGATGAACCCGGCACCCGCTCGGTGAATCCATGGAATGCTGACAGGTTTCGTCTCATAGTTCATATATCCGATGTATAATATAATATAATACAAATCACAAGCGTGATGACTGAGATTCCTAGGAACTTAGTACTTTATCTAGGCCTTTTTTAATATGACCTTTTCTTTTTCCTTTCTTCCTTTTTATTACCTAAAGATTTTTTCTTTTTTACTATGTATCAAATCAGTAGAATACATTGATAACATCGTCAACTGATATTCTATTTCCTGGAATCTAATTTTGTTGAAATAAATACTGCGTGTCGTCTTAAGCCGAGTTCGATATAAATGTATGAAATTTTCAACATTACTTTGAATAAGTGTTGTTGATAAAAATCTTCAAAAAAATTAATAGGTTAATACATCGTTCTATAGCCCATTAATTACTTTTTGGTAATTGTCTGTAACATATTTATAAAACAGCTGATATTATTTTATAACATTTTGTCAGAGATTTCTCCGAGGTTTTTTTTCGATGGGTTCCAATGATGGGTTATCGTTTTATATAAATGATCAAAACTACCAATTTTCATCTTATGTTATTCAATGTAAAATTTACTTTGTTTGTGCAATGCCTAAGATTTTAAATTATAGATGAGTCAAAACTATTTTTTTGGCATAATCCCTTAGAAATAAGATTATTTAAATATATTTTTATTTTGATTTCATTCATGGAAAAATAAGTTTATTTAGCAAGTGAAATAGTTCTTTAGAGAATAAATGTTATAATCTAGTTTTGTATTTTTCATAACATTTAACATCGCTATCCATTTTTGAACATTAATTTTTATTTATCACGATATAAATCCAACAACTGTTCACTCTAACATTAACAGAGCCTACATAAATATTTTATATTCAGTTAACAGTATTGACATTATATCTTAAACAAGATTCAATGTGTACCTTAAGTGGCAAAAAATAAACTTAAATAGGGAAAATAAGCAAATCTTCTCGTGTTTGTAACAAAAACTATTTGAAATATTGTCTAGATTTAAAAATTAAATATTGTCATCAATAAGTTATATAGTATGTGCAAAGAAAATAAAATTAACATTTCTGTCTTTCTAAAAGTATGTTATGATTTAATATAGAGAATTTGTATTATATGATGAATTGTATTAGCAATCCGCTTAGTCAACGAACTTCCAGGCATGTTTCCTATTACTTATCACCATCCTCAACATCCGCAGACAGTTTTCATGGTTGAGGAAAATCAGATCTATGAGGAGGTCCACATCAAACCACAGGTCCAACAATCTTTCTATGGCTTCCAAGTTTTGCAGCATTTGATAATTCTTGACAGAGTATTGTCTCTGTAACGTGCAGAATTTAAAAGACTTGTAGGCGAACGTGGCGAAAATTCTACACGCATTGTCTGTTTTGGACATAAGGAACCCCATCTTGTAGACCGATATCTTATTGTATTTCGCCCTTAGTTCCTGCATGATTACCATCTTGTTTCTAGCCTGGTAGATCGCTTGCTTCATCAGCTCGACCAACCTGTTTCTGACTCGGAACTGATCGAATTTCGTATTCAACAGCTTCCCCGGTGGGTTGAATTGTCTCCTAGCTTCCTTGTCCTTATCGATCACAACTCTAGGGTTTCCATTTTTGACTTTCACCGCTAGTAATTCATCTATGGGGTCGATGCGTTTCAGTATCGTTTCTAATTCGTCTTTGAAACTGCAGTTTAAGCCATTCAATCTATTTCTTTCCTCAATCTCCATCCAAACTTGACTAGGTTTGAACTTATCCAGATAGTCCTTGAAAGTAGTGTTATAACTTTGGTTGATTTCTGCAGTAAAGTTCGATGTCGTATGAACTATTAGCATTCCAAATACCATTATACCTAAAATACAACAAATTATCAAATAAAAATGCTAAAAGTATTTTTTTTTATCAATAAAAACGTACCTAACATATTTATAAACGTATTTTATATTTCACATCGTATAACCACCAAGACTGAATCAAAACATTATATTGAACTATAAGGTTTTTAAAGCCCATTAATTCTCGTTATGAAAATTACAATACAGTTCTATTTGTTATAACAAACCCTGCGGTTTTACTCTTGGTGACCAAAAACACAGCAATATTTTGAAAAACCAATATATATATATATATATTGGTTTACAATATATATAGTATGATAGACATATGCAATATATTGTATACTATTAAGGTGTATGTTTGTATACATACAGCCGTTTCTATTGTGTTTTATAACAAATATAACAAAATAGCTGTAATTGCACGAATGTAATGAGCAAGTAATGGGATTTAGTCTTGCAGAGACTAGCGACGCATATTCGTAGCAAGCGTAGTGTCGTAGCACCGTAGCGCCGTAGCACAAGCTTCGTAGCTCTATGTTACAGGAAGTGGTTTTAAAAGTGAGATAAAAGAAAGGTCTACTAATAAAATTTAATTATTCACACATTTTCTTCATTAAAATATATAAACAAACTAGTATTTTGAAAAACACTTATTCATATGAATAAAAATTGATTTTTAAAAATGGAAAGTTTATACAACTATAAATTACAACGATATAGTCAAACATAATCTCACTTTCTATTTGAGTAATGAAAATGGAAAATCTATTGAAAATCTGTATCTGACAGTTGAAGTTATACTTTGAGCAAACAATTCCTTCTTACAAAATAAGTAGAAAACTTTGAAACAAAACTCAACAGCGGGATGAGGATCGATAGAAACACAAAACTTTACTTTAATTAAAAACAGTTTTAAATTACTTTTACAATACAAATAAAAGTCGTGAAAGTATTGGACTAACATCTATACAAGACGAGGCTTCAGTAATCCTTTAATAATTCGTCACTTGCGCAAGCCTAAAGCCTTCTGGAAACTCATATTTTATTTGAGTCGAAAGAAAGGTTGGTCAAATAAGGTCTACAATCGTCAATACGTGCCGTCCCTTTCTTATAACAAAGAAACCGATTCCTCCTCTCTGTCTAGCACTCGCCCGTAACGACCACAGATTATTTAAATTTAATTTATTTTTCATTTATATATTGAAATGTTTTTTTGCTTTAAAATGTATTAAAAATACAAAGTCTGTAATTTCAATTGTCATTATAAAAATGAAAAAAGTCATCTTATAAAAGATTAAAAATAAAAAATCCTTACACAAGACAAAGTTGTATATTGTCTAATTTTTATATACTTAGAATATATCCTTTAATATATTAGGTATAACTACGGCGTTATTTTTAATGGCTCCTCTGTCTTAATAATCTGTGACAACGTAGTATCGAAATACGGTTTTCCTACCCCTCGGCTCAGTGTAATAAGGTGCGTTCAGACGTCCACACGTCTGAGGAACGGGGAAATAAACACGATAAGAATTATGTAAATGACATCACACAAGAACACGTGAATTACAACAATATATATGGTGTTATTATTATTTTAATTTTCGATTAATATATTTTAAATGTTGGTTATAATTGAAGTGGCGTGAACCGAGTAATGCATACGTTTGCATTCGACTCCGGCTTTTTGTGAGAAGATTACAGGTGAGCTGTCTTCAAGTCATTTAAGTATTACTAAAATATTTATATATAATAATTAAGACTTACAAGTCATTACCAAGTCCTATATTATTTTATATTTTATATGTTTTTTCAAGACAATTTATTGTTGTCTATTATATATTTTTTTCATTGGTTTTTTTAACGGTTCTATTCATTTTATTATAATGTAAATTATTTAATATAAATTGAAAAGTTTATATCCATACATAAGTGTAGTAAATCATTTTATAGTACGCTGTTTCTGTCACATATTATGTGATAAAGCTTTCTATATACGTAATTAACTCGTTCGTCTGTTTACGTTAAAATTAAACATAATGCCTTATATATTATAACGTAACGTAACTGAGTGATGTGAAAAAAATGAAGCCTGTTGTGTATATGTTACTTTGGGATATATTTTTTCTATTATTTAAAAAGTTATATGTTTTGTGTCTCCTGTCTGTATTTGAGTATATTTTGAAAGAAGCTATTTTCAAAATATTAGATATAATAACGTCTTTGTGATCGTTTTAATAGAATAATCGACGAAAATAAAATTTATATAAAAGTTGTAGCCAAAAATATGATGTGTATAAGTTTTTTATTCAATTTAAATCAATGGCAAGTAAAAATGCTTCTTGATTTTAATATTTTTTTCAATTATCCGTAACAAACGCAATGTAAGACAGAACACGTGGTGTTGGCGTGTTAAGCCTTTTATAGTATTTTTGGTGTTTAACAGTTAGTTGCAAACACTATAACAAATTATGGTAATTCAAAATTAATGGAATATATCACTAAAATACATATTTTTCTATCAATTAAAACATTTGACATTTATGGAGTAGAAATAAATATTTTTTCCATATAAAAAAAATATAAAAATTGTGAGCATAGTGCTGAATATTTCGGATTGTAATGATTAATTATATTTCTGTACTTGATGTTTTACAAGTTGAAAGTCGTTCGTTGTATGGGAGCAGTGTTCGATGAGGTCTTTCAGAAGTGGGACATAGCGTTACACTAAGAGGGAGTATTGATCCTTGAATATTGAAGTAGTGGATAACTTGTAGAATATTTATAGAAGTCGGAAGCTATAGCAACATAAACCGAAGCGGTCACTTAGTTACTAAATTTGGATAAGTAAAGACTCGGGATTCAGTCTAATTAGAGATATTAGATCGAGACTTCATGGATCTAGACTGAGATAGAATGCATTAAAAATATATAAAGTTCGAGCGGAGGGAGCGAGCAATTTGCATTATTGAGACTCCATTAGACGATATGAAGCGGCTCGTGAAATACTTATGACGTTTGTGTCATGGAATTGAATATATATGTAGCTATATATGTACATTTATCTGTTGAATAGAAAAAAAATCTAAACGACATGTTTATAAAAAAAATATCTCTTACCAAATATTATTATCATTATTTTTTCGTTCATATGTAATAGCAATAACAAAGTAATTTCTCATAGCAGAACCGACCTATTCCGGAGCACCGCCCGTGGCATCCCTTGCAACTTATGTAACTACCGACTTGGCCAGGATTATTTTGGAATATCGCCAGCTATATAAAGGAGCGTGTTATTCGTCTTACGATATGCCATCGATCGTTTCTTATATACAAAATAAAACAAATGATTCAATGTAGATTATCTGACGAATGAATAAAAGATCTTTATGGTAGCTCAAACTTTGTTATTTTTCAACTCAGACATTCTTTCTGTTATTTTTCTTTCACGCTTTTATGACTTTAAAATGTTATCTATCTAACGATTTTAAGATAACTTTATGAGTGTATTGATTATGTGTGTTTGCAAAGAATTGTCTTGTAGCGTAAAAAAAAACAGTTATTCAGATTTAATCAGAACCGTCACAGAAATAATTACGCCAGTTGCAAAATTTTATGAATACTATTAGTGAATATTTTACCGATTTAGAGGCGTTTAGAGTTTGTTCCAGTAATGGCCTTATAATTCCTTAAAACCGAAGTTTTATCTAGGTTTATTAATATTCCCAGTGTTTATGAAAGGTCTCGGGTCGCGTGTTAATTGGTCGGTTGGCATTAGATGCCACGCTAGCCTGTGGCATTTATATTTTCACACACTTTATTTACAATAAATATGTTTTAGAATAACGGTTATAAAATTATTTAATAATTAATGTTTTTGAATTTAAGAATCACGAGATATTTTTTGATTTGTACCTCCCTTTTCATTACTAAACCTACCTCCCTTTAAATTACTAATTTCTTTTGTATTACACGGAAGTTTTGACTACACATACGATATTGGAATGTTTTATTTATTTGCCTTTATTAATTCCTACATTCATCTTTAACTGAAAACAGTACAAGTTACAAGAAATATAAGAAAAATATACTAGAATTTTTTACCGAGAATGCCGTTTTTGAAAAAACGTTACTCAAAATGAATGCAGCTGATTCGCTTTAATTAGTGTTGCCTTAAAATATATATTAAATATCTCGGTAAGATGTCAAGACATCCGCAATATGGCCAGCCAGAATTCAAAGAACCGCCTCATCTGACGTTCCTGGGAGTACAGCTTCCTAACGACAATATGTAATAAACGAGACGCCTCGAATATCTTCACAGTTAAAAAACTAGAGTCGTTTATAAGACTGATCATTTATTAAATTTGCTGTAATTTTTCATCGGTTTTGAGGATGGCCTTGTTGAAACCATCTGTGGTTTTGCGAGTTTCGTAATGTTTAGAGAATGCTTACAAAAATATATCAGTTTTATGTCCAACTTTGATTTTGATATTAATTTATTCTTAATATTTCCTAAATGGATGTCAAAATGTTTTATAAATATTTATAATTAATGGTTACCTGAACTTATTCTTTATTTTTTGGTGTGTCCTATAAAGATCGCGTGTAAGGTCTTCCATAGAATTACTAATCGCCTTGCGGCTTTTAAGCGTTCATGGCAATCTCACACGATAATGAGCCAGCCATATTTCATGATATCAGTTTATGAATTGTTAAATTAAAATAATTTACTGTAATTGTTAACTTCAATATTATTACTTAATGGGATGAGATAATATTATTCCTTTTTGAGGTATTCTGATCAATTGATTGATTTGTTCATGACCGCAATCCGTTCAAAGCTGTTTGTATCGTGTGTGAACAGCAGTCATCTACTAGTATTGATAATTTTATATATTTAGACAAAGACAACATGCATGAAGATCATCTGAGTGAAGTTATTCGTCGCATATAATTCTTATACTTCCGTAAAGAGAGTTTATTTAGTTATTATATGTCTAATGGCACTATTTAAAACAGATCGATACAAAATTTAAATCAATTTAATAGCGGCGTTAAGCCTCACATTAGTCTAAGTTCATACTGCAGTAGCAATTTGTTAAGTACACGGGCATAACATTTGGGGTTATGTACTGTACATGTGTTATTGGTATAGTAAGGTATAAGCCGTGTAATGATTGCGTTCTGTCAGTATACGACAGAGATAAAATAGCTAGCGAAATCATGTTATTTGATTGCTGAAGAAGGTTTTGATTGGTTTTGAGAGATAAGTGTGGAAAACAAGTCCATTCTCGCATAGTGCTTGATAGACATGAAAAAGATGTTTGTACGCGTAGATAAGATTAGGATTTCATTAAAACAGCGAGTTATTTGTTAATTATTTATAATTTTTTCGAGTAAAGCGATGATAGACCGAATTAAGCTACCTTCTGTTTAAACCTTGTGTGTAGCACAGTAAGCCCGCTGATACATGCGTAAGTATTTTTTAAAATATATATATTTATAAATTCTTACATTTGCACAGATTCAGAATACCGTACATTGATTATAATGTTCATTTAATTACTTAGCGTGCGACGGTGTGTCTGAAAATACCTGTAGGCAAAGTACGAATATTTATCACTTCATTTGCCCCGAACGTTCTCTTGAATTTAAATGACAAACATAGTTTCAGAACTGGTAATACATATTAAATTAATTTGAGTTAATGGTATAATACATAATTAATTAGCAAAAACACCAAACTAGGCAGGATTATGGAAAATAAATGGTCAGATGTCAAAGACTAATGCAAATCATGCTGTGTCACGGGTCACAAAATTAACCATTGAAATACTAGCAATGACTTTTTGCGACACCATTAAGAGATCAGAATGTTTGTGACCAAAGTTACTTAGGCACAGTTTCCACGCTTTTTTACTATACATACATATGTACATACACATGTGTGTATATTGTGTTATGATCATAATTGTGTCAATATCTAAATTTGATAAAATTGAACTCCGAGATGAGAGGTATGGTATACCTCTGGTCTTTTAGAAGTGTGGAACTGCCTTTTTATATTTAATTTATTAAAACGGGAGCCAATAATTTCGACTCCGCTGTCCATTTGTCTGTTCCTTTCGCACCAGACCCTATCTCATAAACCATAATAGTCAGACAGTTGAAAACATCTCAGATGATGTATCTTTGTTGTTGTTACGATAACAAAGACAAAAACGCGATAAATTAATTATTAAAGGAGGCTTTCACACAATAAAGGCATTTTCTTTTATCACTTTTACAGATAAGGGTACGGAACCGGTATACGTGAGTTCGGCTCGCTCTTAGTTCATTTTTTGTCATTTTCACCAGAAATTCATCCACTTTTGACTAAAAAAATATTATAATATACCACTATCAACTGTTAGTTGTTAGTGACAACTAATATTCTGTGTTAATTGTGAAACGAGTGATTAATTGAGGGCTCCCAAGGGTGTATTACATGCAATTTATAACCCGGCAAAGTACGTCGTTGATCTCATACACATCAATATAAATGCCAGCCAATTCCACGAACGGCGAGCACATTAATAAACGTTAGGTTTTGTCGTGGCTTTGTTCGGATTATAGATAGTGTCCGACAATCCTTAGGGATGGGATGATTTCTGAATAAAGGTGTCTCCGTCAGCTGCGTACGTTTGGAGTGTATCAAAAAATATGTTAATTTTGAAGTTGAAACTAAATAAAGAAATTAAATTTGTAAATTTTTGAAAATAATACTGAAATGATATTTTCTTGTTGTTTAATTATGTTCCATTTTATTATATCGTTTATAGTCTTACATTTTATTTCATCTCAAAATATAGAAAGTAAAGTATTAAAATTAATCTCAAAATATAAAATAATGACGAAAACATTTTAGACGCTTAGAAGCTTTTTAAACTTAGATATTTATATGTGGGTATATAATTTATAATACAATGTCGTAATACTTCAAAACCTCTATTGTTGAAATACACTCCGTTTTTCAAACAAAGAAAGTCCATCAATCATTTTCGGTTAATACAACGATACAATTCTATGAGAACAAAGAGGATATAATGAAGAACAGACCATATTTTTTCCGTAATACCCTCCGAGATTCTTGGCTAATGCTTAAAATTTAAAATACTAATGACAGTTATTATATTAGTAAAATGGAAATGAAATAGCAAAAAGTAGTTTCATCTCAACTGACTTGTTTTATATTATGAAAAATAATACATTAATATTTATAAGGAACTTAGGGGAAAAACACTAAACATTATATAGCAAACGACTCCTATAAATAGTATGGGGAACGAAATGTTACGCTATTAATGTGATATACCGCCCCAATGTACACTCACAGTAACTTGTACATTCGGATCGTTATAAAGTACTGTTGTACAAACTTACTATAATGAAATATTTGTTTATGCAATCATGAATATCAAAACTTTTAATGAAGGAATTACGTTATATAATTGTTATAATAATATCAGTTTTTTAACAAGCCAATTAAGTATTAAGAATCATTTTATAAAAAAAAATCCTTTTAAATTTAAAGATATTTTAATTTTCTTTAGTTGTCAAAAATGACAGTTATTTTCTTTAAACCGAAATGGTCTTTTCACGGGTTTAAGCACACGGTATTCTTTGTTGTAAACTTCAATGGCTCGCCGTTTGTGGAAGGCTTTCATTTTGTCCTTCAAATCCCTTATTCTGCACACATTTTCTTCGGCTTGATAAATAAGGCTTTAACATATATGCTATAAAAAAAGTAAATTAATATAACTATGATATTTCCTACCAATTATTTATTTGTAACTAAATGCATTTTCTGCTTGTAAATTTAAAATTATAATATTTTTTATTCGCATATTAAAACAATCAATGGAGACTTTATTTATATTAAATATTCGTATAAAGAAATCTGTTTTATTAACCTGTTTTTGTTTTATAAAAATAAAATTATAAATTAGGACTTCACTTTTAACAATACGTATACATTTTACATGGGTCAAAGCGTCACATAAACTAGTTAAATTTTATTAGACTAAAATACGTAAGGAGCAACATATTTTTCCATAATTGGTTATTTTAAAATATAAAACAATATTTCAGATGAAAAAATTTTGAAGTCCACTGCGTTGCTTTAATTGGGATTGCTGTGACCAGGTTTTGAGTTTCATCCAAGATTGCTTGTATTAATTTTTCCCGATAAGTTATATGATATCGGCCTGATACGAATGGGTCGAACCTGAACTCTTTGAGCCCAGTTTGGTATCAGCTAAGTTTATTCCGATAAAGAATATAATAAAAAGTATAAAAGCATCTTTTATATTCAATATTTTTTGTAACAATATACAATTTAAGAGCAAAATAACAGCTATTTAAGTATTTAAACTTTACAACAAAACAGTTTCGAATTCCATGAAAATCGCTGACGGATATAAAATTCTGGACTATTAACGTGAAAAAAATATTCATTGAGTAAATTGCATGATAACAATATTATACATCTGTTACTCGTTAAATTGTTTTTCTGCAGTGATTTATGATATGACGCAGAAATAGTTAAATTATTATTTAATGATAATTATATTTATTCAATAATTTCTGAGTCAGCGTTAAAAATTTTTGTTTGTACAAAACATATGATTAAAGTCAAATAATATTAAAATTACAATTTGTTTTTATATGGACGACAGTACCGTCAATATAACGAAGAAGGTAGACCAAAATTTTGTAATGAAACGTTAGTGTGCAAGTAAAGAGACATATTAAGGTCTCAAAATCGACTATCATCGACTGAATAGATTTTAATGCTAATATAAATAACAGACGAAGCAATGAAAAATATGTTTAAAACTTAAATTTTATTCAAATTCTATAAAATATAACCATAAATTAAGGTCATCTGACAGCAGTGTTATTGTGTGTCGGTGTTCAGAGCCATCTCATGGTGTTGTTTCAAACAAATATTGGGGTAAAAATGTCGACGGTACCACGTCCGGATAATTCTACCTAATAGCCACGATTATTGCACGCTGTTATGTTTTACGTAATATTTGATTAGATTTCCTTATTCATTTTATTTCGGGTTTTCTGTTGTTCTCGTCATATCAAAGGGATCCATATCTTTGCACAATTATTGGAGAAATTAATGCTGTAACAACCGCTACTTGACTGAGATGAATGTTATTATATATTTTTTAATACACAAAGCTTCAATCACACACTCCATTAACTGTTTAATGGAACAAAATTTTGTGACAAGAAAAAAAAACATTTGAATATCTACGCGAGGGGCTTCTTGAACTAGTGAACTCTCTTTAAATGAGATTGACACTGCTAACCTCGTCTGGATAATTAACGGAAGCCCGTATATGAACTTGTGATAGATTAATTTTTGCAGACAAGAGAATTAAAACCTGTTAATTATAAATCAGTGTTCTTTGTTTGGTATGAAATGAAAAACTTGATACTAGAGTGAATTGATAATGGTTAAACATCTATTAGAGATTGCTTCGGTTGTTGTGACAGTTTGTATTAAGGTTAGCGTGACTCGTTAACTGTTGTGTGTGAATTGATTAATTTTCCAAGATAGAACGTCGGTCAGGCTTTCAAATAAATCCTGGATAATCCTACAGAAAGTTCAATAACGACAGCGTCCTTGTGTCCTTCAGTCAGATTTACAATCTACGTTGTTTGTATAAACTAAATTACTTTGATTAACATCTTCATATTTTAATAGCTATTCCTCTTAAAAAATATTACGAGATCTAAGACTTTCGCGAGTAAATAAAACTAATACCTTTTCGGATTTTACCGTGATCACGGTTGCTGAAAAGTAACCGACACGTCGGGATTATGTAGTTTAAAATAATAAAAATTCGCGTAGTAAAAAATATTATTGAAATATGCTATAATTTTTAAGTATTTTTTTTAATTTCACACATAAGTAATGCATTGAAAGTTTTATGTTTAGTGTATTCACTAAGAATTCTCGTAGTCATCAGTACAGAACTGTTTATACAGTTTTATACTGAGTCTTCATCCCTCTGCACCAAGAAATGAGTTTGGGTCATTTAAAATTAGTACAGTGACAATAAAACAGATGTTTAAATATAAATTATAGATAATATATTACCTATTTAGTAAATCTCGATGGACTCGTTACAATATTTCATCTTAAATTGACAGTTCAATAAACATTAACCGGGAATGCAGGTCAAATATGTGTCATAATTTAAATATTGAAAAATATACGAAGCAGACATTGAGATTTCTTCTTCTTTCGTCACAGATAATTAAGACGCTTAAATGATTCCACAAGCTGGTATTCAGAAAATTGTATGAGAATTTTTATTTAATCATCGGGAACTTGCATTCATTAAATCGATATAAATTTAAATGAAAATTTAATTTAAATTCAACTGAATCCTTTATTTAATCGTACCTTTATTGAATAATGTCTGTGTATCTACTAAATATAGCCGGTCGTTATATTCTGAAGTCGCATTAGAACGTTTTAGTAATGTGGTAGAGTTCGGTTGGTTACGAATCAAGTTTGACGAACTTAAATGAGTTAGTTAGGTATGCATTAGATTACGTCATCGAGTTGGCTTTTATTATTTAATGCATAGCAACATCTGCGCAGCTGGAGAGCTGGAGTGTATAATGATTTCATCCCATAATTATTAGCTTAATAAAATTTATATTCATATGTACGACTGTAAATGCATGATGTGTATCTTGTTTATCTAACAAATAAATGAGGATAAAGTGATTAACGATGAGTTTGTTTAAAAGATCTAAAGGATTATAGAAGGATATTCTATATTACATAAATAAATTTTAACTGACTGGATCTGTCCATATATCATCATCATCATCAGCCTATCGGAGCCCACTGCTGAGTAAAGGCCTCTTCTCACACGGAGAAGGTTAGAGCATTATTCTCCACGCTTGCTCACGTATGAGAGTCGGGCTTTTAACTTCCAGGCCACCACGACGTCCATATATGACGAAAAGGGAATTTTAAAGTTATGTCCATTACGAAGCAACATCGTTATTAACTTCGACATAATTTTAGCTTCTGTTTAAGAAATCAGAATGCAAATACGAAAAAAGGTGATTTGTACAGGTTTGGTCAGCCTAAATAATTATATTAAACTATTATTTGTAAATACAAACAAATATTACTACCACTATAAAACCAAAGAAAATCGTATGAAACTAAAGTCAAAATCAACTTCAAGTTGTTAAAAACGTTTTTCCAGCCGAAAATCAAAAATTAGGAACACAAAGACACGTATTGGAAATGACCATCACATGATGTATTTTTATCGAGAAAAACATGTTTCTATAATTTCAGCGTAGAGCTTCACAAGCCGTGTTTCAAATTTACATAATTAAAGAAAGTTAGTTGTAAAGGAAATCATTGGAACTTGTAGTCAGCACGTACGACTTGTAGGTTGTAGGTTAATGCTATGCAATCACGAAACCTCATATCTTCCCAGTGCATTCTGTTGCACAATGCAGATATATTTTCACCGAATTTTACATTTTGCGAGAGTTAGCACAGTTTGTATTATATTTCGTAGGTTTACGCGAGCTACAAATACTGTCAATGTATACAGCCACTAAAAATATTACGCATTTAATGGTACATGCATTACGTGTGTAGATAAATATATTTTGATATTATTTATTATATGAAATTAACACTCTTGGTTCATATCGCAAATCTGGTTCGAAATACCAGAAAGAACCAAACACCACAAGTTATAAATAATGTATAGTTAATGCTGAAGTGCCAAGTCATTGGAAAATTGGTGAATTTAAAAAAAAAGTCCAAATTAAACAAAAATAGCGTGAGTTAAATGCGGAATGTTTTTTAAGTTACAAATGGAATATCCACTGTGCGATTGAGGGCTATCAGATCACAGTTACAATCATCATGAGATCTTGTGATACGAATGAAGCGGAAGGAAAGAAGAATTGTAAGTTTCTGTCCCAACAACAAAACAAAAAACTTCTGTGACAGTTATAGTACCTTTGGATAAATTACGAGCAGACTTTATACAAACTGATGTAAATTAATTGTGATTGGGTTGAAGTTGCTATTGGGTGCTGTGATTGGGAAAGTAGACTTTATAAAGTGGGTAAACCAACTCAGCTAGTATGTTTAAAACTGTTGTCAAACCATTATTTCCGACCGATGTCAAAACTATCAAGTTTTCCATTAAACAGTTTTCCTGTTTGTATATGTTGCGAAATAAAATGATTTATTTTCTTTGTAAGATAAGATTTGTTTTCTATTTGATTCTCTGATAAATTTCTGGCGATCTGAATGAAGAAGTCGGATTTAAGGGGCAATGGTCCTATCAAAGGTCTCTATAAAATTATTTCCATATAATGTCATTTCATATCAGTGTAGTATAATGCTTTTGTTTTCGATTGAAGTTTTGTCGCAATTAAAAAATAAGTTATCTTTTTAACCTTCAGTTTGTCGCTAAATGAAAGGTCAAAATCTCAATGGGGTAGTGTTCATATTAGAATTAATATGCTATAAAAGATAATCTTTCCCTCTATATACTTTCTTAAGTCTTAAATTAATAAAAAATAAACGTATAATCAGCTATATAGCCTGAGACCTCATCAGGGTTGCCTTTCGTTATTTTATAAAAACAAAAGTTTTATCTTCATATATCTCCAAGATGGGTAACTGATTAGTGAAGGTAATATTATTATGTTCAAGGACTACATGAATTGTTCATCGGATGTGACGTCTCTAGTAATCCCTTTTAATATACCGATGGAGAATAAGTTAGGACAAATCAACTGAATATTTGTTTGAAAATGAGCAGTCGTGGCCTTTGTAATATTAATTATTTGATAAGTTATAACGTATTACATATTAGTTAATATGAAAGGTAATTTGTATTAGTGCTGCTGCGTGTTGATTTACTTTATAAAAGAAGAATTAACATGAACTCAGTGAAAATGAAAATTCGCAACAAAGGCACTACATAATTTAATAAAAATACGAATTGAAATAATATACGAATTTAAAGATAAATTGTTTATTGTATAAAAAAGGCGCTATTCATATAATTCCATATTCCACAAACTCTTCGACGATCTCGTTCATTATAACATAAAACTTATCGTCCACACGTATGGTCACATCCAGCAGCTCGTCCTTGCTGAGGTCTGGCGTTTGTTCCTTGACATACAGAAACGGCAGCATATACAAAGTATACATCAAGGCGTAGTCCAAGCTATTTGAGAAGCTGTCCTCAAATACTTCCCTCGGGTAAACCGTAGCGACGTCAATTCCGAAGTAGTTCAGAAACGTCGTTAAACTTCCAAAGTAAACATCTTTGAGATAATTTAAGTGTTGTTTTCTGAAGCTCCGGTCGCTGGCTGCATAGATAAAGTATATGAGGTCAATGACCGGACATCCGTAGTAGATCTGTTGGTAATCTATAGGAATAACTTCAGTTATTTTTCCTTCCTAAAAAAATTGTGAATACACGTTAAAAATTTGTCCACATTTTGCTGGATTAAATTAGTTTGGATCGACGGATGGACAAACTGAATACGTATTGGGCAAATTTACGTTTTAGTTGAATTTAAATAGGATTAATATTCTGGAAGGTTTTAGGTTTCGCTGGGACTGTGTTAAATGATACAATATCTAAAACGCAGAATATTAAATCCATTTACGAAGTCGTTATCTGTAAATAACATGATTATGTTATTTTATTGTTTTGTATGCAACAGAATCGAAGTTGCTTATTATATAATATTATAATATATATATGTATTTTTTTGTACATTTTAAAATATTAATAATAATAAATTACTTCAATACGGTTTATTTTAACTATACGTCTAAATACAGAAGGAACAGAAGCGAATGTAAATTTGATATAATAACGGCAAACTAGTAAGACGTTTTTATGATGTACATTTCGGGTTTTACCGCCTTTATTGAACGGCTAAAATATTGAAAATGAATTACTGTGTATGCTATATGTAGATATATAGCTACATACATGAATCGTATATGATATTCTAGGGACTTGTGTTTTTTAAATAGTTTTCATTTCAATTCTATTAATACATTTTTACAAGCACTTAGCTTAACACGAAATGTGATTCCTAATGATGTTTATTAGCTCCTGTTGGAATATTCTATTCCCTATACATATGAGTTAACTCATTAAAGCGGTCCACAATTGTGAGACATTGTATTAAAATTACACAAACACATTAATCGGCTGTGTACGAATTTACCTATAATATATCATAATTAAAATGTATAATAATTAATATAGTTTTAAACTTGTGAAAATTATATCGTTATATATTATATAGAATAAGCTTTCTAGATATATATGTCAGAATGGAGACACATTGAGAGGTCTTATCGAGTTTCGAGTCTGCTCGTTAGCGCGGCCGACGCTAGAGTCCTGATGAAGACAGTTAAGTCTCTAGCTGATGTGATAATATTATATGGAAGTAAGAAGATTTCAAATACATGTGAGATTTGAATTGTTATTCATTAGTTTTCCGTCTTTAAAATATCAGCGTTTTCTCAGTATCATAATATAAGCGTAGCAAAAACTTTTCTGTCTTTCTATGAGAATGGCTCGAACATTTAAATTTGGAATTTAAGGCTCAAATTTTATATAGAGAAAATGTGCATGTACCTGTTTTTACAGAGAGTCTATTAAAAAACAGATATCAATTATTTAAAATAAACATCTGATTAGATAGTGGTAACACACACTACCATGGATTTAACACACACAGGTATACGTCAATACGTCAGGATTTCTCAATGGTGTGTGTGTGTGTGTGTCATCAAATGTCAAACATAATGACATTTCTATTATACTATTGATCTTGAAATAATCACTCAATTGCGCTCGAGTATCGAAATTAGACAATATTTAATTTAATTTATAAATAAAATTACCATTAAATATATACTTACAGTTTCTCTAAATAATACATTATTCATCTTATAATCTCCGTGACATAAACATTTTATGCCCGAATTTATTCCGTTCATGTATTTCGGATACTTCTCTAATGAATGTAAAAAGAATTCATCGGTCCTCTTTTTAATTTTTAGATCCAATTTAGAAGTAGATAGCTCGTACATCCTTTTAACTAATTCATTCCAATAATCGTCGTATACAAAGGATTGTTTGATTGTTTTCACCTTTTCATTGAAATAATCTGGATCGTACCTTTCCAATGCTAACGACAGTCCGTGAAATTTTGCTAATTGTTTTATCGAAAGTTCGGCAAAATCTCTGGTCATTATGTCCATACGTTCCATGGTTTTGAATCCTTCTTTACTGACGTTTTCAAGAATAATAGCTTCTTCGTTAGTTCCGTAACTTTTTATAAATTTGAATTTTTCATTCGTCGGAATAGTAACTTTCTTTTGAAGCTCGTTATAAATGTTGTTTAATTCATTATAGACGAACGCCTCCTTTCTATACACCTCTGGAATGGAATACACTTTGAAATCTTCATTACGTATAATGCGTTTTATAAAAATGTGCGTAGTTTCCGTCCCATCGCTCGTTCTTCCGGTGACATCAATTTCAAAAAGTTCACCCAAAAAGTTATTACCGTCTGTGGATACTTTTTTGACATCTGCGTCATATTCGACATAACCTAAATTATTTATAGTACCTTGAATAGATTCCTGTAAATTGTTCGAAAAATCTGTAATTGAAATCTTTGTGATGCAGTCTTTTTCCATTTTTATATAATTTTATTTTATCACTAAACTGTATTTCTTAGACACTCTTACACTAATATATTTTATTCTTAATATCAACAGAAACGGGTATATCTTATCAGACAGTATCGTGATGAACACGATAGCTTAGATCGCTACATGCAAGGTTAAATATAGCAAATACGATATAAATAAAATATGCATTAAAAAGTCGCAGGCGCAATTTTTATTTTCCTGTTTTTTTAATTAGTTTTTTTAATTTTTAAGAAAGTCGTTTATTAAAAATCACTATTACAATAAATAGATATAGTTGATAAAAGTTTACGTTTTAAAACTGTTATACCGGTAAAACATGTCTTTCGAAAATTCGTATATCCGACACACAGTGACACTTTAGTAATGTAACATTTATGGCAGCTGTCAGATCGTCTTTGACATTAATTAAGCAGATAAAAATATATATATTTGAGTAGTCTTACTGAAATAAAATATAAATTTGGTGACAACAACAAAAAATCTAAAATGGAATTCAAAGCGAGGTAGCTGTATTTCCCTCATAGCTTACGAGTTTACAGAAATCAAAGCGTTTTTTAAACACCACAGGAATGAAAGAATAACCGTGTGGGTTCTGTTTGATGTAATTACTTCATGATACAGAGGAAGATGTTTCAATTCACTGTCACTACATTACATTTGTTTTTGTTTACGGGAACAGTGACTCAATGCAGTTTACGTTTAGATATTTGAAGTATTAGTTTTATTATTGCTGAATACATTAAGAAAGTATTCTATTTTTCTGTTGGCGAATGTAACCAACAAGCTTTTATTGATGTACAGATATTTGTTGATTTTTTAACGTCAGGTATATGGATTTAATAAAAAATATAGGTAACAATTTAACTTACTAAACTATTTACTTATTTTCGATTTCTTGTAATAATTAAAATTTAGAAGTTTTATTTTTCTTGCAACAAAAATAAATGTAAACTATGTGCTTTTCTTCATGAGATTCTTGTTTTATGTAACTTTTGTTAGCAGAACAAAGAATTATATATCAACTTGTTGTGTAATATGTAAATAATTCAACATGCCAGTATAGTCAGATTGAAAAGAGCTTGAGTTGACTTCGCAAGCGGATACGTCTAGAAAAGCGGGTTAGAAATTCAGCAGTTGTTATTTTAATTATTTCAGCAGTTTTTAAAGAACATTAAAATATTTTTATGTTCTATATATTTACCGTCTTGTTCCCAGCATAATATCACGCATTTTAATCGTGGAGCCAATGTTTGAGGATATTCATGAGCAACGGGTTTTAATAATGGCATAGAAAATGAATGCGTTTCATGAAATTTCAAATGCGTCATTGCACGAATGTGTTTTAGAATCGGAACGCCCGCATCTGTTATTGAATTATCTTTCTGGAAATAATTCTGTACACGTTGTATCCTACACTTTGCATTCAATCAAAGATTATTTATTGCCTAAAAATAAGGTGTCAAAATATATTACGTAAAGACATCAATAGTTTAGAATCTTTCAAATCAACTTACAGCTGTGAACAATGGCGATCGTCTAACAATTTAGTACATGTAGAAAAATTTCGGTCTCTATGTATTTGTTAAAAATGTTCACCGATGTCATATGTAATACTTTTCAATGAGGGTCTAATAATTTTTTTATTGGTGTAATTTTTATTATTTGCGTCATACAATAGACTTAAATAATTTCTCATTTAAAAATATCACCTTAAATTAAATAAAAATTATGGATTCTTTTGTTCACTTTTCATCAAATCCATTTGTACATTTTTTTGCGTTTTATATTTTCAGAAGGCCTTTTCAATTTTAAATTCATATCCATATATTCATTGTTAAAGGATAGCATATAATTCTTAAAGCTTTTACAGCACTTTTGTCTATAACATAAATTGATTCAAGTAACTCAGTAGATTGATATTTTTTTTTATAAATTTCGACAGCCCTGTACTTAACTGTCATTCCATCTTTTGTCAGGTGGAATTGTCCAGATGTAGTTCTATAGTGACTAAGTCAAGGTTCCGATGAAGAGATCATCGAGTAATCGAATGAAAGCACGTAGTGATGATAAATAATCCGTTAAAAAAGGTATACTACGCTGGCAAATCCGCCGGCATCAGCCAGTAAAAAAAAAGGTTTACTAAAGTAATTTAATAAAAAAAAATCATCTACGGTCCTTATAAAACATTGGATTGGTAATGGAACATACGTTTTATAGTTTTTCTCATTAGTGTTGCCATAACGTCTTGTTGTCATTTTAAAGCTTAATGATTTGTAGCTAAAATAAGTTGATCTTAACAAACCGCATTCTCCCTAAGAAATAAATTTAATACTTCATTATTATCTATATATTATTTATTACAAATTGATAGCAGTTCTTAACCGGAAACACACAGTACATTAATACATTATTTATCAATTCATAATTATTCTATCCATTTTTAAAGATTTTGTAAATATATCAAATTAAGTATGGAGAGCTACGCTCGGAATTTCTCTAACGGATCAAATTTTTAGTTTAACGAAGTTATTCTTCAGAGAGCTGAGCCATAGCATAGCTCTACTAGCAAGCTGAAGTAGCAGTTGGCAGGTCGCATATGTTTCAGAGGCTGGATGCTAGGGCATATAGGTTCTAATATGTAGACAGTGAACAGGTACTCGAAGTGTAGGACGGTCTGGAGCTAGGTGGAAAGATGATATAAGTAAGTTGGCAGGGAGTTATTGGAGGAGAAGCCTGAAGTTCAACTTCAGTGACTTGCTGTAGAAGATGCATGTCTAACAATAGCTTGATGATCTAAACTTACTTTTTAAAGTTGCTTTTACTCGCAAGGCAATAAAGGTTGCATTTCAGAGCAGTAGTGGTTCATTATCTGTTTGTACGACACATGAGGGTAGGTACATGATCTTTTTGTTGATTTATGAAAGATTACAACATGTATTTTTTATTAATCAGATCAAAATTCCAAGAATCTGTTGAATTACATTTTGTATTATAATATCATTTTCAATGTCATAGACATAATTTTTGTTGGTTAAATCTTTTATTTCGATTTTATTGTTACTGTGAAAGAAAATTAACTTCAAAATATAGATTTTTTTTTTCTAGAACGATATATTAATGAACAGAGTTTAAGACTTTATTGTAATAATTTTATTTAGAGAAATTAGTATGAATTGGTACAAAAAGCCAATTATCAAGTAAGAGTCCACAATTTTATTTTTCTTTAAGTTTCTTTATTTGATATTAAATAATTGTGCAGCATTTACAAACATTTCGAGACAGTTATACACAATAATTTTTTATTCTTTATACTTTTCATTAATCAAGGATTGGCATTAATAGTGTTTTATTAATGTATGTGTGATAATTAATTTGATGAATATAAAAGACTACAGAATGGCACGACAGTACAATGAACTGCAAAGTTTCAAATCTATACTAGCGCAGTAACATTGTTGTAAAGGACTTCATTGGAACGAGCGGTTTGCATGTTGTAGTCCTTAATGCTATGGAATCACGAAAACTATAATTTCTTCCTAGAAATATTATGTACCGTTCTCCAAAGCAATTATTACTTCAATAAATATGCCATTTGAGAATACAAACCACGCTTTGTCATATATAACTCAGATAAAATTTGTGAATTTCCTGATCGTCTGTATCCTCTTACCGAGTTACGTTTGAACAATAAATTTGGGTACATTAATATGCGGCTGTACTTAGTTAATTTATATAAATAAGTTTTACAAGTAGTAACATTACGGAACAAAATTAAATGGCATTATTTTTAATATGTATTTTTTGTAATTAATTTAATAAAATGTTTAGGGTGCAAAACACTTATCAGACCTTAGTTATAATTAATATAAAGATATTACATTATAATCAATTATTTTCTTTTCTTTTCGAGCTGTTTTTTTTTTTGGAGAAGCTGCAATAAGTCTGATAAGTTTTTAGTTAAGTATATCAGATGCTTTAAACACATAAATAATTTTATGTAAAGATGTTATATAAACAACGGATCATGAAGGTACAATATATTAAGACTGTGATTTATGTTGCATCTCAATTGCTGTAATATTTATGGCCGGTACGATTATTCTGTGTATCTTAATTTGTTAAATTAATTATCTAGTTTTAGAAGTATAATTCAAGGTTCTATTCATTATACAATTACCCAAAACTTCTCAGCATTCAATGGATTCACCGCGCGGGTCCATCGTTGCAGGGAGAGGAGCTTCAACAATGCCTGGGACTTAAGTTTTAAGGAGTCCCTATCTAGCTCGCGCTAAACGCTCAATTCTAAAACTAGTTCCTATTATCAGTGAATTGTTTTACTTTTTTTGTAACGTCCACTATCTCATGAAAGACATTTTCATTAATTCAGCAACATCACCAGGTCATTTCGAAACTGTGGTTTCCTAAGTTGTGGAGTTTTTATTTTCCTTATTTGTCATTCTTTAAATGTCTATAGAAAATTTGCTTTCGTTAGCTAACGTCATGTTGGTTAGGTATATTTCGAATATATAGCTAACAGATTTTTATGACACAAAGCAACTGTTTCATGACTGATAGCTTAAAACCAGTTACATCAAGCGGATTGCAATGTAATGTAAATATAATACGCAACCAAAAAGTTCTTATAATAATGAAGTTAGTATCAAAGAATTAATATTGAAAATAAATAAATTATGAACAGTTGCTCAATCTTGTGTCAAACTTTCCTTTTGCTATATTCAATTAAATATATAATAATTGAAGGAGACATTAACAAAAAAAACCTATTATAAAATTTCATCCCGCGAATCCAACGCCATTATTATCGAGATTGTTTTAGGAAAATTTACAGCGACCCTTGATTTTATCAAATCACCACGGTTTTAATTAGACCATCTTCATTTAATTAAACTGCGATTGTTCATTTGTGATTAGAATTATAATAATATTTCATATTCTTTCGCACTAATAATAATTAATGTATAATTTTTGTTGAATATAATGCAGTTAATAAGGGTCTACACCTTTGCGATGGCTGCTTTCTGAAAGCATTCGTTTTTTGGAGAAATAGTCATGAAAGTAAACCTTGCTGTAAATCAGATTTTAAGATATTGTATTAGCTGTGACTGATATACATTTATATTATTATATATTGAGTTATTCACGCAAAATTATGCATATTAATAAATAATACAAAAATATATATTGTATTTACTTTTAAACCATAATTTTATGAAGCAAAAACACAATGAATTCCTGTTTCAAATGTATAATTCTACTGTCGTTCGTGTTTTTTTTTTTATTAAATTATTCAGCACTCAGCTGTTTCGTCGCTGGCAACCGTCGCCGTACTTGGAAGTTAATCTATGAGTATCAAAACAAGTCTAGGTACAGCCAGATTGTAAAAGGAAAATATAGTCAAAACGCATTTTCTCAGCCTGTTGAAATAAATTGATTGGTCTTCAACACCGTTTTAAACTGTTGAAAATATTATAATCAGGTTCAATTATTATCGACTATTAATTAATTTTACTACATCGAACGAATTTAAATCTTATTTCAAAGAAATTAATTTTAGAAAATAAAAAAATCATTTATGGTCATTGTATAAACTTCGATGTCATTCTGAAATATAATTTCGACAAAATTATGGTATTGGAATTATATTATGGTACAGTAAAAACAAAATAATCAACACATTGTTATTTTTCCAATACAATTTTATAATTGAAGCGAAAATCACATGAAGCTGTATCAATATAAAATTGTGACAACACAAGGAAAACTTTGTTTTGTTGTTTACCGCTTCTACAGCGATGATAATTATATATACATATATACATTTATATTAAAACTGCTACATATAATAAAAACATAACTTATGTGTTCTAGTTTGTTGTTTAATTAAACCTAAAAGAAATTTATTAAGTATAAACGCTCTGACATTAAAAATCAAATATAATTTGCATTGTGAAGTGGACAGGTACCCTTTTAAGTACAATGTACTTGTGTTAGGAGACCCTACTTTTCACTGCCTTGAATAAACATTTAGTAACAATAATGTCACTAATGAATATATACAGTAAAAATATTAGACGTGCGTCTGTTTGTAGTGCGTTTGAGATCCATTCAAGAAAACCACACATGTCCTGAAAACTTTCAATACTATATATATGTATTATTCCATATTCCCCAAACTCTTCGACGTTCTCATTCATTATAGCATAAAACTTATCGTCGACACGTATGGTCACATCCAGCGGCTCGTCCTTACTGAGATCTGGCGTTTTCAAGCTATTTGAGAAGCCGTTCTCAGATACTTCCCTCGGTTAAACGGTAGAAACCTCTTTCACGTTTCACCTTCATAACATGAGAATCCAATCTCTAAATAGAAGGCCATTAATTAGGAATAAATATATGCATTAAACAAATTTTAATAGAATTAAATTGCTTTTTTATGAGATAGAAAAAAAAACATTGAATAATGAAAACATATCGCTACATAATACTGTGACATCGCTTTAAGCGCTTTATTTGTCTCGTTTGTTTAAATTGATTGGTTAATTGGGTGCTCGTTTGTTCCGTTCACCAAATACAATCCTCGTTGAATACTCTGTACTAAACTGAATTCATTATCTGTTAGAGTATAAAGCCGTGAGTATTCAGATGTCGATAGATTTGTTTCATGTACACTCATTTATTATAATTGTATTATAATTTTAACATAACTCTCATATAAGAAATAAAAATAAAAGAAATTGTTCGTTTAAATGTAAAATATTACACTGGTAGCGATTTATTGTCTGATATTCAATATTTTATTAAACGTTGAGTCATATTCCGACATCCCTCGTGTTATATAAGTTTTGCGGCTGGGACTGAGACGATTTAGATAAAACAGTGTTACCACTATTAAAATAACACAATAAATATAAAACAAAATTCAGTATAATTATTCATTTGTATAGACAAAGGAAAATTAGGTCGGTAAGAATATTTCAATTGAAAGGGATTATATGGAGATACAAATATGTACGTACTTGAAAATTGAAATCCTACATAATAATCAACTCAGTTTAGGAGTTTTAATCGCGTAATCCAACATTGATGGTTGATATTAAAATAAGCTTTATGTAAATATACTGAAAAATCCGTCGCTATAAAAATATATTGCATGGATCACTGACCATCAGCCGTTCATTGCTGGGGAAAGGTGCCTACTGACGAAGTTTAGATGGTTAGAGCATTAATCACCGCGTTTGTTCAAGGCGGATTGGCGATTTCAGATTTATATTTTGAAATTTTAAATCCAGGTTACCACGCGATGTTTCACGATAACTGTCAGATAATATTTTGGGTAAGAGTTAAGCATCCAAAAGACTTGTCATAATGCGCTATCGTAGAAATAATGGAAATATATAACGTTGTCACACAATCAATCATTAAAAACTCTAATGCATTTCATTTAACACGATGATAGAAAATCATAGAGGCTTAATATATTGGGTACTTTTGTGTTGCTGCTGGGTGATTTTAAAATGTTCCAGCATACTTTTTGTAATTTATTGACACTCGAATGTTCCTTGCCTTTTATACTTTATTCATATAAATTTTAAGCAATTGAATATTTTTCTGAAATGAACTATTATTCCTTCACGTGTTTCGTTAACAATGCTTTTATTTGGTGTGCATACACTTTTTGAATTTTCATACAACACAGATAACCTTATAATGAAGGCGTATAGATCATTGGCGTTGTTTATTTAAAAATAGTAACCTGATTACGATACTTTTGTGTATATTCTAAATGTATTTTATAATTTTATTCACGAAATGCCTCGTATCTATCAGAAAAAAATATTTCTTAAATAATACCATATTTTGCTTCGTATTTTTTATTTGTTTAATCACAAAGGATTTTAAAAATTGTAAATATTTACGAAATATGTAGTTGTTATATTTTGTCAGTCATAATAGTTTTAGGATATGAGATGAGGTTTGCAAACTACTGACATGACAGCATATACAACCATTAGTTGCGGAAAATTAATTAACATGAAATAATAATTTTCCTTATTATAAAAATACAAATAAATAACTAATCACTAGACTTAATTAAAAACTCTAAGCTCATCGGTGTTAGTGAGGACAAGATGCATGATTTCTTAAATCGCTTGGTACAAGTTATATAAAAAAATAATAAATCCTTAATTTCTTTTAACACTCGTCTCTATATCTATATTATTATAAATATATTTATTCTTTATATACGTTAATCATAACATTACGTTGGCCTAATTCGGGCCAAAATATTCTGTTAAAGTCATTGAAAGTGCAAAAAGTAAAGGGCACTGTAACAATAAGCAATGATTACAAAGAAGCCCGCGCGGTCTTTTGGTACAATCAAAATAGCTACATAATATACATTCGTTGTACATATATATTAAAGGATTTTGTGAAATCTCTTCAGTATTATAGGAAACTTTTACTTGCATAAAGTAGAGGCTGGATAATATCGGACAAAAATCTTTTACATGACTTAAGTTACAATCTTAACATTAATGATTGTTCTCTTTTGGGAATGTGAACAATATAGTTTAATAAGTAAAAAATTATATATTTACTATCAAATGAAACATTTAAGTTATGAACAACAGAAGTGATTACATGACATTTATAAACGGAACAGCCATGAAGAACCGTGAGTTACAGGACATATAGTGGCATATAAATGGAGGAAGTTATTATCTAGACAGACTACCGTGAACAAAAATTACTTGAAATTGACATGTGCGCATGTAAATTATGTTTTATGATAGACTTTGAAAAAATATGTTATGCCTAACTGAAATGTTTATATTTTCATACAGATTTCAAAATAAATACAATTACTGTTATTTTTACAGCAATTTTATTTTTATATAATTTTACAACAATCATTTCTCAGTTGTTACTTACTGATTGTTCCTAACTTAGCCTCGTCTTATTTTTCCGCATTTACGCACCACACGGTATTGCTAATTTTTTTAAGCAGGAGTTTGATATATGTAATGTCATTTTTTTTTTTTTCAATTACCTGTACAAAATTGTTATTAACTCTTCGTGCTTTGCCGCAAAAAGATCAGTTGTAACAAATCTTAGTAAAACCATAAAACTTTAATGTGGAGTTTCATTTTTGAGACTACTTTGTGTCCAATTTAAGACACTGAGCAATATATTTAAAGTTTTTATACGTTTGTCAATCAAATATTAAAACAGAGCGTCGCACGCACTTACAGCTCTTTATTTCACTAGCAAATGTTGAGAACACTTTAATTCTTTTTTTAAACAAGCAGTATATTTTCAAGCACCTCGCCCTATGTTATTAAACCGTTATTCGTTTATTGATTCCTTAATATAATAAATCAAGACGTTTTTCAGACTTTAATACTTCAAGCAAAATTTTCAATGATACGAGTATGTTAACTTGTATGTAGTTCTGCTAATTCTAATCACCTCCTGCGGTATATGAGGTCAGAGACGTTGAAGACACGACTTATATGTTAGTGACCTGACGCACACGAGATTTTTGATGACATATAAATTTGTGGATAAACAAGTTTGAATCCGTGTTATTAGATGTAATGGGTTAGTTGTCATGTTATTTGTTTATCGAGCTTTATAAAAATAAATATACATTTAAAGATAAAAAAAAAATGACGAAAAAGTTGTACAATAAAACTACTAACAAAATTTAAATAAGTAGGTCCTTTAAATACATTTTACAATGGGCATAAAATATAGTTTTAATTTGAGGTATTTGAATATAAAATGAAAAACACGTATTCATAAACATAGACCTATTGTCTCCAAAACAGATTACCTTTTTATTTAAGTAATTTTAATATCAGATCAAAGAAGTCATCGTCCATCGTCTTATAATCCTCCTACATGAAAACTGCCTTTCACCAAGTATCATGTCAGTAGTTTCTTATTAAGTTAATATCGTGAATGTAAAAATGAAAAATAAAAAAAAGAAATTAAAAAAATGCAGGCAAAAAGGTTTTGTTTCATGAATCCTTCTATGGAATGTTTAAAATAAAATAATCTTCGTTTCAATTACATCTACGATGTTACAAATTATACAGAACTATATATATTTTTTATTATATTTAATATTAAAAATATTTCCTTTTAACTTTTTTATTTTATTTTATTGATCTATAGTTGTCATAATTGAAATCAATAACTGTTCCAGATTTAAATTTCGAATGTACATTTAAAACTTATATTATGGAGAATTAATTATCATTTTACGTAAAATCGTCCAAATGATTATCAAATTGAGCGGTCGGGGTACGACAGAGAAAGTAGTGCTTTGTTCGAATACCAAATATACATAGACATTACGCGACCATTAGACAATAGAACAGTGCCATTAGTGAGATGGAAGTCGTTACATAGTTGTGTATTATCAGAACGACAACATTCTGATTGTTAAGCCACGAATTATATCTTGAAACTAAACAGGTTTCAATGATTTAGATGAAGCCAAAATTTTAATGAATCTATATTATTCGGATAATAAGAAAATTTTTAATTTTAAATGTGTACGTGAACGTGTACGTGAACCTCAAAATATTAATATGGAAACCTAATTGATACACTTTATACCTACTTGTAAATGCAAAAAAAATATTTTTTTGATTTTAATTTATAGCTTGTTGAATGTAAGAATGGTTTGTCAAGTCGAAAGCCACATTGTACTATTATCAAGTAGGTATATTTTCTCGAGGACATGCTTCGTGTTTGGTGTGACAGAAGGTCACTTAACTTCGCTTCGGCTTAACCTTGAGCAGATCGACCCATTTCACAAACATTACGACACTTAATCATTTTATCGAATACCCTTTATCCTGCTTGCCTTTTGCTGTTAGCGCCATTTTTTGCTATTCTCAATAAAGATTTACGGTACCTAAAATTTAGGTCATTATAAGTCGAGGTTGTTAAAAAGAATGAAAATATGTAATTGGTAAAACGACGGCATCTATATGAATAAAAAATGTCATTTTCTATACATGCCTATGATATTATTATGTTATTGTGAACAGTGACCTGACATTTTAACGATTGCCCAGCAGGTTCTCAGAACCTGAACGCTGTTACACAATAATCGCACTATAGAAATAATGACTGAAGAAAATGAAAAAGAAAAGGCTTTGTGTATACAAAAGCCACGAATGTCACGTTGTACTAATGTTTATGAAAAATATTTTTCTTTTTAAGATTTGGAATTGTAAAATGTTTTAAATGAAAAATTATTTCTGTTGTAAGAAAAAAAAAAAAAAAGATTTTGAACGTTTTAACTATGAAATAGTCAAAAGATACAGACAGCGTTGCAATTGAGATGAGGTCAAGTACATTTCATTTAGCTAATTAAGTTAATTAAATTCACATTTTTTTGGCGAAAACGGGTAAAAGGGGCGAATAATGTTCAAAAAATATAATAATTTTAGATTCGCTGTATCTTATTCGCTCTTTGGTTTTAAAATATTAATTTATATTCAAAATAGTTAACTTTTTAATTTTGTCAAATATTCAATGTCAATAATAATTATATATATATATGAGTTTTCTATTAATTACAAATTTCGTCTTTGATTTTTCATTGTTTGCTGTTACGGAACCAAAACATGTAAATCATTTAACCGAAAATATATGGCTTATGAAATCTCAATAACGATTAAATTAAGACCGAGTCTATTTGCGTGTTCTTAATTAAAAATGAGAGCGGAAACTTCTATTACCTACAGATGAAAGTGGCATTCAACCACAATATTATTATAAAGTCGTTACATTATGGATTTGTGTGAACCGTCGAAAATAAATGACCACTAAAGTTTGGGGATACGTCGAGCGGTTACTAACGACTTGGGAGCAGGTGTGACGATTATGCGGTCTCTTAAGGTTACAATATTTGATGTGGGAAATTTACATGGGTTCAAACAAGGCTTCCTCGCTCGCTTATAAAAATGCAGACGTCTAGATAGAAATTTCTTTCAAATAGAAATTTGTTTTGGAAACAATAGGATTCATCGTTGCCCCATATTGCATTTCTTGACCTCTTATATATCAAAATCCATACATTGCGCTGGATAACATTTGCTTTTGTGTTTCACAAATTTTTTCGTGTTACGTTCTATGGGACAGTTAAATATTTTCTGTATATATCCTGCACATTCTAAATAACATTTTGCATAGTTTTTATCACATGCAACTAAATTACATAAGGTTGAATAGGGATAAAAATAAATACTCTAATTGATAAATCTTTATTAGAGCGTGTCCAAATGTTCTGAATCGTAAGTACTGCTAAACTTAGTCAATACTAATTTTATGTCCAATAGATTCATCATTGTGTACAATGCTACAGAATTCTATAGCCATTAGATCTTGTTTTCTAAAATTCAATATTTCAAGGTATTCTATTAAAAATACCGTAAAATATCGTAAAATCGATTAAACATTAAGAAATACACAGGAACATTGAAAAGTAGACAAACTAATCGTCTCTGTAAAAACGGGATATCATATTTAAAATAGGAGAATTAAATTAATTGAATGGTTTCTAATATTTTCCAAAAAACAATACATTTCAGTAGACAAGAAACTTTCATCTATGTACCCATTCTTCTTGTAAATATGACTATTACAATACTTTCTTTGCCTCGTCTTAACTAGCTTATAACAACACCTTAAGTTTGAATATAATTTATTTGATTATAACTTATGACGTACCATTAACGGCCAGTTTTCTTTCGTTTTCTTTATTTTGGTTCTCAAAAGGATGCCAGAAAACCATTGGCTTTAAATGAATTATTTTTTGCCTTCTCGGAAAACATGTTTGCGAAAACAAAGTGATCGATGTTATTGCCAGAAGCGAGATTAAAGTGGGCCTGGATGAATAATTGATAACCTAATTTTGCCTCTCGACTTTCAATTTGAAGCAATTTTAATTTAATAGAGAATGTTTAAAAATTAACATCTAAGACGATCTCATTTAGACGAATGATTTCTTTTTAAAATTGGCGAATAAAATGAAAGTTTCTATATAATTACATAGAAAATTAAGCAAGTGAATATTCTTCATATATTTCACCCAATTAAGAACTTTTTAAGCATTGAATATCCCGTTAAAATATTACAGATGCTAATTTATAATTTGAATTAACACTTTTCATTCGTTTTTCTAGAAAATTTTAAGACCAACCAGGTATAAAATAAAGCGTGTTCTGTTTAAACTGGCAGCCTTTTTGCTCGCGCGAAAATTAAATTCATATTTCCTCTTACATTGCAAATATTATGCAAATTAAATTTTTTTGAGCACTTCGCGGTTGCACGTAACCTTTAATTAGGTTCTACAAAAGTGGGCCCACAGAATATCTCATTTATGTTTTCCTAAATTTTGAGATTATATAAAAGATGTTCATTACTACAGAACTACGCGAAATTTCAAGTTAGTTATATTATTGATGTTATAATTATTAATTTTCTTTTCAGTGCAAAGTTATGGATCAATATCAAGATATCGTCGGGGTTAGCAAATAAGATGACTGTAACGAGAGTGATGCTGAAACAGCTATGCCAAGAAACCACAGAGCGCTTCAAGAGTCCGACCAAATTCAAGATGAACAAATGTCCTACGAATATTATAGTAAGAGTACTCATACTTGCCTCGTTGCCTTATAGTTCCACTCTGAATCTACCTAGCGGGGACCCCGCGCCCGGGAGGTCACCTGGACCGCCTATTAACATTATCAATAAAAATCTAGAAGGGATTGGTGATAAATTAGAAACTAATATAAAAATACCAATCGATGATACTATATATGACGAAGTGACGACGAATGACGAGATCGCGACGACAGCGGTCAGTGAAGCGAGTGTTAGTGAAAGAATAGTTGGCGATGCCTGTGCCTTCGCCCGAATCCCGAGTGACAGTGAAGACATTGTGACTCTGAGTGAACGGAATAGTGATATCAACGTTACGTTCACTCATTCGGTCTTCGAGGCTGAGGAACTGGTCAGGGGTTTCGATTATGAAGGTAAGTAGTAGTGTTGCTGGTAACTAACGTAGGCCTTTATCAATTACAATTATTTTTTAGCGTTACTACGATTACTAATTGGCGATATATGTTTATTATTATTTCAATATAATCATTCAATTAAAGAAAACATGAAGTAACACGTAATTGAAAGTATTTTTTTTTTTCAAAATATTCATTTTGTTAATCGCATCCATAAATGCATAGTGAATAATAAATACTCGTTACAGAAATAATTTATGTAGAGGTAACTTTACATTTCTTCATTATCTCAAGAGGTTATGCGAGAACAAATTAATTTAGATCAAAGATCTAATAGATTATAAATGTCGTAAGTTAGACTTTTTTATTTAAGAGTAGATGTGTGTTGAAATCATATTATCAGCCTCAGATCTTACTGTTTTAGTTTCCATTAAATTCATCTAAAAAATAACATCTTGTTGCGGTATACCTTTATTTATATTTTAATTATAGTTTATTTCGTTTCAAGCTGGTACCGGCTCTTCAAGGTATCAGAGAAACCCAATAAGTGTAAGTTCCGTATCGTAACCTAACGTTTCGACAGGCCGTTCAAACGCGTCAATCCGCGCATAATAGACTAATCCTACAAACTTTCTTGACCTCGCCACTTCCTCAAAGTTTTGGCATTATACAAACTTTCGCTGTGTTCTTGACTCAACTTTTTCCCTTCCAGTATTATCAAAGAGTCTGCTGGCTTGTAAATCGTTTGTTATAAAATGAGCATTAAATTATTATAATCGATTAATATGTTGCATCAGTCCTATTAAACGATATACACCTATATGTGTGTGCGTCTGCAACTGATATAAAAAGTACTAGTATTAAATGATACCAAAAACGCTTTAGAGCATATTCATTATTTCGATCAAAATATATATAACACAAAATGTATCAAAGATGGTATTCTGAAGGTCTTACGATTTACGACTTTCCCAAAGATCTAAAATTAAGCTATCTTTGAATTTATAACTCGAAGATTAGGGTATCCTCAAGGATTACGAAATGGCCAGGATAAGGGGCCATAAATGAGGATAGGGCGTGACGTGACAAAACCCTTTAGTGCGATCAGGTCTGTCGAAGACTATTAATAACCATTGGAGTGTGGGCATATTGTAGTGGCTGTTCGAATCATATCGTATTTTATCCTTAATATAATTTACTTGTTTGTTTTGTGTAAGTTTTAACTCTTGAATTCTAATTAATTAACATAGTTGGCATGGCTTAAGAATGTTTAGAACTAATATATCTTTGTTTTGTGTTTTTTTTTCACTAGAGTGTTACTATTCATATGATTACTTTTACTAAATGCCATATTTATACTTTGTATATTTAGGGAGAACGATTTAATAATTACGAAGGGATTTAACCATTAAAACGTAATCTACATAAAGTCAGCTATGTTGTTCTCATATTAATAAACAATTCACCTTATTTGCTCAGTCTTTGTTCACGCTCAAAATTTTGTGTAGTGTTGTTAGTCTTTCACTATAAACACCATTACCTCAAAACTACCCACATAAGTGCTAATGTTTTATGTATTTTCTTTTACACGCCGATTGTGTGAAGACAAAAACAATAAATCACGATTAGATTGAATTTATCAATTTCTTTAATATTAAATTACCGTTAATATTTAGTTCGTTAAAATAATTAATTCGCAATAATCTGTGTTTGATGTTCAGAATGTCTGATTAATATCCGATTGAGTAATATTGCGACCATTATCCGTTAACCGAGGCCAGGCTGATTAGTTATTCCCTATGAAACACGTCAACTGATGAGGGACAGTCTGTGTGAAGCAATTTCAAATGCTGATTGCCAAAACCCCATTACCGACATCATCATACACTTAAACGTAAATTCATAATCCCGCTTTACATTTGCTTTGAACAATATTTTAATATTCCATATAACATTCTCCTCCTACAACTATAAACATGACGCTATTATTTTGATAAATTTGTGGGTATTTAAAAACGTTTAAATTGAAAACTGTTTGTAAATATATTTTTTTAATATAATAGTAAAATTTGATATATTTTTGAATATGTCGGAGTAGAGCACTTAGTCGTTTTTTTTAAACTAGTGTCGTCAGCATAACTGACGTCACCGATGACTCTATTCTTTAATGTCGTCAGGATCTCAGGCTCTTGAAGGTAACCTCGTAGACGATTTGACAAACACCTTACTACGAAGAGATCCGATCCCTGCAGCGGCACAAGTGAGACCCCCGTAATCTGTTCTCTCGCCTTTATTTATACCAACGCAGATGGTTATGCAGGTGACACTTGATAATTTCAACTACCCTCAATTATCGATTATTCAAATAAAAGGAGTTGTGCCGATAAATATTGATTTCGTTTCATTGATTGATACTTATTTATTTGTGTATTTTTTTTACAAGACAGTGACATTACAATACCATTTGATTGGTTTTAGAAAAATATAATTATATCAATTGAATATAACAAAAGCCGTACTTATATATAGTATCGGTGATGTTATCGCTCGTGGCTCATTATTTAAACATTCGGATTTGTGTTTACCTTGAGCTTCGATATAGTAATGTATAAGTGACAATGACACTTATAATCAATCCTTACGATGTTTAAGATCTAGAGTAATGTTAAAACTTTTTTATCAAGGAAATTATAGCCTAATTACGGAAAAGAGTACGGAAAAACACAATAACACGTACCACTATAGTATGCGAGTAGCTACTAATTACGAGAATGTTTATATCAAGGTCATTGGTACTTCATTTAAGGTCGCGACGACACAAACACAGCTTTTATATTCGAACATAAAAACATGACACACATAAAAATTAAAAACATGTGTGCTTTTTAAAAACATATTTTATGTTCACGTTTCAAGGTGAAACTTTTCATGAGTTTTATAAAAAATATTATATACAGAGATAAAGAAAAAGATGTATGCTTTATATTTAGAATGACTGGAACAGTGCCGGAGGTATTAAATTATTCTATCACTCATAAACACAACCTGCGCATCTACGTCTCGTGTTATTGTGATTTTAAGTTCCTTTTTCGTAAAAAGTTAATACGATTAATGTTGTCGTACACAAAACTATTAAAAGAACTGACATTTGTATTTCCCGTTATGTATTCTGATACGCATAAACATCTGTGTTTATATAGAATGTTGTTGAGACATACTACCAGGTGAGTAGTCTTCTCGTTACCGATTTTTTACTGGCATGGTGTAATCGGCGACGTGGCGGTATCTATCACCGATATACGCCCGATATAGCCCGATATACACCGACGTAACCCGTCTAACTAAAAAAAATATGTAACAAAGTTAGCGAATAGTTTTTTATTGATTAGTTTTTTTTTCATTATGGAGCCTATTAAAACAGGAATAATCTTATTTGGTTGTTCATGTCTATCGTGGGTTACTAAATGATATCCCCGACACGCAACTGGCCAACAATTTTAATATATAATAAATCTATTTTAATTTTCTATACCCTCGATACATAAATCATATCATATATAAGGAGGTTCTTGGTTTTCGTCTAGGTAAATACGTGTATTTGAAATATTTTATCCTGATCTTCTCAGTGAATGGAACCCTTGGGGACAATTAAAATCCATTGCTGGATATCTGTAATAAAGGACCAGGAGTACAGAAACGTATAAGGATTTAAACGGACTTTTAGTGATTAAGAAAAATTGCTATTTTTTACTTAAGCTAAGCAATGATTTGTTCGTCTTAGTATTCAAGCTATAAAGTACCAAAAAATAATAATTTTGCTATTTTTAATACGACGGTAAGGTGCGGTCATCATACCGACATCTGTTCGTTTTAATTCTTTGCATGATTATTTATGTAGGAGAGTAGAACGGGATTGGGACATAATAAAGAAAGGATGCAAGATTAAATTATACACTCATTAAGTAACAAGAAGGTACGGTGCATTATATTAAGCGGTTAGTGTTTGAGAGGTTGGTAAAAATCTAAACAACATCAGCTTTATGCATATTTACTGTATGATAAGGTTCATACTGTCTATTTGTCTATGCCTTGTTTTTAACACCAGGATACAAAAATATCATGTAGCTAAGCTAAGCTAAGCTAATATAATTTCTCATTAATCAGACTCTGTTGCTCTTTCTGAATTCATTTATAACGGAGTGCTCAGTGCCGAAAAATAATATAGTATGTTAAAGCAAAATTATTTTTGCTCCAAGCACTTCGTATCTTCACAAAGGATCTTCTACACAATTGATTTATTGAACTCTCAACAACAATAGACTGTTGGCATAATATGTTCTGTGTATGATATGAATCTTTATTGAAATATCATACATATCATTCAAATGACATGATAATTTCAAAAACCATTACGAGGTCGATGGCCTTATGACATATAAAATAATATTTTACTCATTTCACTGAATGGGTGTTCAAATTTGTTTAAATACAATTCATTTCATGACGACTGGACCAAAATTCTAATAATTATTATATTTTAATTTCTTCTTTTTCTTCCTGGCAATTATCCCAGCTTTAGCCAGGGTCTGCCTTCCTGGTCAAACTCCTCCACTTTGCACGGTCTTTGGCATCGTCGGTGGTAAGTCCATTTTCTCTCATAAATTTTGATGTATTAAAGCAGTATATGTAATTCATTCACAAACATAAAGTACGAATATTTTTAGGTATCAATTTATTTACAGCAATATCACATTATAACTTACCGAGACGGGTACTTCAGATGTCATATAAATAAATTTATATAAATGTTAACAGATCATGAAGTGAAGTCCCCAAGAACTTAGTAACGAGTTTGAAAGCATCGTATTACTCGTAAATGGTGCGTATCTAAACCCCATTACAACGGAATACGAAAGTAAATTGAGATAAAACATTGAAGGATAATGTCTAAACAATTTTTGGGGAGAATATTCGTAATATTAAACATATTTTAGACGAATGAGTCATGATTTTTGATAAAATATACTAGATTATTAATTATTGGAATTACAATTTTTTATTAAAAATAACACATGTAGAAGTATAAGGTTCTTATTCGCAAAATAAGGTTCCCAGTTTTATTCCGCATCCAATATGAATATTTAATAATTCGGGTATATTTCCTTGAATATCATCATTGAAAATATAGAAACTGGGTCTCGTTAATTAATGGGTGCTATCTCCGAGTGATAAACGTAATGAAATAAATGCTTTTGGAGCACAAGTAAATAAAATTTTGATAATTTTATATATTAATTATTTTAATCAACACGGAACATCGGCGATGTTCATAATTGATTTCTGTAGACATGATTCCAATTCCGCGACCGTGTTTAATACATTTATGTTCATATATATAAATACTTTGTAATAATTTATGTACATGCTTTTCATAGTGAAATTGAAGGGTATATTTTTTATATATAGAAACAGAATTATTGTATAAGTGATATCATTTTCATCATACGAGATCTCACATGATAAAGATTCCTTGGAATATCTTTAGGACCAAGAGGAAATCCAACGTAAGTTATCTTTGATCTCAGATAAATCGCAACAATACATTATTTATGAAGGAAACTTCTATTGATATTGTTTTTGTTAGACAACATTGTTTGAATGGAAATGAAGGCATTACATTTGAATAAAGAATATAATCCCTGAAAAATAATTTCGTTGTCTTAAAATGAAAAGCGAGACCCAAAGATATTTTTCTGATTCAGTCTTACAAAAGTGTGTAGTTGGCTTTAGAATTGTCAATTTTTAATCTGTATATATTAAAATTTTTAATATCTCAAGAACATACACTTCATACTGATAAGCCGTTTGTAAATTAGTAAAACATGATTTTTACCAACTTTTTACTGAACATATTTTTTATGTTCATCTTGTGAAAGTTTATTATTCAATATGAAATCTTGAGACTGTTCTTTTATTTTCAAATTATTATATAGTCCTAGGCTGTTGGGAACAACATGAATTTTGCTTCCAACCATGAAGTTTATATTTGGATGTCAACTCAAGAGCAAAATAGAAACATTTTAAAAAGAGGTTGTCGTCGTTTCAAAAGTTTTCCTTAAACCTCTTTCTGTTGGCTGTTTTTTATGAGATTAAATAACTACAAAGGCCGTTAACTATTCATCCTATTAATTTAAATAATGACCATACGATTTCATGAAACGCTCTATTAAATTGCTGCTGAAATTTTTCTTAAAGTGTTACGTCACTGATTAAATGGAAAGTCGAGACTTAACCCATTTTTCGTTTCAGTACGTCCTAATATAAATTATCTCTTTTTATTAATCACGTCAACGTCAACTGTTTCGGAAAAAAGTAGGTAATGATTTAAAGAATCATAACCACCGTTTTAAAATGATCTCGCTATAAGATTAAAGTAGAAATTTTTATAATTTTAAACACGTTTTTCTAAAACTTCATGCATTTAAAATATAAATTACGGTATTTGAGTAAAAGAAATAATTAGTCCAAGCAGTCTTTTCAGTAAGAGCACGGAAAAGGAATTTTAAAATATGTAGGAATGAAAACTGATTTTTATTTCCAGACAAAATTTCTAATTATATGAAACGAATTTATAAAATTTTTTTTGGAATACCGAATTAGTGTCGCTCGAGTTCGATATTTGTCCTAGAAATTACAAGGACTTATATCAACCTTCGATCGTTGAGGGAAATGTCTCGTAAACTATTTATTTCAGAAGAACTTCAAAGAATTAGAGCATAGTTCTACAGACCAATATATTTTTTAGTTCTCCTCTGCCAAGATTTATAGCAACAAATTATAACCACCAGCAACTTGTTTCTACGGACAAGATTGTACAAATCACTCAAATTATAAATAAATAAAGAAATAGATATCAAGACACGACCTTATTGAAATAATTGCTGAAGGGTTTCTCTAATGTATTTGATATATTGGCGTTCGTCCAACCAACGACAGGCTTAAGGCCCAATAGTTACCACGGAGGAAGTTTTTGGTGCGTGTCGCCTTCAACGGAAAATGTACAATTCATTATACAGTACGTCCCTAATGATACGACGGTTGAGATTCGTGATTGATGTGGGTCATTTAAAATGGTGACGATTGATTTTTTTGGGACATTAGAATATGGTATTCCACTTTTAAAACGTACTAGTAAGTTTTAAACTGCTTTGTTACAGTGATTGTCAACAAAACGTCATTGCTGTCATAGATGAAATATAAATTATTTTTTATCAAAAAGAAAGCTGTTTTTTAAAATGAGATTATTCCAATTTAGGTCTAATATATTGCAACCGATATGTCTATACCTTGTTCATGTCTCTGGTCTAGTGTCACAAAATCTTAATAATGTAAAAGTTAAATAATATGTTATTATAAAAATACATAATCAGAAACCAACACGAACTAGTGTGTGACGTCATCATAATCCGATATTATTAGCAGTACTGAAATATACTACGCGAATTTTTATTATTTTAAAACTACATAATCCCGACGTTTCGGATGTTTGGCAGACGAGATGTGCCCGTGATCACGGTTGCTGAAAAGTAACCGAAACGTCGGGATTATGTAGTTTTAAAATAATAAAAATCCGCGTAGTATATCCGAAATATATTAGTTTCATTTAAATGAATAAAACTCGCGAAAGTCTTAGATCTCATGTGAACCAGTACCGACTGGACATCGCCAACAAAGTACTGAAATATGTATTTGTCTGAATCGTGTTCTCGTAACAAGTCATTCATTTAGTGTCAACAGTTCAATGCACTATCGAATCCATGGTTTTTTAACCTTATGTTACTCAATAGCTTACGTTTAACTTGTTTAATTGAAGAAAATGAATCGAAACCTTGTTTTATGTTTTATCCTGTGAATATTTATACTTAAAAGAGTTAATTCAAAAGTTGTTATGTACAAAACTAAAGAAATACTCAGTGAATGTAAATACTTTAAGCATTGAATCTAAGCGAGTGAGAACTATCCATGGTCCTGTTGTTTATTGGGCGTCGCTCGCAAATTGTTTTAGAAATGCTTATTAAATTTGAATTCTCTTGTCAAATAACAATGAAGCTTGGCAGCTTGTATGTACCGCTCGCGGTGGACTGACTTGGATTGAAATACGGCTAGCATTAGTCTATTTTACTTTGAAATATTATTTGTTAAACGCAAACTTGATATCCATTCTCAAATAAGGTCAGCACGAAAATTCCTATTATGATTAGTGACTTGGCTAGATGCGTTCTGGCCTCCACCCAATATTAGAAAATGGAAATTTTAGTATCATATAATCTTTAACTGAAATGTTTAAGGTATATATTTTTTTGTAAACGTTACATGTACAACTATTTAAAATTATGACAACTGAGATGTGGTCACGAAAAAGAAAAGCATTAATTATTATTAAAAAAAAAAATAAAAAATTATTATGTTTTTGTATGTCGTTACAATGTAAGCATAGTGTAAGCAATAAGCAACAACTTATACATTGTAAGCATAGTGAAATATATGGTTGTTAATATTATACAATGCCTTTTACGTTTCAGTAATCTATTTTATATTCAGACACGTGTCATAAACACGACTGAGTGTCAGAGTAAGGAAAAATTTTAGCCTTATAGTATATAAGTTTCATGTATAAGTCTTGCTAGATTTTATTTACCTGTTTTAAATCCTCTAGTCCGCGTTGGAAATATATAATTAATTACTGGCTATAATTTTGTCTAAGTTAATGTAATGGTTTATGAGGATTAAAAAAAAAACACAAACCAATTAGTCTCACAGTTAACGTCAAGGATTTAAAAAGTATAATGAGGTTGTATGCCAAGTGGTAGAGTTTACATAGTTAGGAGTTAAGACACAGTATTTATGCTATTAACAATGACATACCTTTTTTTTAAGTAGGACCATCAAAACCGATAAACGATTTTTTATATAATTTTTAATATCCGCAAAATAAAAAATACATTGTTCTTATATTAAAAAATATTGTATATTCCTTGGATCATTAAAAATTAGTTATTTTTGTCGTAAAATTAATAACTTTGTGAATAGTTGTAACATACAATATACTAATGATTAGTTGCTGGATATAATGGATGAAAAACGGACATTTAACTTTGTGCATATGTTTAATTAGACGTTTTAAAATTGGACTGAGACTTATATTTTCTTTTGGTTTTGAAAATAGTATAAGGATTGATACCCAAAATTTTAACTTATTATTTCCTTAACAATAAATCGCAATCGTAACCAGAACTAACATGTCGGAGCACCCAAGATGGCGGACTGGATATTTTTAGTGCACAATATCGGTATAGAAAAATTGTTAAAATAGAGAATGGAAAGCTTGTTTTTAAACTATTAATACTTTAAAATTTTGTAGCAAATTTTTTTAATGTATTATTCAAATTATGTTTTAGTAAACTTATTTTAATTATCTTATTCTGTTGGTTCAAAAGTAAATTACTAGCGATTTTTTTTATTCCATAAAAGCTATAAAAGTAATGGCCAATTTCGAATTTGAGATATTTTCGAGCAACGTCTTAAAAAACTTACAAATACATAGTTGTCAAAAGAATTCTCCCTGCGACGCGATGGACCCGGCACCCGCACGGTGCATCCATTGAATGCTAAGAGGTTTCGTCTGTCTTTTAATAGCAAGGTTCAAAAACTTAGGTTTTACTCTATGATAACAATTTGGAACCTTATTAATTATGAATCATTCTTGATATAATTTCACATTGTCATTTCACCCAGACTTCAAAATTGCTACAGTTTTCAAAATTCTTCATCATTTCACTTCATATTTGTGTTTTTATTAGAATTTATTGTTAGAATAATAATTTTATATTCGACAATGTTATCATCTATTATAATATGAGAGATTTTAAAATAAAAAAAACAACGGACTTGTATCGAAATGCATACATTAAGGTCACTTATCGGCACTGTCTGCTGTGTTAGTTTTAATATTTTATATGAATATGTATTTTGTTATTTGGTCAATATTTATTCGAACTTCACCAAAGTTTATTGAAACCGTGATATATATATAATAGGAAGGTGCAAAATATATATAGCTATAGTTGATAACCAAGCACTATGTATTTGCAATTATAAATAGTCCCAAAAATTATGAAGCCACGGAAAAAGTGCTTTCTTGAAAGAAACTTGAGTCGTTGATAAATGAAAACGTTACAAAGCAAAAAAAAAAAACTTTGAATATATGCGTTGATCCATCCCACAAACAACTGATATAGTTTATTGGAGAGATATAAGTTGATGAAGAGATATTTGTGTTGTTGGACTGGCAACTAAGATATATATTTAAATCTGACGCTGAAGCGCAGTGTGACACTTTGGCTAGCACTACTTGTAAAGCTGATGTTAACTTGGCCAAATATAAAGAGGTATCTCAAAACAATTAAATACATCAAGAAACTAGAACAGGTAAACGGAAGTTATATTTGCGGATCACTACGCTTTATTTTATTATTTTTAAAACAACATACTTCCGACGTTTCGGTTGCTGCAAATTATATTAGTGTCACTTAAATGAATACTCGCGAAAGTCTTAGATCTCATTATCTAAAACAGGTAGTTAAAATATTCTAAAGACTGAAGTAGTGGTGTCTGTTGTACGTGTTTCCTGACATTAAATCGCGTCCGGCAAGAAGCGTGAAGGGGAACTATTAGACCATTGACCCCTTTCAGTCTGTCTTGTGTTTATGGAAATTGCTTTTAACTGCGATTTTGCGGATTCAAGGAAATAAAATTTGATGCTAATATTTTTCCTGTTCCAAATTAAGTGTTCCACTTTAACTGGTCAGTAAAATAGAAAATAGGATTGTTTTAAATATTAACCTACGGTTAACGTAAGAGGGCTTAAATTAATATAACTAATTGAAAGATTCCATATTGGATGCCTTAAAATGGAAGCAATTGCTATGTATGTGATGTTACCTTGTTCCAAGTACTTTTTTCATATGACCACACTATTTTTTATGTCGCCTTGCCGAGCGGAATAACCTTAATCTCCCATGAACTCTCACACCGACCACACGAACGGAGCTAATTGCGTTTCAGCTAACGTTGTTGACACTGAACAGAAGGTAATCTGCTTTAGGCTCCACTGGTTGTGTTTGACAAATGTAAAGGTGAGTTTACACAAGACTTGTAGGATGACAGTTCGATGATTCAAATACGGCCTTAATGAGCTTATTAATAGCTTTCTGCAACAAAAGCGTCTCCTTAAGCTTCATACACATAATAGTATTTATCAAAAGCTGATGCATTATAATATTAGTTGTACAATTTATGTGTCATTTTATAATGTTCATTAATAAATTTAATTGCTTAAATAAAATAAAAAAAAAGCAAAAAAGAATATTCAAAATATATACATATTTTCGTTTTACGAAACTCAAAATTATGACAATATTAAATCTTGAGATTTATGTAAAATTTTAGTATTGTCAGCCTTATTATACTCTACTTAGAGAATATGTCGTTAAAAATTATTGACAGGGATAATGAAAACGGTATATATTTTGAGTAAATATGATCTATCTAACAAACCTTAAGTTAGGCCATTGGGGTTCTGGGTAGACTTCAGTTTGTCAGGCCCATACGCTTCATCGGATGCTGATCTTCCATGAAGTACATGCATAAAAGTGACACGATATACTTGGTAGGGTTTCTCAGACCCAAAATAATTTTAGCATAATGTAGTTAAGGAAAAAATATATATTTTTGAATATTGTGTTTTATTTATTATTTGATATAAAATAATCTTAATGTCTGATGTGTCTATAATATTTTTTTTCTAGAAACAAAAAGAAATCGACAACACAAACAAAAACTTTAATTCAATTATAATTTTAACAGGTATGGCTTATTCATAATTTTAACTGTTCGTGGTCTGAATATAAAGACACTACTTAAAACAATTTATTTAAAGGTCCTCGGCACATTTGTAACATCTGATTAATATTTTACAGTTACTGTTAACGGGTCGAGGTGTGTTTTAATAAAAAAAATATATAAATTTCAACTTATCTATCAAAAGCATTTCTGAGTCAAGAAGAACGTGACGTTACTCAACATTTCTTCTATTTCATTCTTATTATTATTATAATATCTTTATCATAACGTTGACTTGGCGCCGTCATGATTTCGTGTTGAAAAAATAAAAGATTTTCCAACTAATAGATATGTCCAGACAACGTTAGTGTGCTTTTTATTTTGTTACAAATTCTATTAGACAAACTACTTAGTGTTTTGTCGAGCCAGTATCGAAAATTATATTATTATTCGTTCAATAGATAAAAACGGTCATTGATATCGGCAAAATATTTCATTATTTCAGTGTGGTATATCATAATTAAAAAAACATATTATATTCAACACATTGCAACCTCTCCTTGCATATTATAAAATTCACTTGGAGGTTAAAATGCTTCTCTTTATTCGTCAGGGTAAACTTAATTCCACAGGATTCGTGCCGGTCAAGATGTTTATGTTAAATAATTTATAAGGTACTACGAACTTTCAAAAACTATAAATCTATGGTCTTGATGAATAAATTATTTCGTACCGTATATAAAATATAACAATTGCATATAGAACTTTTGGATTGTATTAATTAGTCAGTAGTTCATGAATATGTGACAATATAAATCAAAAGAAACAATAGGCTAGGAACATGTTAGTCAGCAAAATAACACACCCTTATCGTCCATTACACTATTACAAACAGAGGTATGACGTAAAAACCTCCGTCGATGTTGGATCACTCAAAGGTCAATTGGATACACGTGGCTTGCTACACTGTTTTTTTTTGTAAAGCACTCAAAATCAAATTTCCAATCAAACCCTAATTATTTTAAGACGTTATTTTAAACAAACTATGTACATCTATTTGATTGATTTAACAATACACATAATAAAAATATGTTTATAAATAAATAAGGAGTTATAATACCATTATGTTATAATGTCGGAGTGAAATTCTTAGCCAGGGTTGAAATGTTGTTTTCGTTGAATGCAAAAATAACTCTTTATATCAGTAAGCGGGCCAAGGCTTCTTTCAATTAGCAAAATATTCAGTAAAATGTCCAACTTTATTCAGCCATCATACGACATAGCCTTAACCGTAATATTTTAATGTGTTTAAAAGAAAAAAAAAAGAAATAGATCGCAGTTTTTTTGTTCTGGGGAAACATCTATTGTGTCTTGAATAACACAGTAGGGTATGGTTTTACGATTTTATTCTCAATCTTGACCTCTCACTCTGTTGTTTCTTAAACTAAATACATACTTAATGAGCTCTCTGCGACATTCATTATCCTACTCCTTATATTTACTTTGTTCGATTTCTATGTTTCTAGTATTTGATTTGTTAAGATACTTTTAGATACAGATTAATATAAATTTTTAATGAGAAGTTATGTCGTATGAGAACATGTTAAATAAAACTTTTCCTAATTTATAACTAGGGCGCATTTATAATCCGTTTAATTAAGTTGGGAACTGGCGACGATTTGTTATTGTCTCAAAATTCTCCGATTAATTAAATTACGCAACAGTCCCTTGTAAGTTGATTCTGTTTTCCTAATCAATCACATTGTCTGAAGACTGGATCATTAAAACTTAAGAAACTATGAGACTGCCACCCAAACAGGATTCAACACAGAAGTATTATTTGCAAAAATCTATTGCTGTTAGATCACTAAGCTATTTGAAATATATAAGAAATTTTTAAATTCTTTATTCGGAATTTAATCGTATAAATGAAAGTTGCACACAGGGTGGCATCTGCCTCGACATTGCATTCATTAAAAATCCTATACATGAAATGTAACTTTGGAAAATATAATGCAGTCAGATCTTACACTTACAATTTCAAATGGTGTTAAATTTATTAATACTACGTTGGTACATTTGAAGTAATATCCTCATGTATTTTCCGTCTCAGAATCCTCGACACGCGGGTTAATTTACTTTTAATTATAAACTGGTCGGCTCTCACAGCGCGTTTGTTTTTCAACCTTAAAGTTGATTTTGCGAAACGTCACTTTGATATAATGAATAATATTTTGATTTTGATATCGTTAATTAAAATGACATGTTCCCGTTTTATAATAAATCCGTTTTAATGATATATTATTCGATATCACAACGAGATAGTGTGACTTAAATTTATAATATGATTTTGTTATTATAATATTTCCCAAAGGAAAGCATAAACTACGTATGCGTGAATTACATATTCATTATTTTTTGATATTTATTTCGTGATTTTTTTTCTTTAAATTTAATAACTAATATTGGTAAATTGTACAGTCATTCAAATTAACTTTAACACCACACAACAAAGAAATTAAAATATACGTATAGTGTTACCATGGAAAAAAATATTAAATTTGCCATTTCCTTGATAGACGTTTGTTTGATGTTGGAGTGCTGTTCGCATCCAGCTTTTTATAAAACTTTAGGTGCAAAGATTCTTTAATATTACTAGCAATGAAAATAAGTTGCAACATCGAGAGTTCTTGAGTTTTAAACTGCAATAACTTTAGCGGTAATGAAATTTATTAAACAAATTACTAGCTATATTGCCTGCTGGGGGTTGGAACGGCAACTTTAGATGCTCTCCACGACTAATAAATAAAAAGTTATAAATACAAAAATTAATATAGATTTATGCGACACCAAATATTTAACATAAGTTTCGATTTTAGCCAAATGTTAAACAATCCTCATCATTTAAATATTAACCAAAAAAATACGTGATCTTAATTGCTAAAGAAATATACTTACGTAAATACTTTTACAAAATCATGTTTTTATTATTAAAATTAATTATTTCAATGTAGTAATTTACACATTACGTCGTAAGTTTTCAAAACGCTTTGCTCGTTTTGTGCGTTTTTAAGATAAAATACTAGTGTTTTTTTGAATTTTTTTTACTAATAGCGTTAACTTCTTGCGAAAGTATACTCACCAAGACTGGAAGTGGTTTTGTCAAGGCACAGTCAGATAATCTACTTAAAATCGAATTGATGATGACTATATACTTTACAAATAATCCTGACTACGTATGCTGAAGTTAGAGGAATTAAATCTGCAAGGTAAATAAGTTTCCTATATTCGATAAATTTCATAATACTCATTGTTATGCTCGAGTACTGAGACGAGTCGAACAAGACATTACAACCTACATAAAATACACCGCTAATTTTAATTTTTCTTTCGGAAAGAGATTTGAACGAGAAATGAATGGAGATTGTTAGATTAGAAGTAAAACGCGAGAATCCACCATCTAACAGAGTAGATTGTTATTAGAAAAAGTCTAAGTTATCTTCAATAGACACAAGCTTAAAATTTATAAAAGCAAAAGATATGTGTTCATTGCCGGAAACTAGTAAAGTTTCTAACAAACACAGTGTCACATCTCTCAATTTTTAAAGATTACACGAGCATTGTTGATAATATATATAACCAACTTAGGAAATACAACAGAGAACCTAAACACTTGGAAAAATATTCAATTCATAATTCAAATAGGAACGTGCAAAATATACCTAAAAATGTTTTAGAATTCATTGACTCTTGTAAACTGAAGATGGTTGAAAGTTTTTGAGAGGAAACTGCACTCGTGACAGTTGATCAAAATAATTGACCATTGTGGTATGAACTTAGATTGCACATTTTACATTAGCTTCCAAAGTTCATGAAGCAGCCCGCTGTAAAACATCGCATGGTACGTTAACTAAATCTATAATGGGAGCAATTAAATTGAAAGACGTAGAGGCCATGGAAAGAGGCTATTTTATCTAACACGTAGAATTAAAAAGGGTGAAGAAATAAGAAAAACTTAAAAGTATGGGTTAATATTAAGCTGAGAAAACTCTATTGTAGGTGCTTGACCTGATAAAGTAACTGATGATAATATTATAGAAGTAAAATGCCCTTTATTTGGGAAAACATTAAATGAAGAACGACATATATATATAAAAAAAAAAAAAAAGTTTCTTCAAAAGCTCAACTGCGGATGCATTTTACAGTGGAATTAAAGTATTGTTCTGAATTGTTTGAAAGTTCTGAAAACATTATTATTATAAAATAACAATGTTGTTATGTTCTTCCATTACAATAAGTTGAAAATATTTATGTTATAGTCAAAAAAATCGGGAATACGTGAAACAAACGCTTGGATGCTATTACTCCGATAGTACTGTGACGTCACCAAAAAAAGTGCGCTAAAATGACGTCATTTAAATCGAACGAAAACTGGAGTAGTTGGAGTTATTTATTTACAGTTTATCTAATATAATTATGCAAGTGTTTTATATTTTTTTCGGTTATATAATTACTCATAGAATAAATTAAAAAAAACAAACATCATTCAAATGCCTTATTTGTGATGAAGACACGTTATTTCCTTTTTTTTTCTTTATTACATTACATTCCTCTATAAAGAACATAACACGCACAAAAAAGGTTTATTTAATAATTACATAAAACACTATTATTTCTAAAAATAAACAAATGTCCATTTCGTTTATGTCAAAATTAATCCCGCCTGACAGCCGTGTACCGAACAAGCCATAATGAAATCGCATTAAGCCACAAATATACGCATATTGCTAAATACCGACGTACTACAACCAAATATCCCGTCTATACCTATAAATTAATTTAATGACGTCTTTCCAATAAGATAACTCTAAACATAATATACTTGTATGGAAATACCTTTATCTATAAAGATTAAAAAAAAATATGCTCCTTCACCTCATTGATTCTGTAGAATATTTTTTTTTACCAGATACCTTTTAAAAAAATGTATACAACAAGGTGATTTTGAAACTAGCTTGAAAGTTTATTTTGTTTTATTTAATATTAAATAGAGTTCTTTAAAAAAAGTACAACATTTTTAATTCTAAATTAAGTTAATAGTGAGATTGATCTATTTCATCCCATTTGTGGCGTGCGGTAATCGGTTTGTGCTTACTAGTATTAATAATGACAACTGTAGTAAAATAAAATAGCTGATTTGAATAACCATAAAATACGTTGTATAAATAATTTTCACTCCGGCGCAATAAAAAAGGAAACAAATTTTGATGTACATAAACGAATGAAGGTAATTGCTTTATAGTAATTTTTAATTTAACGATTTTGTACGGTTGAAAGCATTTAAGATTTCATAACATTCCGCGTGATTCAGCCGCACAGATCGCATTACTGACTAGATATAATAAAAGTCGTTGGTAAAATGTTACTTTACCTAACAGCTCTGTGTTTACTTCAACACGATTTGATATTCGCAAAAGTCATTCCATTAAAAACAATAGAATTCATATCTAATGCAAATCCTACGAGATTATCTATACACAAGCAGAGCGATAAGGATCAGAATGATTTGCATCCCGAGGAGAATGTTCTTGGAAGAGACGCTGCAAATAAAGTTACAGACATTGAGAACAACACTGTAGACAGGAACAAAGAACATACGGCGAAAAATGTGACTGAATCGAATGAAAAAGGAAATAGCGTTTTAAGCAAATACGGCATCACATCTTATAAAATGCCGGAAATGTATTTGTCAAAGAAAGATAAACATTTTGATCCCGTCAAAAGATATGTGCCCATAAGTGAAGATATAGAAGTACCAGGAGTTTTGCAACATGATTTAAATAGGAAAATTTACAAAGACGGGCTAAGATTGTTACCCATGTTATAAAATTTCGTGACGTCATTTATTTTGTGAATAGACATTTAGTGTTTTTATCCCAAGTTTGGTTTTGTTACTCGTTTTTCAGAATAAAAAATAAATGACTTAATAATATAAAATCAATGTATAAATATGTAACAATAGTTGCGATACAATTTCTTCATCAGACAAAGACTTTGACGTGAGAATTTCGACTCTTTTTATTTCATTATATTGTATCGTTAGAGTTGACGTATTGTTGCATGGTACAACAATTCATTTATCAGTAATGAGTTTATTCGTTTCAATATTAAAAGCGGTAACAAATTGCATTTTAACAGAAAATTTTAATCTGGCGAAAAATAAATATAATTCCGGAACAAATTTCGTGGAGCGCAACAATGTATTAATTTGTCGAGGTAATAAAATTATTCATACATTACTGCACACGTTGTATTGTTTGATAAATGAATTCATCGTTGAGTTGATTATCGATATTATAAAATATACTTGGTTTAAAACAACACTTCATGTATCAATTTTGGTTACGATCAATTTTAATGGAATATTTTCATTACTTCCTTCTATCATTCTGTTTTATAAATTTTTTGTATGTTCAACACTTTGAGTAAAATGGCGATTGTTTAAATCATGTAGTTGAATGTAATTTTCTAGTACACTATTTATTTAATTGGAGTTTTATGTAAGATAATAGTTGTTTGTTAATTATTTTATGAATGTAGTTTCAGGAAGGCATTATCGACCTAAAATTATTTTCAGACATATGAGAATTCGATGTTTTATATGTTTCTATGTAACGTAGTTTAACAATGATTGAAAATTAAATTGATTTAGAAAGTTGTGGTACATACAGAATAAAGAGGAAAAATAATGATGTTTAATATTCTTTACACAAAAATATCAATTCTCACTCAGCTTTTTATTTAAATGGTTTTTTTTTGTTGCATTTCAGTCCACAATTGTTTAATTCTATTTCAACCAATCAGAAGTTTCTTGAGCCATCGCTACTTTCAAGTTTCTTGTATTTTTTTAAGGGATTCTTCTTGAAAAACTTTAGAAATACAGAACCAAGTTTTCGCTGTAAAATCATTTCTGTTTCAACATAGTTCAAACAAAATTTCTGCTATGATAAAATCAAATTCATCTTTTGTTTTTATAAAAATGTATTTTATAAATGATTATTGTAAAACATGTATCGCTTTCAACATCTTAAAATCTTCGTTACTATTATTTTGAATTTATCTGTTTTAATCCTCTAATTTAAAACACTATCTTTATAGTTTTCAATATAAAATTTTATATAAATTTATTAATGTAATGTTATAATGTACATCTTTGTTAAGAACATAAGCGACGATAATCAAATGGAAATTTTGATGTTCCTATTCTTACACGAAATAATCAAACCCAATATGAACCGCTTTTGCTGTTAACAAACCACAAACCAACCTGCCACATCCCACCAGAAGATAATGCTATTGTGACAGCCAAGTGCACTAATAGACCAACCGCGGGTTAATTGTAACACTCTCACAAACGCAGGGGAGGCTAAGTCAGGACCAAAATTACTAAGTTTTTATTTGTTTTTAACTTATATATATTACGACAAATTTATATGTTTGATAAAATTTCAAATATTCTTGAGATCTAAGATTTTAATATTCTAGTTTATTTACTTATTATTTTATTTTGCTGTAATGCAATATGGATATTAATGGAATTACCCATGATCGTATTGTGCATAAATAAGAAAACACACGACTCTTAGGATTGCAGCATTTTATTGTTCAGTTATTTTTTATGGTAAGTCTTTATATGTAGTTGACATTATTATACAGCTAGGAATAACAACATGCTGCTGATTAAATTTCATTATCGAGGAATTATTTCTCGTATAGTAATAATATCCCGGTACATAATAATAAATTAATACTTAAGACAAAATATGATTAGACAGTGTCAGCTAATGAATACAATTTTGAAATTTCGTTTTATTTCTGTTTTTGCAAGTGACATTTACACCGACTTAAGTTGGAAAATAAATGTTACAATCTTCATATATTATTTCATATTAAAATAAAAAACATAGATCAAAATAATGTTAAGTGGTTTTGTTACGACTCGGACTGTTAATATCTCTTCATACTTTCGTCAGTCACATATATTTTCCCGGGCAATTGAACCGCAAGTGAATCTAAGATGCATTTTCCATTGAATAAGCACTTAACGTAAGCTAGGCCGTCTGCTTCCAACAATTTTTTATAGAAAATCTAGTTTGATTTAAAATATACGAAGTGGAAATTTTTAAAAGCTTTCCATATTTTATAGATGAATGGTCAATATGATAGCTTTTTGTATCGAATGGACCAAATTGTATTGCAGAACGGCCAGTGTGGACACAAACAAAACGACATTCAAGCGTCCGCTGTCGCACCGTCCGAAAACATAGTTGATTGCACAACGTGTGTTGTTGGCTTTTTATTTTAAACCTGTGACATAATTTTATAGGTTTTCATAAATTTTAAGATCATTCTTGCTCTTAAAACTTTTCCAATATTAATTCAAGTTTGCAACTGTAATAAGGTAGTTACACTAATTACTGGATTGTTGTTTTTCATACAAATTTCTGTTATCCAAAACAGTTTTTATTTTTATCTTTATTTTTTGTTTACCTTTGTTTTTTCCACAGAATAACAATTTCAATCTTACCTTACAGTGGGATTGTAAAAATGAGGTAATTTTTCATTAAGCCGGAAATAAAAGAAAATAATTTGGGACTACCTTCACAAAAATCATAATCATAAACAAAGGGATCGCTTCAAGCTCCAACCTATGTAGCAAAACTTCTGAGTGCAAAATGGTCACGCATTTTTTTTGGACCTTTTTAATTTAAGTTTAAGAAGAATAAAAATTAAAACTTAAGTAATTTTACCGAAAGGTTTACATCGTCACAATACATACAGAGATTTGATAGTTTTTCATTTATTTACCTACGTCGATGATATGCAAAGATTGCCTAATGAAAAACTGCGAACGGGGCGTAAGAGCTAACATAGTGTTCCTTAATATTCATAATATTAATTTAGGAATCGAATTAGAACGTAAATGATAAGATAACATTAAAATTTAACAGGTAAAGAGATCTAAGATTTTCGCGAGTATTCATATAAATGAAACTAGTATTCTTCGGATTTACTACGCGGATTTTATTATTTAAAAACTACATAATCCCGACGTTTCAGTTACTTTGCAGCAACCGTGATCACGGGATTATGTAGTTTTTAAATAATAAAATCCGCGTAGTAAATCCGAAGAATACTAGTTTCATTTAACAGGTAATTCCTTTATCTCCGTAGTTTTTAAGGAAGGACTTACACGAAACAAGCTGCAAGAAATAACATTGTCTGTCAAAAATATTCATTTGAGCATCTTCCTTGTCAAGATACATTAAGAGGGAATTTTATTACAAATCGGCATTTTCTTCCAATACCAGATATATAAACCGGCGTCTAACCCATTAACTTGATGAGTTAGTTATTAATACACTGAAATATAAATTTCGGAACTTTTTTAATAAGTAGATAAATAGCGCAGATAATATCACACTCTCATAAAGGAATTAATTAATAAAAATACAAGCACCAGGCTTATAAATCCAGGGTACGTTATTTAATCAAGTAGGTTTATTAAGTTTTGACCTTGACTCGAAGGGTGCAGTGCAATGCTGATCGATTTCCCTTAATTATATGAAATTAACACTTCGCCTATCAATGAAATTGCTTTTTAAAACTAATGAAGCTTTTCAGAATTAATTTGTCATCGTAAACGTTAAAAATAATCGATGAATTTTCATACTTTGATTTTATAAGACATTTTCGACAACTTCACGTCCTTAAATCTAGTTGAAGGTTAACTTTCTATTATAAAATACTGTTTTGTATTACACGTCGCCTTACAGCAGTGCTCATCAATATGTGGAAAGTGTCTCAACTTAATCTACTTAGAGCTAAACAGGTTTTGGATTATGTACATCCTCCATGATTATAAAGCCTGCAAGGTTTATTATAATTCGGTTATAATGTTCAGGAGGCGGCCTTGAACATGCCAACCTGGGAGTGGTGACGCCGATGTCGCCCACACAGTATGAACAAGGGCACGTATTCTATTGAACCATGAAAGTCATTATTTCTATTTATCACAGCAAGGCCACCTTTTATAACTGCTGGAATTTTTACTCCACCTCTATTTCATACGATAAATCATTGCACAAAGAATTAATAAATCAATTAATCCACGTATTTGATATTATAAACCTTTCATTATTTGAAATATATCTGTATGAGCTTATTAACTAAGATAGTAAGTTAATTATTTTACCTTTGCATGAAAATGATATATCATGCTAATATATGATCACATAAGAAAATAACTTATAATTATATGAAAAATCACATTTCTGTTAACATTTTTTTCAATACTTTATTTTAAAAAGATTGAGAATTGAGATGTATCAAAAAGATTGCATTTTATGTAACATTCTTTAGTTGTTAGAAGCACTCAATTTCAACAGACATTTACGAGAGCACTAGACCTAGTCTTATCAGATTACAGCATATTGTGCTCTCTGTGCTGAAATCGATATACAGGTCAGTTAGAGAAACGAAGCTATTATTGCTAACTTCTAATATAATATTAAGTTCTTATACAATGCACTTCACAAAAATATACTTGATAATTGCATTTACGTAAGAGTTAGAATGATCACGGCGTAATATTTACATATGTATAATAAAAAAAAATCAACGATCGTCAAAAAATAGTATAGCTATGCTTAATCAAATATAAATCAAGCCTTTTGTCAGCAAAAGGCTTTTTGATCGACATTCGCAAATATTTACATACTCTCTTTCATGTTTTTTGATGCGTTAACGTTCAGTCGCATTAAAAATAGATTGATATTTTTGATGATAAAAATTTAAAGCGCCAGACTTTGATATTGATTCTAAGACATTTATATTAAAACAAAGATTACGTGATATCAAAGAAACGAGAATTTTTACGAATAAGAAATCATAAATCGTAGTGAAGTTATTCAGTTTATACTCATGAACCTGTTAGGTTCGTTTGTTAAATTTAATTATCAAAGTAAGGGATACTTTCTTTCAGTTTATCTTGCAGTCTCTCTTATCCTTAATCCACAACTATCAAGAGGAGGCATCTTTCAGTATATCGATTGCCTTAAAGCTGACAAGTTGTGTAAGTTTTGAGCGCTACCTTAAACTTCAATTAACCTTAGGCTAAATTTTAAATGAAACTATAATTTTCCTTTAAATGGAACTATAATTTTCATTTTAAATTTTACTTTGTTGTTCTGAAAGTTTTTCATTATTTCACAGGAGTAATCAAGGGCAAACGAGATGACAGTGTCTGTAAGTTGGTCTTGTTATGTGCCATCTACTGCTAACTATTTCTTAAATTTCTACCAAACTACTCGGAATGAACACAAAATACGCTGACTGTTTCTTAAAGGCGGGAAATTTGTTTACGGACAAAAAATTTAACATTTTGATGATAATTAACAACCATCTTCTACAATGACATTAAGATCTTTCTTTTTTTTTAATTCAATAGCCTCGCGGATTAATCTCTATAAATTTGTCTCCACACGAGGACCTGTCGTTTTTTTATGTGAAAGGTGGCAAACGAGCAGACGGCCTACTTGATGGGCAGTAGCGACCGTCGCCCGTAGAAATCTGCAACATAAGGAATGTGGCAGTTGCGTTGCGGCCTTGAATGTGGAAGAGGGGGAGGAAAGTGTTGGAAAAGGGAAAGAGTGGGTAAAGGTAAGGGCAACCGGCTCTCTTACTCATCGGACGAAACGCAGCCACTAAAGGCTACTCCACGCCGATCTTCTGTGAGAGGGTGGTACTGCCCAGTCGAGCCATGTTCGAGCTCCAGTAACTTGACCACAGCTAGGCTTTACCACCAAGATTTGTTTTTCATACATCGGACAAATGAAGAGGAGCATCAGTACAAGGGTCAAAGAACATACATAGAATATGTTTGAACACACAATGGACAAACCAAGTCACTACAGTCACTTTGATGGTATGATATGGCATAAAGATAAAGATGCTTTAACTCAGTTTCTTACATGATCGTAACAGAAGTCTATCAGAACATTTTAAATCTGTAATCCTGAATCTTTACATACCTGGATTTGGTGATTACGTTGCCTCTCAACAATAAAGTGTTCTTGGATCAATATCTTTGAACAGTTTTGCAGCGCAGAGATGAAGTTGCTTAATCTAAAGATAGAAGGAGAGCGGTAAAAATTCTATAGTGAAATGTAACTTTAATATTCATGTATGATCTGAAAACATTGGCGGCTTTTAGTTTTCAAATTTTTATATGGAAAAGTAAATAAATTCTTATAAAAACCATCCATTTTAAGAGATCGCGGTAATTGTATTATTAAAGAGTACGCTAAATCGCAGATAAAAGCTGTTAGCCAGAAATAAGTCATGAAATAACCCGATTTCGGCTATTAATGTCGCCTTTGTGTCAATCATTATAAATTAAAATGAATTGCAACAAACATTTTTCCTCGAACTACTTTTAAACCTTATCTATTAATGTAAAAAATGACTTCAATAAATAGCAAAGATTGAAATGGTTATCGTTTACTAAATCAATGATCAATTCTCAGAAGTGACCTGCTCGAAATATTGAAACGAGCAGATTGGGATTGTTTTATTGAATGTTACTATTAATAAAATCTGTTTATTTCCTGATATTAAGTTACATTATTGCTTATTAATTATACTTATTCTACTTACTTACTCTAGTTATTGACGTATTCCAGGAATGTGGATGATGTTGGTTTTCTCCAATATAAACAATTAAATACAATTACCGGGAATGTGAAATTAATCTTAGGGATAGTATGAATTCAGTTCATAATTTTACTAACCATTATATGGTACAGTTATAAGGATGGGAGATATATGTTTTAGTAGCATTAAGCACAATTTTTATATTAATATTAAACTAAAATTTTTTGTCTCTGTTTTTTGAGTCCTTGGTGTAACTAAAGTAAGTTATAAAAAAACATGCAGACCATTCGGTCTAAACATTTGTTTTCATTTATGTTTAAGAATATATAAATAAGTTTATGTTGCCATCGCTTTTCATCAGGCGCAACGATTTTACACAGTCTAGACAGGTACACGTTTAATAACAGAGTAATTTGTTACACCGCTGCCAGCATAGTCAAAATCTTAATTTATACAACAATGGAGTGTCGTAATAAAGTTTGAACAGAAGTGCAATATGGTAGAAGGCTTTGACCTAATACAGGAGTCCAAACGTGAGGCCCCAGTCTGTCGTAAAAATAAGTAATAGTGTAAAAAGCAAGCCTTGTTTGAAAACCCGCAGCGTTTGAATATGATCAGAATGCTCAAACGAAAAATAGTCTTTACAATACAAGTTTATTTTATATTAATTTTTAAATTGAAATGCTAAAGTATATGGACTCGCCGCATGTTTTTGTATAATTTAAATCGAGAGGAAAATCTTTTATATGATTTCACTAAAAAAACTAGAAAGAAATTACACTTTATAATTCTCTAAACACATCATATACCTATTTACCTTTAATTTCATTATGAAATGAAGCAGTCTTTCGTTTGCTTATAAAATATATAAGATTTAAATGTATTTTTTTCACTTCTTTACGCTGACCAGTCATAGAAGATAGCTACATAACACTATGTATATTGTATTCAGCTTTGGGTGCATAGTTTAATATCGTGGATGACAAGAAAAACAAATGTTGCCATCGTAAATAACGAGACTTTAACAATGACATCTTAGACTATGACGACAGAAATCATTACAGCGGATTTAGATAATTTATCAACACGAACAAGGTTTCGTATTAAAAAAATATATTGTAACAGTCACATTAAAAACAATTAAACATTTTAATAAGTCTAATTTGAATAAATTGACCTTTTATGGTACATCAATAAAATTTTCATTTGCGTGAACTATCGATAGATTCTTAAATAGGGTGCAATATATACGTACATGCGGTATATGCGGTATCCTACAAGAAATAAGTCTTTATTTTCACACACGTAGCATAAAGGGAGATTACGTATTCCAGACATCTTTGTGAAAGAATAATCATTATTTTAATAAAAAAGTCATGAAGCTGTTTCACAGTCTAGACCGGTGTAAAGATTTTAATGTCAGTCCTGTTTCTTTTACTGCCACCAATTAAGTCGGACCCGTAATTATATTTCCAGAATGTCATGTTTTAAGCATTGCATTCTGGATGTATACCCGCTTCCAACATTTATAAAATTAGCGAACCTGGCAAGCAGTTCGCGCATGTTATGTACCTGAAATACTGTATAAACTGATCAAATGTTATTTTAAAGATGTTTTGGCTTAATATATATATTTTTTTCTTAATTTTTTAGTTTGGCTTTTACTTTACAAACAATGCCCTGTTAAGATATACCTTCCACATAACATAAATCAAAGATCATCTAACAGTGATATGTGAAATTCATATTTCTTAAAATTCGTAAACAGTGTATTTTTTAATTTGGCATACAATATTTTAACCCCGGCTTCGATCGGGTCTTAACTTTCTTTATTTGAATGATTTATCGAACAAAAAGCTGCCTCTGTTATTATGAACAGATACCTTCCTCAAGTGGTATATAGCTTTTTATTTAGATGGATAAGTTTTTGATTGAATTTATAAATCAGATTTATTACAAATTCATTGTTTTAAAGACAGGACGCCAGCCTCGCTGACGTCACTAATTACACTTGTTCCAGTACGTTCCAGATATTTTAAAATGAAACTTCAATTCTTCTAAATGTTCTTGTATTTCTCGAAGGTTCTTCATAATCACATTCTTTATGCTCCGCACTCGCTGAACTCTGCAGTCCGCTGTCGTGCGTCCAGACGTCGTATTTATACCAGAATTCAAACATAGTTCTATTCTCTTTGATTTCGTTTTACTTTTAACAATAGTAGCGACGACCAATAAGTTGTTATAATAATTGATGACAGCCTTGAGTTATTTTCACGTTGCATCCGTCAATGAAGCTGATAGCGCCGATATATATATTAATATATATATATATATATACACATAGTTCCCATTCTCTAGATATCAAATTATTTCCATACCAGATTTCCACCAACTCAATATAGTTGTTTTTGATTTTATTTGTATTAATTAATCTTAACTTCTTTTTCGGAGCGTCGTCTTCTATGAACATAAAAAATATAAAACGATAATTTAATAATATCTTAATTGAATTTATTTTAGTCTTCAGTTTGATATCGGTTTTTTTTTTTTACAAAGAGTCAACAAGTTAGTGAGACAACATTCACAAGTAGTTTTGAGGAATATTTTAATAATATATATTCTATGGATATAATTAATGAAGTGGAAAAAGTTGCAGATAAAAGTTTGTATTGTCATATACTATGAAACGAATGCAAGCATCCAATGAATACCGCAGCGGACTTCGAATGTAATGGTCATCCGCAAAAGCAAAATGGTCTTTTGCGATACATGCCAATTTATTAGCATTAATTTTGTAAATTGAAATGCCTATTAAACTTAATGTGTACATTTTGATATTGCCCAATTATATGTGATTAATGTATAAAGAACGGGATTTCGTTATTATACATTTCGTGTCATAATTATACCTTTTACGGCTTATTACAGTTTGATAGCCAGATGCGTGGTTGACACCAAAGTTCCTGTTATAACTATCACAAGAATTCTTAATTCAAAGAAATATTTTAAACATTTTAATCTTCCTCGCTGGCCATTATAATCTTTTCGGAAGCATTTTTGAATAGTGAAAATCAATAATAATCTTAGGATATAAAGATAAAGATCAAAATTAAAGTGGACTTCGTGTTGATTTATGGAAGTAAGAAAGGTAGGTAGTTGGTACTTAGACGCAACGTGTTATAGTAACAAAAAAGAACAAAAAAATTACTAAGTCAAAAATAAGTTTGTCGCTCAGTAACAATTGCACGTAACTTTAAAAATATAATTATTATGTAATTAATTGTATTTATGTTGAAATTTATAAAAAACGCGTACTTCGTCGAGATATCCAAGACATGATAAGACGACAGAAAATAAGAAGAAATCCTTTTCTCTTAACTGTTAACTAACTTTCACTGAGAGACGACATTTCTTGTAGACATCCCACTATGAAACTCATTACCGTGTTTTAAAACACCTTCAACGAGAGCTTGGTCAATAAGAATTTAATTTACAACCGTAATGTTAAAGGATAGTTCATTTTATTTTAGTCACCAAAATTATCACTCCAGATCGTTAGTGTTTTACAAAGGAAGACTTTTTAGGGCAAAATTTTTAATCAAGGTCTATCATTGAACCATGTACCTTCTTGTTTCAATTAATTTATATAAATTCAAAAATACGCAATAACATTGTAAACAAAATACAATGTATGTGTATATACGTATTTTTACGAATAACTAATAGCCAATTATTTTACCACTAATAAAATGTCACAGCACATTTCGAATCTGAACACGATATATTTTTAAAATCCAAAAAAAAAAAAATGTATTGTTCTTTAAAATAAAAATAGTTGATTTTTCATTCTTCTGATGACTTTACTGACACTAACGAATCAGTCATGTTTGTTCATGACGAAGGTCGCTTATGAAACTTGTATGAGATATATATATATATATATATATATATATTTACACACAACTAAACTGGAACAAACTTGTCTTAAAGAGTTTTTACAAATCATATCTAAAACCAAAACACTTTAAACTACTTAAATTTCATTTACAAAGTCACTCACAAATCGCGTCGATAAATACTTTCCCGCGTAAAAGTGAACAAACCAAATGTCATTGTTCAACGACAATTCGGGTGCGTTCCGGAGTTTTTGAAATTCGGTTCAAATTAAATGTGTGTTCCGTAATATAATAATATATTAAAAAAATCCCTAATACTTCTTAATAATTATGTATGCACTGAAAATTTAAGCAATGTTTCAAACAGATAATATTCCACTGACATTTCCTTTTAAGTAACCAAATCTCAGGTAGCTGATTAAAACTAATCTCGCCGACGTCTTCAATTAATGTTTCAGGAAATCCAGTTGAGTGTAAAGCTCTTGAAACAGGTTTTACGTTTCGTCTGAACTCCATGTACAGTCATTACTTAGATGAATTGAAACCTGATATATGTTAGGTTTTTGTTTGAAAAATGATAATTAATTAATAGTTTCAAAAGATTACCAATTTTTATTGTGTTTGGAATATTTTAACTCATCGCTTACGTAAAACACTCAGATCGTAGACTATATTTTGTTAAATTTTTAAGATAATAATTTATTTATATGAAAACTGGTTTATCGAAATAAAAACAAGATGAAAATTCATGGAAAGTTACATAAATTATGTCGTTAAATAGCAATCAACTAAGACGATTATTCACGATACCAAGACCGTGAACCCGATTGCTCGGTAAAGCCGAACATACTATATAAATGAAATTTTCATAAGAGAAAGAAGAAAGTCTATTGAATAATATTTGACTTGTATTTAAATATCATAATTATTATATTTATCTAAATATCGTCAAGTTATAAATTAATAATTACAGACAAAAATTAAAGAAAAAATTTCATGACCAAAATATTATAGATTTATAAATATCACAAAGAAACAAAAATGAAGCTGATATTGTTTGGTTGTCTGAATGAAGTCAGTGAAGGTGACAAAGTGATCGTGAGTTCAATTTGTTTTTTAGGCTGCATAGTATAAGGTTTTCCATCTTAGAACCATATAAGACAAAACTAATTATATGAGACGTTAAAAACTGTTTGCTTAGTTAAATAAACGAACACAAAGATCTTAAACAGCACATAAAAAGTTTTCACATCTAATAGCCTTTCATGCCTAAAATCTGGGTAGATTTAAAAAAGCAATTACCGTACGCACGCACGCTACGTACGCACGAATTTAATAGTCTTTGAATCAAAGTTTCTAAGCACGAATACTAGTCTCACGATATTGTTTTTATGTAACTATTCATAAATAAAAAATTAGTGGGAAGTTTGTTTTTTATGTAACAAATAATGGATTAATTTCTTCATAACATTAAGATATTACGAAAATATGTGGTTTTTCTTTTTCATTCTTATTTTTTTATGCTATGGCTTCATTCGCACTGGAATCGTTTAATATTGTGCCAATGTCATTCTCATTTTTTTTAATATGGAGATAAGCAATGTGATAAATATAAATTTAAATCAATTTTATTTCACAATCCAGATGAGGTTGCGGGTATAAGCTAGTATAGATAATGTTTTGACATATCAAATGAGTGCGATCTATCACCTAAGTGGCTATTAATAAAGGAAGTATTCTCCAAGCTTCCTGGATTATCCCGAGCAGCGGCGCCTCGGATACACGCTCAAAGGGACGTAATTAATTATGAAGATTTATTATTTGTTCACAAAAACTATGATTAATTGTTTGTAACTTGTACATGTTATTGTATTTACTGTTGTTTTTGTTATTATTTTTTAATTAAAAGGAAAATTTAAGAATAAATAATAAATAAGGTTTCCGAAATTAATGGTTACGTGAAACGTTTTTAAGGTATTTTTTGATTTGACTATTTTCTTTCGGATTCCCTTCGCTCTTTTATAATTATACACTTCACGAGACGTATTGACTACTTTGCAATAACCGTGAACACGGAAAGTAAATGTAATGGAAGTTTGCGATGATTTCAATACAAAAACTATAATAACTATAACTGTCTCTATCTCAATCTACAACTATTTCAACTGTAGTTGTAACTATCTCTTCAAAATCTTTCTTAGCTACAATATCATTAATTATTCATCCTCTTAGTTCAGTTAACTGTTAGCAATGTTATATTGTTAATAAATATATTTTCCATGATCAATACACCACATCTTTATGAAACAATAGCTAACACTCTACACCAGTGTCTCGGCTGAGAAAAATGGATTTTATTCAGCCATAAGCCATAGCCATGGCGTTTTCTTTTGATTTAAAACAAAAGTAACCTGTAATTTACGACAACTTAAAGCCTGCTGCAAACACGACGGAACTTATAATTAGCACAAGTAGACTCGAATACATTAATGAGCAGCCATTTGACAAGTATAGCCAGAGCTCGCCGAGAATACGTTCCATTTAACTTTCACTCGTAAATTACCATTAACTTTATCGTTATTTACCTCGATAGTGCCTTGAAACAGGAAAGTGCTACTTATCGCTTAATTTAAGTTATTTAAGCCGGGACACTATGAGCGAGTGGCGCACTTAATAAGCAAAAGGCAATCGAAATGATCCCACATTTATCTGCCCGAGTACCATACAGATGACAATCGTTTTCCGATAAATTTAAATAGTTGAAATCAATATTACAATATTATATTTAAAGTAAGTTTTTGCATGAAAATAAATGCAGCTCAATATAACACAGATGCTTCAAATTCTACCACTATTTCAAATTGTACCAATACCTTATGTAACTATGACCTACTTTCATAGCTGGTATAACCAAAGTGCGTGTTGAGCATCATTGAAAACGAGGAAGTTTATCATTTCAAAAATCACCAACGAACATTCTCAGATTATTTAAATTATATATATATTTAATTGATGTCTTATCAACGAGAGTACATTTGTTATGTGCTCCCAATAATGAAACAACTTAGCTATACAATTGGACGTATCGGGATCTAGGATGAAATGAAAATGATTATTAAAATCCATTTTGTTTTGTTAAATAAAATACTATAATAAAATGTATGTAATACTTCATTCTTAATTTGTTACTAGCGTATTATAATATATCATGGATCTGTTAAATTTCTTGTTTATAGATATACTTTATAAGTCATAATGACCCTATATACCTGGAGCCTACCAAAGAGAGATAGCACCTTTCCGACAAGTTCTCCAAATACCGCTGAGGCTTCTTTTAAAATTTATCTTTTTGTGATAAAATTTTAAAAATAGCATTTATTTTAACTATACGCTATAAAGAAACTGACTTATCCAAGAGATATAATTTTTAACTTGATCAAAGAATTCAAAGGGTCATTATTTATTTTTTTAGTTTTTAGTTTAGTTTTTTTTAGTTCACTAGATTGTCATTTAAGTAAAGATTTGTTGGTACATTTTTTATTGTTGCAGTATAATTTGGTTTAAATAGCAATTTCCAAAAATAAGAATTTTAAACCTGCTAGTAACCTATATTTGAAAGTCTGAACATATTGCAACGCTTTTATATCCCATAGGAATATATTAAATACCTTATATAAATTTTTGCCTGTAACATATGGTTGAAAAACATCACTTTTCGTAAATCTACTATTTTATAATTTTGATATATACATATGTTATTATGATGCTCTTAGATTTATTTATTAACCAATATTTTTCTTATGTGACCCCGTCCACGTATAGGTCAGTGTTGTTCTTTGCTGTTACAGCCACTGAATCTGAACTGCACTTTATGGTTCCACCCGTGTAGTTTTGGGGTTGGAATCGGGATTGGAATTGAAATTCGGGATCGGTATAAAAGGTACCCTATGTCATTATCCAAGGTTCCATCTACACCATACCAAAAATCATCTAAATTTGTTCAGTGGTTTAGGCGTGAAAAAGTAGCAGACAGACAGATAGAGTAACTTACACATTTATAATAATAGTAGGGATATTTCGTACATATTCTTAGGTGAAATATGCAGTGGAATCATAACGTTATCGTAACTTTCAGACGCTTTCAATTGTGTTTCTAAACCTTTCTATCGATTTTCTCTTCTTAAATAGCCCTTACGTTGGGCTTGAAAGTAAACAAACTAGCAAATAACAATATATTAAATTCCAATGGCTATAAAGTTTCAGCTTTCAGTCTACAGTCATTATTATATATATTCAGTCATATGGTATGTATTCGCTAAGCAGTGTAAAAGGTTTTCTCCAATCTACAATAATTTTGCTAGCGATTGGCTTTTTTAAAAATTAAGATCGTCTGTTTTTACAGCGATAAATATATTATTTTTTGGATTTAATAATGAAGTACTTATAACAACAAAATGACGATTATGAATTAAAAATGTTGTTAATTTATATACATTTTATATATAGCCGGCTTTAAAACACCACCATGTAAAACTCAAGCACACCAGCACTTCATGTCTACATATTTGTACATTAAAATAGTGAAATATCAGTAGGGACATCTTCCAGACGAATCCAGGTGTTCTCAGTTGTATCAACAAGTGAGTCATAACCCCACTTGTAATGGCTATAAACGTTTTGATTCTCGCGGCCTAAATTCGTTACTTTCACCGAGTTGGAGTTGTGTTTCTGAGTTCAATTCAATGACCGTTTTAGGGATGTTTATTTTTTGTGTACCAGAGAAGAACTGGTGATACTTCCAAACGATAAATAACCCTAAGTTCTAATAACTGCAAGGTGACGTTTGGTCACTACGTGTTCCATTGTCTATCTCATACAAAATATTTATAAAGAATTGCTAAAGACCCATAACCATTTTTTACCTTCACTGTTAGGTGTCATTTACACTATATATTTTCTGCTGCAAAACTACGTTTATAGCGGTTTCTCTTTCCACACAATTGCGGGATGCTGAATGATGTGCTGAGAGAATGTGGGCTTGTTTCAAGAGTTGCATGTACTGTTTCTCTTACAAAAACAATAATCATTAGTCATTCAACTTATGTAGGTTGTAAAAAAAAAGAATATTTCTTTTTACTTAGTATGAATTTCTACTTTATATATAATAGATAAACAAATAAATTTCCTTAGAAGCCCTTGTAAAATGCTTGGGATTAAAAAATTAAATGTATAAAAAAATATATTGTAGTTTACATTACATTGCATATGCAATCAGTCTCATTTTATAAACATGCTGATTACATACAAAATATTTAAATATGATTTGGAGCTTTTTGTTTTCGATTAATTAAGAACAAAATACTTTCGAAATTTATTACTTTTATTATTAATTATTTTATTTAGTTAACGTCCGTAGTTACCGAAAGAAGCTGTAGATTTACGTCTCTTTCTCTTTTTTACGCTGACATTTAATTTGTACATGACTTTTAACACATCTTTTATGTCTATATCCAATCTAACTATTTTCTCGTATACTTTTGCAAAAGTGTAAAATGTCAGGTATAATTCCTGGTATGTCTTTAAATTGGTGTAAAGTTTCATCTGTTGCGCTTTCAAAGTTCGAAGTAAAGAGAAACAGTATCCCATTTGATACTTCCGATAGTTTTTATACTTATTTCTGATGACTTGCATGAACGGTAGCATGTAATGAGTTTCATAAACGAACTGCTCCATCAAGGCGATTGCTTTTTTCTTTTCACGAATTGTTATCCATTTTTGCCCGTCGTCAAAGTATATTTCTCTGAGTGCGTCGGGTTCTTTACTAGTTGAGTTGATTATTGAACCGAATCTTCTCGATTGTATAGTTATTTCGTCTTCTTTGTCCCCAAAATTTGGTTTAGCGTTTATATTATCTTCTAGCAGTTCCTTTAGCTGCATTCGACGTTTTCTGATAAGAAATTTTTCTACCGTCATATTATCAACTTTCTGCGTATTTCCTTTTTCGGGTATATTTTTGGTGATTTCAACTGTCATTTTGGTTGTTGGACTAAAGTGTAACAAAGAAGTTTCAGGAATATTTAAAAATCTTCCTAGTTTACCTCGATACACGCCTTTTAGCACTTCCTGTATCATGTCGTCAGACTTTACGTCAAATATATCTTTTAATTCAAATTTTGGCATAAATAAACCTTTTAAACAAATTATTTTATGAAATGAAAAATATATTATGAATGTATTGTATGACTACGATTGTATTTTAATCATGAAATGAAGTCATAAGTTGTCTCACGGTAACTGTAGTGTTATAGACAGATTGTTGTCCGAGTAATAAATTCTTTGTAAATGTCTTTAAGACATCTTAAAAACTGTTCATTAATAACCGAACAAGGATTGGAACCGACAAAATTAAAATTAAAATCTATCATGACAAACCACATGAAAGAAGTTATTTAAATTTCTTGTTTATATTTTTTTTTCTATAAATATTTTTAAAAATAAAATAAATCAACTATAAGTAAATTACTTACAAATTAATAGCACATTATCAAAAAATCTTCTCGTATTCATTGCAAATGCATCAAAAAAATTAATAACGTGTATTCATATTCAGTATCTCGTGAAGATTTAAGATTATTACAGCCATTTCATTACTTTAAAGCATAATTTATTAGTTTTTTATTACATGTGTATTAATTAAGAATTACACTGTGTATACATGTTGGAACAAAAAAGTCCACTGTGGTAAGTTTGAATAATAAAGTGGTCAATATTACTAACAATAACTTTAGAAAAAAAGTGTATTGTAAAGATTAAAATAAGAATAACTCAAAGTCCTCGTAAAATATTACAAAATTTTTGGAATTCATTTTAATTGTTTGAGCTCTGAGGTGGTAGAGCCTGGGTGTGGTCAAGTTACTACAGCTCGAACATGGACAGGCTCGACCGGTTAAGTACCACCCTCTCTCAGAAAATCGGCGTGAAGTAGCCTTTAGTGGCTGCGTTTCGTCCGATGAGTGAGAGAGCCGTTTGCCCTTTTCCTATTACCACCCTTTTCTGCCATTTCCTTATTGCCACCCCTTCCTTTTCCTCAACAATCAAAGTTAACAACGCATCCATAACACCTATGCTGTGGATGTCCATGGGCGATGGTCACCGCTGCCCATCAAGCAGGCCATCTGCTTGTTTTCACATTAAAAAAAAAATGCTATTTCCAAACTAAATCCTAAAAGTTGGATGCTAACATCTACAGTGAATCATGATATATAAGGTATAATTTTTGGTCACATAACATAATTAAAAACTAGTTTACATAATGCCATCTAAGATTATTTTTTTTCGGAGAATATTAAAAGTTTTTTTCTTGTTTAAACAACAAAATCCCGACGTTTCGGTTCCTTTATCTACTAGGAGTATCATCCGAAAACCTTAGCTTCATTTAAAATTAAAAACTAACATCAACACCAGATCGTATAGGAATGTATTTTCAGAAATCAATTTAGAAATTTCTAAACTGACAAACTCAGGAACCAATCGAAACGGAACAACATACAAGCGCGGGTTTTTTTTAATATTGTTTTTTTTATTAATTTTTATAAATATCATTCACTCATTTCAATACCGTTAGTGGAAAGTTTAAATTTCTAGTGCAATACAAAGTGGAATTAGAAAATTACACCTTTATCAATAACTTTACAACGAATTGCACAAAAAACCTTATAGAGTCCAAAATAATAGTAAATTTCGTCAAAATATTCATAGTATCAACACTCCACAAACACTTTTAAAACACTCTACACAGAAAACTAAAAATTGTAACATAAAGAATTTTATATGAGTGTGAGATTGAGTTACATAACAGTGCATATCAGATGATAATTTTATATCCCATATACGTAGAGATATACAAATTAAATAAGAAACAATTTAATGACAGATAAAACTTTCATATAATAAACCGGGACGTTTTCTGACTGAATCGAAAACATGAAGCGCTGATGCTAATTCCGAACGAGCACAAATCGATTTCAGGTCACCGACACGTATGACGTCACGTCGGAAAACTCGGTTAACACTGAATAAAATAGCGGGGAGTGGAAAAACGGACAGAATAAAAAGTATGGCACGGCGAATACAGAATGAGATTGCATTACGTATTTTATCGTGAAATGGTATCTCATATACTAACTAGGACTTGGGAAAACACATGTGATGCACGGTTTTATTAAACTTGGTTGTGTTTAGATTCATCTAACGGCTCCCCTTTGATTGATTTATTTGAAATAATTTCACAATATATTTAATAACGACATGGCAGAGCTTGGCTAATGCTGGGATAAATTGCCAGGAAGAAGAAGAAGAATTTAATAACGACATGATTTCGTAAAACAAAAATGGTACCACCTAATAGACGCAACCGATATATTTTAAATAAGCAAAGTATTTTGAATGTTATCTTACTATAATAAGCGTAAATATCGAAATAATTTAACTGTTGATACAAAATATGCATTTTAAAAGGTTCGTGGAATAGCTCAAAGAACATTGCATTTATATTTCAATCTCGTATCTCAAACCTCAAAATGAGTTGGCTTTTATTTTAAATATGCTCCAATTTCTTTCATAATTTATATTAGAAGGCACATATCTTTCTTATAATAAATGGGCACAAATATAACAAACTTTCCTTATAAAATCACACAAATAAGACTGTGCTACACAACAGGCTTTTCCAATTAATAAAAAAAAATCAAGTCTTTTAACTGCTTAAGACTTTTTTTATCTTTTTTGAAATTTTTAAAAAATTCGGATTTGACAGATGATACTTTCTAAATGTTACCCTAATTGCAAACAGTTGGAAATGGATTGGTAAAAAAAGAATGTTGTAAGAGTTAAGAATAATACATATATATTTATTGTTATTATTTTTGGTGTTATTTTTTATTTTATTTATGTTTAACGCTCTGAATCAACACATTTAAAAAAAAAAATGGTTAAAGCTTAAGACGCAATTTATTTCCGTATATTATCTGTATTAACAGGCTCGCCCACTGAACTAGATAAATAACAAAATATTAAAAGTTTTTAAAAGTATATCATTTTTTTTTTCACATATAATATTATTATTATTAGTAAGGGCAAGTACTGGAGCGTCAAAAATAAAAATTTTAAGCTTGTTGGAAAGTTTAGTGATATTAAGAGAAGGAACTGCCTTTTACCAACTATTACTTCTCGCGTATAGAATTAGTAACTCGAATAAATATATGGTTTTGAAAACACACACACACACACACACACACACACACACACACACACACACACGCATACACACATTTATGTAGATGTTTTAATTAATATCTCAGAATTAATTAGGTTACAATTTACATTTTATCAACAGTATTTATTTCAATTTGGGATATTAACTATAAATTGTGGTTTTAAAATGTCAACTATTTCATTCTAGAACACAAAGTTAATCAATAGGCTTTAGGGAAGTTCATAATGGTTGATTAAATATATATTTTCTTATTTTATGGCAACATTATTGAATTAAATACTTTTACAATTTCCTTACAAAATTATTTCTTTGGTTTGAATAAAAGAAAATTGTAATCAATATTCAAATAGAAATATAAATAAACAATAAATTATTTAAGGCCCAAAAGTTTAATGATTAATTATAACTAGACCCTTGTCGAAACCCCAAATGGTAAAAACAATTTTAATAAGCTAGCAACATTTTCGAATTGGCGGGAAATTAAATGTCACCGTAACAAAATGTCTACCCCGTTTTTGTGTTACTAACTAAGTCTCATTTTTTTTATCCCGTTATATAAATTATCCTTGGGATAATTCATTATTCCTCTCAGATATGAATAATGGAAGACGGCATTATAACACGATGAAAGTTTACTAAAAGTGGGTTAGAACTTTGATGAATTGCTCAATGCAGACTTGTTCTTACTTGAACGTTCTCACCTTCGTTTAAAACAAATTGTAAACTTGAAGTTAGAAAGAATCATTAGTATATATTGTTGAACACTTGTACGTATCTTTAAGTTTTTAACAGGTAGAATACAGTTAATTAAACCTATATTTTCCAAGTTGCCTTTGTTATTTTGGATTAAATTTTCTTTAATTACAGTAACCGTTTTCAGGGGTTAACAAGATGAAAGTGTCTAAATGTCGGGCTCGTAATAAAACATAAACCAACTTAATTCAGATTTTTTTCTTGATTGAATTAGATTAATTTGTTTCAATAATAATTTGATATAATTCTACTTTTATACGTTTATTGTTATAAAGTTTGCATGAGATTGTCTGTTAATATAGACGAAATTTTTCATACATTTGTACAGTTGTAAAGCAGGAATATACTCGTATAAATTATCTTAAGACAAATTCATTTTTAAACTTTAAGAAACGTTACAAGAAAATATAAACCTACTAGCAAGAATCGTAGGTAAATTAAAATATTATTTAATTAAGGTATAGAAGCCTTAATACTCGAAGCCTCCAGAGTAAAGATTTTTTTGAGGGAAGATGAAAATTACACCAAATCTTTATTAGAGTTATGACCACCATTCATCGAAATTTGCGGTCTCCCGGGGAATTGCCGATAATAATGAACTAAGAAAGATTGTAAAAAAATATTCCCCGCTTAATAAAACTTTTCTCCATTTCAACATTTACTCTGAAATATTCAAATGTAATTTTTATTATATCATTTCAATCTTTTGTTCCTTCGAATATTGTTGATAATTTCTAAACGTAGTAGAAAACTATATTAAATATCATTTACATGTAGAAAATATGAAAATTGTTAACATTTTTGAAGACAGTGTAATTAATACTAATAATATTTTGAAAATATTAGTCTAGATTTTGGAGAACAAAAAAGTACAAAGATCAATTGGCACAAAATAAGTAATAAAAATGAGCTCACTACGATACAATTATTGGGACAAACATATAAAATAAATTATTATAATATTTATCGGTCTTAATACCTAACATATTAATACAGGTCATTGCCTTTTGCACACCGTTAAATGTATTGTTGTTAAATAATATTCCTACAACAAAAGTCAAAGGTTAATATTTCGATCTCCTGAAACTTATAGCAAATTTAACACATCTTACATCAAAGCTTTTATATTTCACAGTCTTGTGAGATGACGACAATATATCTGAGACGTAATTTAGTTTCCGACTATTGTTCCTCTAAGAATTGTATCATGGGATCGACAAAGATTTATCACCTCAAGATTTTGACACCCAGACATTTTGACATCACGCGGAAATTGGTCCTCGATCCGTTTTGGGGCCTCCATTTCCTGTATCGTTTACATCGGTGTTTCCGTGGCCTGATATAGTTTAGGGCATGACCTCGAAGGTTTAACGATTCCACATCGCCCCTAGTTTCAGAATTGAAATTGTATATGAAGTTATTTTTGCAAGAATTGTCTATTTGCTTATAGTTAATTGAGATGTAATACAGAATAAAAAGCTGTCAGTATTTGAGCGTTAAGAAAAGTTACGACTTTTATAATTTCTGTTTTACTACAATACTCGTCGTCTCAGTCTTGGCATTTAAGATGGCTTCATCTCTCCTGAGGACTGAAACAAGAAATAAATCTCGGCAATGTGTTTTACGACCATTTGTTCAGTCTGAAAGAACAATTGTGAGATTTTTATGCCTTTTTTAATAAGATTCTTATTTTGATTGCCTGAAAGTAAACACTTTACATAAACAACTAGATTACTAAAGAACGGAAAATGGCATGTTTTTCAACTGAATATATTAAAACTATGTAAATGATATTTTAAAGAATAATTTCTCTTTATTACTTATATCATAGACGATACAATATAACTTGATATTAGCGTACTTTTGTTCTGCAATTGATCAGAATCCATCTTAGCGTAGTTGATGATAAGTCTTTCGTTTTCTTACCAAAACTCGATAAATATAATCTACAGCTGGATAGCAAATAAGAGTCAAATTAATACTCATTATAAAAATGTTTTTATGCGTCCATGATTCATTTTTAATACTCTGTTTTTAACTTGGAAGAAAACTGTAATACATTTGTCATTTTTACAATCTTAATGTCTCTGAAGTTGCTCAAATGGGTTATATCTACATTGAAGGGCTCTTTGGAGCTGTCCAAAGTAATAATTCGTGATAACAAGAATACTTCTCCTCGAGTATCTTACACTTGATCAAGAACACTCATACTAACAATTCTTTAAGATAAGAGCTTTGAGAATGACCTTTTACACATTTCATGAATTTTAATGTTTAAATCATAATTATGAATTAAAATTTAATTTTTCTCTTTCAGTTCATCTACAAGTGAACCAACCGACGTTAAGGGACTACGTTCTTTACTCGATAGTTGGTAACTTCATCCGGGGCAACTTCACTCCGACCAGCTTCTCTGAGAGACCTTGCAGGGACGAAGAGCCTCTCCCCTACTTCAAGCCTAAACACGCGAGAGCCGTGCGTTCGAAGCACTCGAAGACCAAATGGCATGATGAAAGTGACAGTTATAGGACGAGGGGTGACAGTGATTTCGATGGTTACTATTTTAGACCAAAATTTCTATCGCGAGTGGAGCGTTCGATTTACAAGTTCGGCAAAATGAGATACAGGTTCCTACCAGCAGCGATCGTGAGCGGACCATTGCGAGACAGGAGGTCTCTCACGTTGCAATGGTCTTTGAATGACGCTTCACATTTAGAGAGAAAACAAACTAGTGTCGTCTTTAGGTAAGTTCTAGAATTCATTTCCAACACTTTACTTGTTCTATTTAATACGCTATCTTAGATTATTTCAGCATAAATGCTGTTTCATTATTTTTTTATTAAGTTCAAGAAGTTTCGAAGCGTTAATAGGTTTGAATCAGAGGTATCATACTAAAATAATCGATCCCTCTGACACTCTGATGACCATAATTCATAATGGCCAGTGGCTATAAAACAACGTAGAATATTGATATTAAACCAAATAGTTATTATTACATGAATGTTAAATAGACATTTTACGTTTATTGTGTGGCAAAATTTTGTGGAATAGCAACATTAGTGAAGTGATAAACATGTCATGAGATACCATCATCTATATTCGGAACACGTAACAGACTCGTCCCAGAACAGCCATGCATAACATTATACGTAAGAAACTTACTACTTATAACTGTAAAAATTTACTTCCCACCGCAAACAACTTTCAGACGTTTCAGGGATGATTCTTTGCTGATTTGATTTGCTATATAGTCTGACATACAGTTTTCGGATCCCTCTAAAGTCTTAACTATTAATAATAATCTATAATATTGTATAAATCATTCAGACATCCGTTACGAAGTGTATGAATGCATTAAGTCTCTTCACATGCAAAAGTAGTGGAAGACATGATGAAGATAAATCACGTGTGACCTGGCACCACACAGAAACATCACGCGCAGATTAAAAAATGATGAAGACGCAGCTGCTCCGGAACCCTGGGCTTACCGGGAGGATACTGGTGTGAAAAAGCACTACTAGTCTATACTCGATTTTATACTTATGCTACATTAAAATTTATTATTTTATAAACATATATATTATTATATTTTAATTATAAATCTATGACAAATAGGATTTAATAGCTTTTTATTTATGATGTTATTTATACAGGCGGGTATATAAATATTCTTACGAATGATCAAAACAATTATGCGGTGTTATTTATGCACGGTAATTACGTTTGGTGGCGAAGGCTTCAAGAGCAGTTTACCTCATAAATATATTCTAGTTAGAATTAAGACTGATCATTAGTCATGATGGACTTGGACTGAATATAAGTTTGTTAAAACAAGTTCCTCATTCACACCGATAGTTCAGCGTCAGCATTTGGTTCTTAACACCATTGATGTATAAGCTTATTCCTCGGTTATGCTTGCGCAACAGGATTAACTTATATTTTTATTCCTGAGATATGAATATCTCGTTTAAATAAACATAAACATGACATTTTCTTATCAATACTGTTATAAAAACCTGTCCTCCTAATATGGGGTTTTCCAATAGGGACGCTTGAACTTTGACAGCTGATTGCGGCCATGTTGTTTGAGTGACAGCTGTCAAATGCAGTGTGTTACATTCATTCCGTCCTTCCAAACCACCATGGCAGGTTACAGTGTCGAGCAGCACGTGCAAATCATAAAATTGTTTTATGAAAATGGGTCTTCAGTTCGAGCAACGTTCCGCGCACTTCGCCCGTTTTACGGTCGCGATGATCGTCCTGCCGAGTCGACTATCCGTCGATTGGTGGACAAATTCGAGTCAACCGGGTCAGTTAACAATCAGCCGGTTCCCGTGCGTCAACGTAATGCGAGATCTGCCGAGAATATCGCCGCTGTGCGCGACAGTGTCCTCGAAAACCCGCGGCAGTCAATTCCGCGTCGCGCACAGGAACTCGGCCTTTCGCAGACGACAACTTGGCAAATTTTGCGTTGTGACTTGAGCCTGCACCCGTACAAGATCCAGCTGACCCAAGAGCTCAAGGTTAATGACCATAGACAGCGCCGTGTGTTCGCTGACTGGGCATTAGAGCAGTTGGAAGTTGACGCCGATTTTGGCAAAAAAATCATCTTCAGCGACGAGGCGCATTTTTGGATGAATGGCTATGTCAACAAGCAAAATTGCCGTATTTGGGACGAGACCAATCCACACGAGGTTCACCAAGTGGCAATGCACCCGCAGAAAGTGACTGTTTGGTGCGGATTTTGGGCCGGAGGCGTGATTGGTCCGTATTTTTTCGAAAACGATAATGGTGTGGCCGTCACCGTCAACGGTGAGCGATACCGGTCGATGATAACCAACTTCTTTTGGCCTGAAATCGAGAATATGGATCTGGACAACATGTGGCTTCAACAGGACGGCGCTACGTGCCACACAGCACACGCTACGATGGAAGTTCTGCACGAGCAATTTCTGGACATGGTCATCTCGCGCGGAGGCGACGTGAACTGGCCACCGAGATCGTGCGATTTGACCCCGCTGGACTTTTTCTTGTGGGGTTTTCTTAAGTCGCAGGTCTATGCCAACAAGCCGCAAACCACCGATGCCCTCAAAGTCAACATACGCCACGCCATCGATCAAATACAGCCCGATTTGTGCGCCAGAGTCATCGAAAATTGGACCTTTCGTGTGCGCGCCACCAACCGAAGCCGTGGCGGTCATTTGAATGATGTCATATTCCATACATAATGGGGTCGATAGACCTTCCAAATAAAAAAAAAATTTCGCAAATATCTTTCCTACATGTATTTTTTTTTGCATTTCAAAGATCAAGCGCCCTTAATGGAAAACCCTATACAAATATATTTCGTTTTATACACATAATAATTTATGCAAATAATTTTGATTAACTTATGTTCGTTACAGATTTTATCCTATAGACTTTCACTAAAAGCGGATAATTCTCTGTTGCAGCATACAATATTGATTCTTTTATCTTTCCATGTTCGTGGTTTAAATGAAACAAATTTAATTAATTGCTTGTAGAACATTTTACTTTATTTTAATGAATTATGTCGTATTCCATTCACTCAATCAATCAATAACCGGACAACGTAATTAATTTAATGGTTATGACTCAAGGTCCAGACTCCCTCAGCAAAACACCTGGTTGCTGCCATGAGCATATTCGTAGTTTTTCTTTAACCTGGTCGTGACCTTATCAAAAAAGAGATTCTATATCGAAGAAGAGAAATTTTATTCAAAAGATGTTAAAAAAAATATAATTAGTATTGCTAATTTTAAATCTGTTAATTAAAATACATCGAAGGCTTTAAGTTTAGTATGTCATTAAATGTCGCGCACAAGAAATAAGTTCAGTAAACTTAATCTGTCTCCGATCAGTCTTTACAGAGAGTATCGGAAACTAATTTAGTTAGTCTATCAATAGAGACTTCCAGATGCAAATGATGTCAGGAAGCTTTATCTTATACTCTCGCATTTATGACTGTTAAATTAACGGAAACTTATATTCAGAACAGGGAACGAAGTTTTTAGATCTCTGACGGAACGTAATTGGTATTCTCGGAGGTGGTTTCCGAACACAGTTTTGTAAAGTTCTAACTTGCTTCCTAGGTCCATAAATCAAAGCTGTAATCGCTCCGGGATCAACTATTTTTCTTGGACGAGTTTGCTTTATTAATCACTGAACTTTGGTGTAAATGTGGAAATCAATCGCAGACTCGTATATTTAAGAGATTTAAACGTCAACTACTACTACTCTTTTGAATTCACTTAACATTTAACGATCTTTTGTAATATTTTCTCAAAGTCATATATTCTTAAAAAAGAAATGCATGTTGCCAATTTACTTGTATTGTTTTCATGATTTTATTGAACTCATTTGATTATATCTTTTATGGACATATTTATTATTTTACTATACAAATTGTAAAAGTTAACTGATGTATTCCACAACTGAATTACGTCTTACTCCGGCGCAGGCACCTTACTTTTCTTTCAAAACACAACAATGTTTTCTTTAACTTTTAAAATTAGCTAAAATTATTCTGGTTATGAATGTTGCTATACAAAAAATACAATTACATCCCTCTAAATTTAATATTTGTTAAATTAATTCCATGTACTATGATTAGTTAGTCTTAAAAGACCATAAAAGTCTTCATGATATGGAATTAATTAATAATTAAATAGCATAACATTCGCTTTATTATATCAACACTATACTCTTAAATATTTTCACGCACTGAATTAACTACGTGTATTGACATAAAATAATAAAATCGGCAGTAGGTACAGCTAGAATTTGGGTCTTCCTTATTTGGCTTGTTCCACTAAGTGCTTCTTTGTGCTATCCAACAAAGGATTTCCGCTACTCCCATTTGCACTATTTCAATGTCAAATCAACAAAATGTCGGTCGGTACTACTAATATAAAGATCATTCTTTTCTCTATAATTGCTTATAGATCAAGTTGTCAGCTCTTTATTGACTTGCAAACAGAGAGCTTATGGGATATCGGTAAGGATTTTTTACTTATACAAATAGTGACTTTCGTCACCAAAATCATTTAACCCAATTATATTGATGGCTTTTCAAACTTCAAATAATATATGAACATAGTATTAGTATACTAATTTATTTCTTTTTCTCTTAACACTGGAAGATGTAAAGTTACGAGTATGTACTGCTTCAAAGGTTTGGCTTTGAACTACTAAGTTTGTTGTTAATAAATTAACTAACTGCTTCGTAAGTTAGCACTGCAATGAATAACTATATGTATGGCGGATGCTTCGTTCCCTCGCTTATAAACATTTGAAACAAGCGAATCAAATTCGTTTCTTAATAACACGCAATATATTCATGTAAATTTCAATAAAAAAAATGAAACACTTACCTATATATTATATCCTTAAATAATATATACAAAAAATCGAGTTATGTTTCTTTATAGTATTAAGGATTTCTAATGAAGCGTTAGTTCTCCAAAACATAATTGTATAACGTACACTTAAAGTATGATAAAATCTGCCATATTAACTCATTATGGAAATTTTAATCTTGATACTAATAATAAAATGGAATTGAAATAAATATTTCAATTTGCGGAGCTACAAATTTTAACTATATTTTGTACAAAAATAACATTATGCAACTGATTTTTTTTTTTCACTTATCGCAATACTACTACTACTAGAAATAACCTTAAAAACAAAGTTATGTGCATGAATTGGTCAGAGTAGTCTCGACTTATTTCGTACAATCGTCTCCCAAACAAACAAAGTATTAGCTATTAACCACATGCTATTAAATTCATCTAAATCATAAAATTAGTAAAAACAAAACAAAAAATATAACATAACTATAATAAACAAATATAACAGACCGACCGAAACTGATACGGCACAAACAATATGAATTACCGAAAGCTATTAAATCGCTTAAGTTATTAGGAATTACCAAAAATATACATCGGATCCCGATTTGGAAATTATAAATAAGTTTGAGAGCCTGGCCAAGATAATAGTGGTATAATAATCTACAGACGTTTTCACTGTTCTTAAAGTTTTAAGATAAACTTATATTATACATATATATAATTTTGTATCTTATACTATACGTATGAGGTTAATTTTGAACTTTAGTATATATAAAACAATCCATCCGTATAATAGTGCTATTTTCGGAAAGTTAAAGTTAAGAATCATTAGTATCGTAATGGTTTACCTCCAGCACCTTAAGTTGTAACGACATTTTCAGTTCTAGCCAAGGGCGGTATTTTAATCACTACACATCAATATACGTAGATGTTGAATAAATCTTAATATTAATATAAATAAAGTCTCCTTAAAAATCAATCGTTGCACATTATCATCATGTGTCCGTTAAATGAGGATTGTTGGAAATTTCATTTTTCTCAAATAATTTGTCCTTTTTGAATGCGCCGTTTCACTTTCAATAAACTTCAGATAGAGGCGCATAGTTTTCTTAAAATATATAAGATTAGAACACGATCGCGCTATCTAACGTCTGTTTCAATCACAAATACAAACGTTATATGCGTTTCTACGGCACAGGCTCTCACATTTTAAGAATGACTTATAGTCTACGTACGATCTATTTATGTGTCACAAACTCTTCATTCATTCGTATAATGAATAAAGTATAAAATTTAATATTTAAATACACATTAAATTCATACGGCGCTAAATAATTGTGGCTTTATTGTCTCTAATGCTTCGATGTCAGGTTTCAGACCTCAATATTAGCTCATGCATAATTAAGCCGAACCGAGCTCTGACTAAGCACTTTAAATCAATAATCACAATGAGTACATATAATCGTGCATAGTTCGCATTGTTTGACTTCAACGAATAACTTGCTTTCTAATAGCAATGTTTATTTTAATTAAGTTATTAATCAAAATTGGAATTTTGCATTTGATATTCATTGTTTTTGTGAGATTAATTTCTATAGCTTGCACATATTTTAATTTGATACTAATTAGTGAATATTAGTACAAAGAATATAATATGATTTCCTCTGTTATAATAAGTTGTGAAAAATATTAAATCAATTTTGAATTTTAAGCCACAATACTGTGTCTTCAAAGGTTACAAATTTCAAAGTCTTTTCCTTTCTAACAAGCGGCAAGACATACATTTATTTTTAACAGGTAACACTTATATCTGTCTCCAACCGCAGACTATAGTCGTCAGGATAGCTATCATCACGACAATCAATCAACTTAAAATATTTATACAAATAACTACAATTAAATTTCTACAATTCTAACACTAGAATTCTTATAAAAAAATTAAATTATAAAACAGAAAACTTAATTAACGTAATATCCAAATGTAGGTGAGAGTGTGATTATTTTTAATTAAATCACTCTACATTCGTTGTTTCTTAATACAATTACGAAATTCCGACTGAAACTAACTCGCAGATTCGCAACGGTTATAGCGCTGTATGAGCTGTTTAAAATAAATCTTTGCTAATTACACGTTCTAGGTTACGAATGACCGCTGAGCACAAACATGTTGACATAAGTAATGAAAATATCACGTGAAGTAAAAACTCTTTGGCTGTCATGACACAATTTTTACATAAAAGCGATTAACTTACAAATTTTACTCTTATAACCCACATGTGTTCTCTGAAAGTCTACCATCCCTTAACACGCCTAGCTTCAAAGAATTTAATCACCAAATAAGATGTTATGCATCTGTTTATAAATTTTTTATCGTAATCCTTTAGCAAGAGTATACTTTTTAAATCTTTCTGACTTCAAAATTTAGTACAAAAACTGTCCTTAATAAAGTGTTTTTATTTTAATTCAAAACAAAGGTTTTTTTGTTATCAATATACTGAACTCTTCTTATTATGCAATGAATTTTGTAAGTTTTACACCAAATTATTCATAATGGATCTAAAAAGGTATTCGAAGACCAGGAGTATCGCTTGAGAACGGCTTGATCAACCAAAATCTAACCTCCCTAGATAATGATATATAAAGTTGATGATTTTTGTAACAAGTAACCAACAAACAAATAGTTAGTTTGCTACATATGTTACTAATTGCTAACATCCGTACAAGCTATACAGTAACATAGGTATTCGCTCTCAACGTATATTAAGAAATCTTAAACAGTGTAGACCATAGTTCGGTAAATCAACATAAATACATATGTCATAAACTAGATAAGTACTGAAATAAGCAACGTGATTTGCCTCACAAAGTAATTGCTGCTCCTTTTAGTGCCTGCTTTTTTGTGGAATCTCATTGTAATGTACTCTTATAACATTTTTAATTAAATCGACTTTCTTTTATCTCAACTATCTTTTGCATTTACATTTTAAATTAAATTTTAAAGGTTGAAGGTGAGGACGTGTTTATTGGTTGATCAGGACATTGAACGGACTGTTAATGATTAAAAATTAATTAATGGTATGTGTGCTTTAAAATAAAAATAACTTTTGTAGATAGATCAATGATATTAATCAATTCAAACAGTTGTTAAAGAACTGTAAAATAATCTATAGTAATTAGAATGATCTTTATCTGACATTTTTTATGCCTTTTATCTCACGATTATCCATCGATGTCCAGCTTAGTCTCTGTCTTTTCTTCTACTTTGTTGGCATATCCTAACTTTTTCCCGTCTTTGCACTCTAGCATACATCGTTACAATAAAATAAAGCACCACAAAGTGTAAACGATAATCAATAAAAATGATATAAAAATAATTTCGTATTGTTTTGTTTCTCATTCGTTTTAATATTTACGAAAATTTGTTCAGACTAATTTATCTACACAGATCGCTGCTGATCACTGAATAAGTGTCATCGATCTGATAAAATTTGACATCAAAATGGAAATGTGTGTTTTATTCAGGAACATATATTTAGCGTGTGACTCGAATATTCAAACGCAGTACGAGTAGAAGGTCAATTCCAACAATTCATCACTGAACACATCGCTCAGCTAATCAAGGCCTGATGTAACACCCACGCACGCGGGTTATTGGCCACAGGCAATTTTAGCCCTTATTATTAAAAGCCCGTTGATAAAATTTACATACGCAAATAAGGAAGCCAGTGTCGTGCGGGTTTTTGGTATTATTATTACAAAAACGAAGTGGAAACACTTATTGTTTACGTAAAAAATACGGCTCCTTCACGTTTTACTCTTTTGTTTACGTTATATTCAAAAGCTTGAATGTTATACATTTTTAAATTTACCTCACATAATATTTTCGAGACTTTGTACTTCTTTCCCTTCCGAAGTTTAGAAAGAAAAAGTATAGTTTCTAGAAACTCAAAGTGAAGAATTTCTTTCTGGACGCTGGAAATGACTTTCATAATGCTTTAACAACTGTGTAAGAACGTTGAGTTAATCCAGGTAATATAACGATTAATCATTAATTACATTTAATATTAAAATCGTTTTCCGCTTCTAAGAAATACTTTTTAATTATTTTGTGAAAGGAGTGCTGGAAACTGAGGAGTGAATGATGTACACTCCTCTGTTTCACGCACTCCACTTTAAACACTTTCAATCTCTGGAGACTGTTTTCCAAGAACGGAAAATCTATCAACTCTCATTGTAATTACTATTATTTGAACAAAAGTTGAAAAGAAACGAGAAGTAAGGTGTCGAAAATTGTCGTTGTATTGGCTGAGCCTTCTGGATAAATTTGGACATTGAAGTAAAAATAAAATAAAATGTTTAAAAGGTAGAGCTTAGCTGTGGTCAAGTTACTACAGCTCGAACATGGGCTGGCCCGACTGGGGCAGTACCACCCTTACACAGAAAATCGGCGTGAAGTAGTCTTTGATGTCTGCGTTTAGTCTGATGAGTGAGAGAGCCGGTTTCCCTTTCCCTTTCCTCTCCATCTCTCACAGGCAAGGTCGGTGACGCATCCGCAACATCCCTTACGTTGCAAATGTCCATGGCGACGGTGACTACATCCCATCAAGTAGGCCGTCTGCTCGTTTGCCCCTTTGACATAAAAATATAGGTTCATAAAGAAATTATTTTCGAATATATAACAAACATAACGCTATTTCGAACTTAATAGAAATAAAAATATAAAATTATAAACTCAATGTCTAGTGTTGCTTTAATTAAAACCTAATAATTAATATATTCTGCTTTGTTACAGATTACGTTATAGAAAAACAACGAGTGCCACCATATACCAAGTGTTCTTTACTAAAACTTTAAGATTAGGTGAGTATCTTTTTAATTTTATTCGGAACAAAAAAAAGCCATTTTCATTATTTACAGTAATATTATTGTTGAAAGTTTCATAAATATTTTATATACTATAATATAAACAATTGAATATTTTATTAATTAATATACGGAGAAGTATCCCTTAGACCTGTTACTTAGCCGGTAAACGAACTACTTTAAAAAATTAGCCTCCCAAGGGTAGTTTCATTTGACGTTGATGAATAGTTACTATCGCACCTACGTGCGTGTAAGCTGTGACATATAGAAGCCTCGACAAGGTCGAAGGGCAATGTTAACAAAACTTCACTTCTACGGAAACTGCTTAGAACTCCAGAATTAGCCCTGGAGATCTTAACATGAAGTAGCTCATTCAGTTGTAGTCCATTCTGTTTATTATATATTTTTCTTAGTTCTATATAAGTTAACTGATAATTGGAAAAACTAAATATTTTCCATATAGGTTTATATTAAGTTACACTGACTGATTGGTTTGATTTTTTATAAAAATACATATACAAATGAGAATACATATAACATGTATTTTTTAAATATCAACACAAATGTAAATCAAAATTACGAACTTTTTTCTATTAAAAACTAATCATTAAAGTAATTGGGTATATATAATTTTGTTTTTGTTTTATAAAGAATTTGTTTATCGTTCAAATAAAAACTTCGTATGTTTGGACACATGTAAATTTCAGTCGAGACGTCTTCTTGAGATGAATAGAAGTAAGTTTTACTTACTTGCTCGTTTTGGTTTATTGCACGACCTTGAAAAAAGGGCTGTCAAAATGTCTCGGACTGCAAAATCAGTTCGCAATTTTTTGTGGTCAACGCTTTAAAATTTAAAAGAGCTTTTCAATGAAACTTATATTTTTCGGATATACTACGCGTGCTTTATTTTTGTAAAAATTCTGCCAGCATCCAGAGCGGTACGCCAGAAAATTAAGAAATCGATGGTGGTAGATGATAAATAACAAGACCAACTGACAGACATTCACATCTCGTCTGCCTGTGATCACGGTTGCTGCAAAGTACTCGCACTTAGATCGAAAACCCTGAGAGCTTTCAACTCGAGCTTTCAAATCGCTTTGATTGCCTGGAAGATCATGCATCGGTGGACGAGATCTACAACAGCTTCTTAGAAACCGACCATACGGTTGGGTCTCAGTTCTTCAAGATTCACCGTACCACTAGAACTCAGAGGCTCTCCCACTGTACCCTTAAACTTATGGCTGAACGACCCTTGCATAGATTACAGTCTCCTGATGATGCTGAGTCGCATGGCCAGCTTAATAGACGTATCTGGAAATCCTTGAGAGACGACATTCGTAACTTCAATACTGCTTATATCAAAGATACAATTGAGCGAATCAAAGGCTCCAAAGTGTTCGCAATAGATATGTCAATTGACTAAAGCCAGTTGACAAAGTTGAAGCGGGATGATGGCAGCGTAGTGTCTACAAAAGCGAAAGTCTTAACGGAAGTTGAGAACTTCTATGGATGACTGTAGAGTTATCAACGGCCCGTTTCTAGTACGGCTACATATAACCAATTGGACAACCAATCAACCAACCGAGAGCCAACCTGACCCGACACTTTATCAAGGATATCCCGGACATCACCCTGTTGGAGATTGAGATGGCCCTAAAACAGCTAAAGAACAAAAAGGCACCGGGGGAGGACGGAGTTACTTCTGAACTTCTGAAAGCGGGTGAATCACCGGTACTTAAAGTCCTTCAGAAGCTTTTCAATTCTGTCTTATTTGAAGGTACCACGCTTAAGGCATGGAACAAGAGCGTAGTGGTGTTGTTCTTCAAAAAAGGTAATAACACCCTATTGAAGAGCTACAGACCCATCTCGCTCTTGAGCCACGTTTACAAGCTGTTTTCATTGTAAATCATCTCGAACGCTTGAACGCTCGAACGAGGTTTGATGACTTCCAGCCTCCCGATCAAGCCGGGTTCCGAAAAGACTATAGTACCGTAGACCACATACATACATTGCGTGAGGTTATACAGAAGAACGAGAAGTATTACTTTCCGCTCTGTCTAGCATTTCTGGACCACGAAAAAGCCTTTGATTTAGTCGAAACATGGGCAGTACTCTCCAGAGATGCCATATTGTCTATCGGTATATCGAAGTCCTGAAGTATTTGTATAGAAACGCCACTATGTCGGTCCGACTTCAAAAACAAAGTTCGAGGGCGATTCCCTTAAAAAGAGGCGTAAGACAGGGAGACGTCATATCTCCGAAACTGTTCACGGCCACTTTGGAAGACGCCTTCAAGCTTCTGGAATGGGAATGACTGGGCATCAACATTAACAGCGAATACATTACTCACCTTCGGTTTGCCGACGATATAATAGTCATGGCAAAGTCGATGGAAGAACTCAGTACGATGCTCGAAGGCCTAAATCGAGTCTCCCAACGGGTAGGTCTTGAAATGAACATGGACAAGACGAAACTCATGTCTAATGTCCATGTTGCACCTACCCCTGTTATGGTTGAGAACTTGGTACTTACAGTTGTTGACGCGTATGTATACCTGGGACAGACAGTCCAGTTAGGAAGGTCCAACTTCGCGAAAGAGATCAATCGCCTAATCCAGCTCGGATGGGCAGCGTTCGGGAAGCTCCATAACGTCTTTTCGTCCAAAATACCTTAGTGCCTTAAGATCAAGGTATTTAATCAGTGTGTGTTGCCAGTGATGACGTACGGATCCGAAACGTGGTACTTCACCAAAGGGCTTATGAACAGACTCAGAGTCGCTCAAAGAGCTATGGAGACAGCTATGCTCGGAGTTTCTCTACGGGATCGAATCAGAAATTATGAGATAACTTAACGGATTAGCTCTTTGAAGTGCTAGTGGACAGGTCATATATCCCGGAGAACAGTTGGCCGTTGGGGCCAAAAAGTGCTCGAATGGAGACCACGGATCGGAAAGCGCAGCGTCGGGAGTCCACCAACGAGATGGCTGGACGACTTAGTCAAGGCCGCGGGTTCACGGTGGATGCAGGCCGCTTCCGACCGAACCGCTTGTAAGTCGATGAGGGAGGCCAATGTCCAGCAGTGGACCTCACATGGCTGAAGAGAGAGAGAGAGAGAGATATCTTTTGGTCTGCTATTGAATAAGACTAGAAAGCATGATATTCAGTTGTCGACGAATCCCGGGCAAAAATTATCGCCGCGAGATAAATAGAACCCGAAGTTAAACTAGAAAAAGAAAACTGTTGCAGAAGATGACTAATATTCAGACATTATACCTTCGTATAATTTATGTTTTATTTTTAATTACTTAGAGGCACATTCAAGTCTTTTATTAGTTATTCTTTTTTATAATATTATATTAATAAATATAAGATAAAGATCAGATAATTTATCATAAATTACAAAACACATCACAATCGCATGACGTCACTAATAGATGCAATCCAATATTTGTTTTCAAAACACCACAGGCTCTGAACAGTGTTAATTAATACTCTCTACACTTACGTTGGATTTACATAATCGAGTTAAATAAATATTTGTTAAATTAGAATACAAATTAATTATGTATAATGAGTGTCTTGAATTATTAAATCTTAGCGTAATGATGAATTAATATTTCAATCATATCAATGAAAATCATGTAATGTTGACATTGAGTACGTTCAGATACATTTTTTTACAAAACATATATTTTTTTGTAAATCAATGCGTGTACATTAATCTTTACTGAACTGGGTCTGTGTATTGAAAATATTGTATTTATGATTAAAATTATTACCAAAACTTTATTACAGCAAAACCAGACAAAGATAATCTAAATATATTAGTAATAAATAACCAAAAACAAATAATACGTTAAATTTAATGTTTTTCATTGAATTTTACGTAATTCTAATGTTGTGATATTTCGGACAGATTCACATTTGTTACTCAAAAACCGGAATCACTCAACAGTTGTCAATAAAACTTGTCAATGAGGTTGCTTGGTCGGAAAATATAAGCTCATGCCGACCTCGCAAAGTGACAGATTGTAAAGTTAATTCCAAAAGGTGAAGTCATTTTTACAAAGGAAAAAAAATGTCAATATAATTACAGGAAACACGGCTGATCACGTTTATAAGCAATGCGGTGGAATAATTGGTAATGCAACAATTGAAAATCTTGGCTTGATTATTACATACTCGTGAACCAAAACTAGAGGTGTTGTTGTTACAAAGTACAAACTATTAATGAAGCTATGACTTAAACAATTAATCAAGAGTATGAGTGTGGTTATACAAAAATTATTTTTTCATAATGAATATAATAAACAATAATATTCTACGTAACCTTATCCTCCACAACATTAACCGGAAAGATAAACTCTATCTCACATTGTTGTGTTATATAGAATTAACACAGCCATTGCATTTGTTTTCGGATAGACTTATATTGATCCGGAACAGAACATGGGTTGAAAATATAATATCCGGACTTGACTTTCTCATTTCAACAATATAACTAAATATTTTATGAATATGTTTGAAAGGAAAAGGTATTAAGGAAATAAATGAAACGAAAATTTTATGTAAGTTATTTAAACTGGATTAAGTCGTCTATAGAAAAAATATATACACCGCTGTAAAAATGTTACAACACGCGAAATAAAACCTTATTCACTGTTAAATAGATTAACAAATGAATTGATATTTTTTGCATTTCCTACTTGAGCACATAGTAACAATCTCGGCTTAGTGCTTCAGATTGAATCCAAGGTTGCTTATTAGTATAACGTGTCGTTAAATTACGCTCTAGGTTGTGGAAGTGCTGTTAGCGCACTCTCTTAACTCTTAAGTGCCGTACACAGTTCTATAAAAATCTAACCTCCATTTGATAAAAGCTAAATACATAAAAATAGCTCCTCTCGACTTTTTTGCTAACTCCTAAACTTTCCTTTATCAGACTGAATCCCAAGTTGGCGCAGTTTTGATCTGTTTTGTTTTTCCTTTTGCGTTTCGTCTATATATTGGTTTATGACTTTTTTTTATAAAACGACATTTATATAACGAAAATATTTAGACAATTTTTGTAAAACAATTGCTAGTTGACGTTTTTAATTTCAAGTAAGAGGAAAAAGAAGTATTCATATCATGGTAAATTGCAAGAACAAAGACCCTGTTGAGTCTTGTCCCAGCGCTCGGTATATTGTTAAAAGCATACTATTCTACTTAACCTACGCTCGAAAGGGAATACCGAGCCTTTGACATTTATCTTATTACAGAAATATGTTATGAAAGGTACAGATGAGAACTGGGCCCTATAATATCTATTTAATTTAACCAAAAGATAATAAATGATGTATACATGTTATATACCATTAAAAACAGAATAACATTTAACTCATAGCTAAAATTAATAAATAATTATTCGTCCCAAATAATCAAAAGTAATACGCTGACAAATTTTACATTGTTTCTAACAACATTATTGTCTTTTCTACGTTTCATGGTCTTGCGACGTAACGTCTGGTAAGTAAAAGGCAACAAAATACCCGTAAGGGATTTTTTCGTCACAACTAAAGCTTTCACATGCTATTGAAGATTGTTAGATCGTAATAATACATTAAAGGATAGTATACTTCATACATATAAAATAAAACTTATAAATGTAAGTAAACATTTGAACAAATTAAACCGTTGTAAAATCTGATAATTCGTGAGTTTTTATAATAAACTGTGTGAGGGCAATAACAAATGTTTAAATTATTAGGTATATTCCATGAAATAATATATTGTATAGAAGTTACAGTGTTAGCATCTGCGGAAACATAAATTAGCTTTACAAGCCTGCGGTCTGGGCTTCTGGAATGTCATTAAAGTTGTGGTTCTGAAGATGCAAAGCTTTGTATTCTGTGGAGCGACTACAAAGGTGCCCTGCGTCATATTCTCTTGGATGCAATAATTTAAGAAACGATACTTCAGAGAGGACCGGTTTTATTAAATAATATGACTTCAGCAAATCTACGAAATTGCTTTTATACTTTTATACATATAAAAAATGATCTACTTTCTTAACTTAATAATTTAGTACTGGGGTTAAGGAAAACAATTTTTTCCTTATTTTAGAGTTTATGCTTTTAAATTCATAATGGAAATTTCTGTCTTAATAATTAAGTATCAACCGTAATTGACTAAATAGTTTTCAACTAACATCAGTGAAATCGTGTGGTTTGAATCTTTGCCAGTAGGTAATCTAAATCATGAGTTGTGTTGCAATTATAAAAGGAATACTATTACATGTAGTCGGCACAATTTATTGTATATAACCCATCTCAAGGCTAAGTTTTGTAGTGTCCATATTGAGACACGGCCACTGACAATTTTTATTTTCCAAATGTAAAATTTATCTGTTGTCTCAAGACAAGATTCCCTTAATTTAGTAATGTATTAATTTATAGCCATCAAAGTTATTATCGAAATCCTTGAAATGAGAACTCTTGTTGGTGGGACTTTTTCTCTTATAGAATTCAGATATTGACATTCTGACGAAAATTGAGATTTAAGAAGTTTATAATTTGATATGTATATAATATTTGTTGCAGATTGTGTGATACGTGTCCGAGAGGTTCGGGCAGGCCGTGTTCACTCCGGTTACCTCCCAAGGAGTCACGGTTGCAAACTGCTCTTCCCCATACCCTCTCCAAAAAACGCTCTTTTAGTCGAGCTCCACAAGCTAAATGTACCATGTTCCAGCGGATACCTAAGATTTGCTACCGGTTTTCCACCGGTATGTGGAAAGCTGGAACAGATAGCAATACCGAACAGACGACATTTATACCAATCCTCGAGCAAGCCGGAAATTGAAATCCATGGTCGACCCACGTTCGCCGCGACTTATCGTGTTGTAGATCATTGTCATGATGTTCTTCTAACGGAAAGAAACGGCTCGTTCGAAGTCGGCCCAACATTCAAACTATTTTGCTCCTATAAAATTCACTTGCCTTATGGAAACCGAGTTGCCTTACGCCTCCAAATGGGAACTGGTCCGATGGTTAAAAAGAATTCAGACAATTTTAATATTATTCACGAAGACGGTCATAGCTTTTGCAAAGGTATGGAGTTGAACCTAGTAGATGGTGATTCAAGATGGAAACATTGCTCACAGCCGGGGGATCCTTTGCGAAGTGTGCAAATAATTTCAGAAAGAAATTCAGTCAAGCTTAATATAAGTATTTTAGCAAAGAAAAATTCATCCGCAATGTGGTTAAAAGTATGGTGGATGGATAAACCTATCGAGGAAGTTATAGGACAATGTGATTTTGGTTGGGTGGTGTCCGGAGATTTTTGTGTTACCTCTGTGAGGGAAACAAAGAGTTCGTGGCGACAAGCCGAGCTCGAGTGTGTTCGACTTGGTGGTCATCTGGCAAGCATCCTTAACGAACGTCAGCAACAAATTATGGACCAACTACTTATTCACACGTAAGTCCTTATCAACTAGTTAGTCGATATAATCTACACAGATCAGCAGTATTAAAAATAAACATTTTAATGTAAATTCTCACAAACTTGTTATTTAAATTTCAAAAATTGTTTGGTCAATTTGATATAAAATCCTGATACTAGATTTAGTCGGTCTGGATGAATAGATTTTAACAAAAGGGAGTTGATGTAGATTTATATTTTTAAACCTGCTCACGTTCAGTCTACGGAGTACGTTAACGAGGGCAAAAACGCGTAAACTTGAAACGTCGCCTCACTGCATCGCTGTGGGATAGATGCGTCACTCATGTATTGTTCGTTCAACAGACCAGGAGCCGGCGTCGATGACGTCTATTGGATAGGTGCCACCGACTCCGTCCACGAAGGAGAATTCCGTTGGTCGGATGGACTACCTTTTTCATATGCACGTAAGTTATATAATATTCATAGCTATTCATAAACACGCATATACCAGTATATACAAGTTTCATACTGCTCGTAGTCTTTTATATGTAACATCAAATATGATGAATATTGAAAACATATAAATTATTGAACAAGTTATATTCAGCTTTCAAGGTTGTTTTGAAAACATATTTATTTGTGAATTCGGGTCTTGTGTTTTGTTACAAATGCCGTAATAACGATACAGACAAAGTTCAAGAAGGCACAATTAGGTAAATTGGTCACATCTTATCACACAAAAGCCCAGTCTAGACGTAACGGCGACGCCACAGTCAGTATTTACTGCCAGATCTTTTTATAATGCCAAGCGTATAACACATTTTCAGCGTATTATCAAAACATTTAAAAGAAAATTTTTATTTATCGATTGTTATTTTCGAATAGTTATAACATCTAAGTGTAATTTATGAATAAAAATATTGTTCATGGATTTTATTAGCTCTTGATTACAGTGATTATGCTAACTATTACGTTATTGGTTGGTATATACAGCATTCTCTAAACTTTTGGTAACAGATACACCGCAGATTAAGTTGTAGTTTTAAATCTTTATGTATGCCATATTTCGGGATAACTAAACTAGATGCCATCATTTCATTATTAAGCTTTTATAATACGGTTTTCAAAAGAGGAGACATAATTTTCCCGTCGATTTCTTCTCCAAAGAATCGTTTTCTGATCCGGTGATAAATTTAATCAGTAACCAAAGTTACGTTAGATGTTTTTTCTTTAAAACTTTTTAATCATACTTTCAACATACGTGAAGAATATAATTATCTTTCACCTGTGGTTTTCTTGAGAACAAAATGAGGTTTTGCGTCAGCTGTACACGTATCTTATACATACAAAATCCATTATGTATTTGCAACATGTTGCAGATGTCGATTTAGTTGACATTTAGGACAAAGCCTAATTACAGTTAGTATAGGCACTTACAGGAAGATTTCCCGCTCTCTCCCTTTTAAGCGGTTATGAAAATAAACTAATATTTCATTTAAAAATCACTTTCAAGTGTTTAAAACACTTTAAGCTTCACGCTTGCGGTACCTAATGTGTGACTTCACTAAATCTATCCAAGAATCGCCAAATAGCCAAAGTGGTTTTATCCTAAACAAATTGTTTACATCTAAGACGCCCATATTACTGACTAACGCCACCTGAGCCGATACTTACATGGCTTAAATGTCTTAGGCTTAATGGACCTGAATCTGAGGCTTCGAAAAGTAATTATCCCATACATTCAATTATAAGCAAAAGAATCAATTGTTAAGTATAGCTTAACATTATTATTTAATCATATTTATCTCTAATATATATTCTCCAATACATTTTCTCCATATCCTATCTGAACAAATATTCAAATTACTTTACTTACGAAGTAAAGTTAGTCTTAAAAAATCCTATTGTAACTCATAACAACGCACACAGTTACTTTACGAGTATCTTACATAGATATACTTTGATTATCATACAACAAAATGTGTATGGGAAATAATATATTTTCATAAGAATATATTTTCTTTAAGGTTATATAGGTTATACTTTTTACTACACTTACAGTCGAAGGCCTTTCTTTATCGATAACTTAATAATGGACAATTATTAGATATACATAATTTACTTTACTAATTAAAATTTTTCTAGACAATTAAATATGAAACCTATTCTATATATTTCAACTGTCATTCTTTCCAATCTTAGATATGTTTTCAACATATATTGTAATTATTATATAAAGACACGAAACCTCTTAGCATTCAATGGATTCACCGTGCGGGTGCCGGGTCCATCGTGTAGCAGGGAGAGGAGCTTCAACAGTGCCTGGGACTTGGAACCCAGGCTTCGGTTTAAGGGGCCCCTATCTAACGCTCGTTAAACGCTCACCTCCACAGTCCAAGCCCCTCTTCCTACCTAACCAAATTTGAAAAGAACCTACTAGGGCTGACATCGAAGTACATTCCAAGAATGAATTGATATTAGATATATTATTTAAGGAGTAGAAATTACGTAATTGATTTAAACTTTCTTTTAGACAAATAAAACACCAACAAACGGTATCTGTACGTGTAACTAAAATGCAAAAACTTCTTAACACGCCTTAAACACGCAACGGAAGCATCGCGTACAGCAAGAGGGCCAAATCCATTCTAATCGTGAAATTATACGTAACAGGATTGCGAAAAGTACAAGTTAAAACTATTACTACGAGTTAACTTTTCATAAGGAGCATCACAAATCTTAATATCTAACTGATCATTTACTTTTATTTCTATAAAAATATAAAACATTTTTTGAAATTCTGGGTAATAGGTAATGAGAATAAATAGACGCAATATATTTTAAGTGTGATCCTTATTACTTGTTTTCTCGCGGTCTCAAAACTTTCTCAGAATCAGTTATTCTTGACTTGTATGGCTTGTTTCTGACGCCTCAACACGAAACTTAGTTTCAACGTAATCTCATTCCAAATTGTTATTTTAGATGAATTCTGTAAGTAGCTTACGAGTTTATCTTGTAACTTGTAGTAAGATTTGTATTTTGTTAAACCAAAATCTCAAGTCAATGGAAAAGTATAGGTAAATTGTAATGTTAAAAAGTATTTGTGATTCGCTCTGTTAATTTAGAAGCAGTTGTTTACTTTTATTTTGTCATTTATAAAATATATATACCCACTATAATATTTATTTCAAAATTTACCTCACGAATTTGATAAAAGACTGTCTAATATTTAATAAGACCGTTATAACTTATAGTCAATCGTTTTTAAACTCCGTTTCGCCCCACATGTACTTGATTATCGAGATGACACATCTCATATAGCTTTCAAATTGACTTATCTCATTTCTTAACTGCTTTAATCCGTTAGCTCTACGAACCTTGCTATAAACCTTTCCATTGAAATATCACGTAACTAAAAGGCCTCAAGGAACCGAGTAAAACCGGCCAATAGTATATAAAATCCAAATAATTATTGTATCTAATTAACATACAAATCTAGACCGTGCTTCATGAAATTGGCATGACAGATTCGGAACCATAGTTTCTTTGTGTATCAAATATCTGTTGATATATCTCGATTGTCTCGTATAATATACCTATATAAGAATTTACTTGTATATAGCTATATAATAAATGTCAAATGTACATTGTATTTTCCCCTTCCTCCCCTTTTCAATACTGCGTAGCGAGCAAATTAAATACAGAATGTCATGACCTAAAATATAAAATATTTCTGTAGGTACACTCCAATTTTCCGATGAAAGCTAAATATTATAAATCAGCAATAAATCGCTTAATAAAAATGCCAAACTAATGTCAAAGCCCGACTGGAGAACGGGTCAGGTCAATATTGAAATATATCGACATACAGTTAAATGTACATAAACTTTACGTTGCAAACAAAATATGGATTGTTTTAATACAAAAGTTATATATTTAATTATTTTTCCATGCAAGATTGCTCTTTTCAATTAATAGCAGTATTTTTCAGTCCGTTTCGTATATCTTATATAAAATTAAATTAATCTTTGACATTCGATACTGTAAGTACCCATCCTAAACCAATTAATTTTTTAAGTCGCTTAGTAAGTGCCGCTCTTTAATTACTTAGCGCTTAGTTAACATTATATTGACTAAATACATACTCTTTGTTAATTAAAGCTATAATTCTTTTTAAACCTTACCTATTTTATGTGTTCAACAAAATATATTAATACAGTCGAATATAACTAAAAAAATCTTTTTAATATTCATTATAATAAGGCCAACAATGCTGAGATTTTTTTAATACTATATTAATAAATATATGTTTTTCTACAACATACAAGTAAAAGCCACGTTCATGAAAACAAAAACCACCATTATATCGCTATTATAACAAAAAAACGTACTTTAAGTTTCAATAAACATTAGTGTTATTTCTAAGACTTTTGCATATAAAAAAATACTTAAAATAATTAATTTATGAAACTATAGTCTCAAACTTACATAAATGCATGTTATACCAGACTGGTTTCCCGGTTGGCGTAAACACGCCGGCCAACCAAACGACGATGGCACCTCAGGGCAGGACTGTGTGGAGGTACGACGAGAACTGCCCCCCAGACCAGCTCATCCAACCTTCATGTGGAACGATAGAAGCTGCAGGGAGAGGAACTACTACGTTTGCGAAAGACCAGGCGTTGAAGGTGAGGAAATATTCTTGAGAAAAATTTAGAAAATTACTTCCATTGATGTCTTCTTTATGGTTTAAGAACATAGATTTCGTAATAAGTTTTTATAAAATATGTTTTATTTGGGAAGTCAAAATGACCAAAGCAATACACCTTCTTACTACAAAAAAAAGTGTTATACTTATTGTGACTTTACACTCTATTACGTTTTGTAAAAAAAAAATATTTAAAGAACATACTAAGAACCAAATATGAGGTTTAATTTACTCAATTCAAGGCACGGTAGCTCAAATGGCGACGGAATTGCATCGTTATCCCAGGGGTTGCAACTTCGAATCCTGTTATTCCTTATACGTGAATTTTAATTCATTTAATACAGTATTAGCTATAAATATTGTTATAGCCATATTAAACTTATTTACAATAATAATAATGGAAACGTTAGCACTTGCAAAGACAATATACATCTCAAGTACTAATTTCATTTTCATGCAAAAAATTCATATATAGTACGTTATAGTTCGCTTCATACTTAACTCTCATTATAATTTTATATGCTCTGCAAACACGAGCCCCATGAATGTCTATTCATTTACCACGTTCTAGCATCATTATACAAATGGGAATAAAGAAATTGTTAAGATAAAAGCTTGCTTCTAAATTTTTTAATGCGGAATTCCGAACGTACTATGATTATACTATTTGAAAATTTGCTCAGACTTAAAGTTTCGTTGTTTCAGTAAGCCAATGACCGAGCGCTCGGAAGTTTGGTTATAAAAAAATAAATGTTCTCTCTTTGCATAAGTTTTAATACTTACATTGTTCGGTTGGAGTTTTCAAAGAAATGCTTCTTGAAAATAATTTTCTGCAAATATGTACAACATTGTTTTGCATGTCACTTTTGGTAGAACTTTTTTGTGCGACGTTTTATACATATGCGTATAGTTTAATTTTCTATAAATATATTAATTAAAACCATTTAGTGTGAGAAAAATATTGCATAATATAATATCAAGAAGTTAAAAATTGGTATTTTCAGACGAACTCTAATATTTTTGTATTTAGCTTTCTGAAAGTACTCACACTGTGTCTTATCGAAGGTGAGGAACGTTCCGTTTTTCTGAATCTAATAGAATGTACGATCTAGAAAATGTGAACAAAGTTACACTGAAATGAGATAAATACTCCTTGTGCGGGCGAGTGCATTAACAATGAGCGACATCTTATATTGCAAACACGTACCATCCGCACCCAACACCTATATCCTACTACACACTTTTGTATCTTAATTTAAATCCACACGAATTATTTCACATCGTAAATATCCAATAAATATTCGTATACCGTTGTAAGAGCGGTCCTAAGTGGGTTTAATAAGGTTTAAAATTGTTTAATCGACCGAATCTTCGAGATCTTTATTGACCCTTCGTTGCGCTGAGCTGTTATGTCCCAAAATTTATTACTTTATAAGGTGACTTATTTTCCACAAATTGTTGTAGAACATCTCGACGCCACAACATTTGGATTTATGAACTGTAAAAATGTAACAAATTCCTTGTCAATAACCGTTGATTGAGCATAATTGTGTTAAATTGAGGAAAGCGAGACGTGATGTGAAATAAAACCGTTTATGTAATATAAATTCGTATTATAACAAAACGAAAAATCGCTTCCCGTAGCATTTTATTTCTACAACAAAAAATGTGCATCCAAATCTAGTTCTTGTTCAAAATGTTTTTCTTCTATTCGACACTGTTTGCATACATTACAATATAATTCATTTCAAATAATTTAATTATATTATAGCTACACATTATGAACTTATTTAATGTTAGTTAAAACTACGTCACAAAAATCTACACTTCGTCCAACAATAATATGTACTATAGAGGAAAAAACATAAATATTAACAAGTGTTGTTTGTATTTGAATCAACGGTCAAATATGTTCATTTTACCGCCATGTAAATTTCGTTCTCAATTTACAGAGCTGTTTATATTTGGACGAATCGAGTTTGTCTAGAAACTTCAAACACGGTATTTGTATAAATAATCCGTATTCTGAATATCTATCTTTATTTATTTTCACACCTTCAAAAGGCTTAAAATATTGAACATTTGCATTGGCATTTAATTTTTTTTTATATCCACAAATAATTATAATTTATATTGTTTAAGTTAATTTTAACAGAAGATATAAATGTCGCGTAATTTGTAAAATGAACCAATATATAATAAGGTTTCCCTAATACACATCCTAACGATTTTATTACTATTTAAACATAAACTCTAATGTTAAGACAAGTTTCCGAATACAACTTCAAATTAACTGTCAATACCATGTACACAGCTTGACATCCAATCACATAATAAATGTCACTTCATACACATTCATAAAGATTGACGATTTCATATATAAATGTCCCCGACGTGCTATCTGACAGCAGACATATTTTGTTTATCTTGATGATAAGGTAACGTGTTTATTGACTTACAGAACACTCGTTTTATTTCTGTAATTTGAAATATTGACAGTAAAAATATGTCAATTCAATTACGATTCCATAGATAAATATCACTTGTTACCCCCTCATTTGCTATCACTCCATTCCAAATCAAGGTCCTTTAATTCATGCACGTAATAAATGTTAAATTCTTAGACTTCTTCATACTGTTTTAAGATGAGACCCAGGTATTAAGCAATCGATAGAATCATCAAGCGAAGCTAGCAACTTTCAAACCAGTCTGTTTATTTCTCCATAGTTTATATGTATTAAAAGAATATATCCCTTTTTTCTTTATGTTACTCGATTACCCTTATGACCCAGTTAGACAAAACGTAACGCATTCAACACGACACAGCCTTTCGCCGGTGAAAAGCTTGTTATATATTTATGTAGTGGTTTGATATGCATTTAGATTGCTATCTACGATACAGTGAGATTTAATATGATTGCAAATAATATCTACGTTTACAATAACGTATAGTGGCATTGTATTGAAGTGAATTGAACTCAAATAATTATTGAATCACTGAAAGACATTTCGCAGTAAATTCACCTCAAGTTCAATTTGATTCGTAAGTATAAAATTTGTATAGAAAATGTACAAACTTAAAGAATAGCTCCAACAATGTATATCGCTATCTTGATTCGCAAGAAGTTATCATAATGATGAGAGTCACACAAAACTTAACACATAATTTCACAGATTCTGCACACTATATGTACCTCTGATTAGCATAATACGCTTCACAGCAATCGCTTCAAACGGCGACCGTCATGACACGTGGAAACAATGGCTTTTATGCCTAATTTGTCATGTTTATGGCAAAGTCGTGTTTCGTTACGACCTTAACGTTCACGAACTGTCATCGTTTGACACACCCGTTTGGTATAATAAATAAATAATTAGAGATACTAATAATACATTCGTTTGTTTTAAATATTAATACCGATACACAGTTTAGAGAAGTTAAAATTTATTACAAACGCTAAGCTTAGGGTTACAGACGATCATCTTGCTTCGAACGGGTCTATTAAGTTCATTTATGAACTATTTAAGTACTGTTTTATGTTTACAGTCGCGGTTAACGTCTCCTAAAATGCACTATGAAAACATAAGTTGTAAGAATTTTTTATGGTCTTTAATAATGTTCTTAAATGTTATTTTTTAACTCCAATCACGGTCTGAATTTTTTTAAATATATATTTAAAATCAAATGAAAAACTTGATCGGACAGAAATAAAGTAATCCAGTTATTTGTGCAATTTTATAACTGGCTCATTTAAAAAATTTTAGTAAACAAAAAAACGGCACATTAAAAGACTATATATTATGTGAGTCTAATTCAAAATAATATCGAAACATATTCAACGCAAGATGACACAGAACAGATACAAAATAACTATTTTATTTTTATCAACCACATTAAAACATTATTTATTAATAAAAAATAAAATTAAAAAACCCACCAAATTTAATTAATTTTTTGTTAAACTTTACTTATCTATCTACAATAATATGAACATACGTACATACTAGCATTACTATATGAATATAAGACGATGTACAAATACAGAATTCAGGTTTGACATTCAGTAGCGAATTCCAGCCATACCCTCTATCTATAGAGATATATTGAACTATAAATCATTCAATGCTACTAAAGTCTACTGGGTTTAGATTTAACTGAAGGGTTGACTTTCTTGTCATATAAACATGCAAGGAAGCAAGAATTGTATGTAGTCATTAGCATTATTAAATATAACTAAATATATTTTCGTGATAACGCTTCTACTTTATTACGATTAAGAGGTTATTCTCAATCATGGTTATAAGTCGTAAATGACACTTGGAACAAAGTTTATCGAATCTCAATATTACAACAAAAATTTCTGCATATAAATTTACACCCTAAATATAAGAGTATAGATTTTTAAGTTCACCTTTTTATATGATACTGAAATTTTAATAGTCAGGGGAGTTATTCTAGATGACACACTTAGTGATTATTGTCACGGCATTAAAATCCCCCAAGTGAGTCTGCGACGAGTTCGTGTAATGGATGTTTTAAATTCAAAATTTTATACAAAATTACTTTCGTGTTTATGACATATTATTCTATGAAGATATCTTTTTACAAAATATTTTGCTTATATATCACATATGTGGACGACATGTCAAGACACTGATTGTTCGATCTCAATGTTACATTCAGGTACAAGGTCCAGTCTTGGAAAATGTATCCAAACTTTTTTTTTTATAATCACAACACAACTGATGTTGTGATATAAAACATGATCTTTCTGTTTCATTTCACGCAAGGCCTCATAACGTTTCAATTCGAAAAATAAATATCACTTGTGTTCTAACAAAACGTTTATACTGTGTTCATTGTATTATTAATGTTTGTACCATCTATATTAAAATCTCTTATTTAGTAAAGAACTCATTTAAGCTAAATCATCACCAAAACTATTTCAATTAAACAAACTGCGTCACTGTCACTAATCAATGACAATTAATGACAGGTGAAGCCGCGGTTCACTATAATTATTAGTTGATACCATTCCGGATAACAATTATTTTGTTTACTCAATTAAAACTAGAAAAGGCATTTGCGATTGTAAAATATATTTATTCAAAATAAAGATTTTTTTTTATAATATATTTATGTATATTTAATGTTAACACACTACAGAATCTTATTCCGAAAAACAACACCTTTTAATTATCAACAAAGTATGAAATTTGTGTTTTTTGTAAGCAGAAATAGTTGCAAATAAAGCGTTTTTAATGGACATGTCGGGTTCATAAAACTAATATATTTATTTTACTATCGAAAACATTTTGTTATAAAACTTAAACTACAGTCTGAAAAATGTATAAAAGCAAGTTTTAAAACGTAATGGCTTAGAAATTATCCTCAGTGTTTTAATATAATTCCACAAAAGCTATTACCTTTTGACCTTTGACATCCATTAGGGTTACATATTGCCTGATATTTTGTATTTCTGCGGTTACTTTAACGACTGAAAATTTATATCAAATCTAGATCGAATTTAGATTAAAAATTCAAAGACATAAAATGCAAGTCTATTGAAATAAATGACATTCTCTGTTATGTTCTTTGTTTGGGCTGTCAAATCCATAGCCATAATTCAAAAACATCGTTTCAGTGAATCCTGTAAATAAGATCGTTGTGTATTTATATATATATTATTATATCAAATACATTAAATATCTTAATCGACTGGAAATAAAATTATGTTAGCTTCACATAATTTCGTAAAAAAATAACTTTGGGACGGATACGAAATGTTAAATCGTTACGTTTATTGCATCGTAACCTAAAATAAGTGTACACTTCCCCATCTGTAAATGAGATTGACGAATAACTTTAAATGAGCAGTGAAAATAAAATAGCATTATCGAAATAAACAAGTTACCAATGTTTATGTAGTAAGTCAATAGTCCAATTATTTCTTTTGAAACTATTCTACATCAAATATGTTTAACAATCTTTTAATATTTTTACTTGCTCATTAAAAATAATGGCATATTAAAAAAGTATGCTTTATAATTTTTTTATAATAAAAGCTTCGTATTAAATATTATATACTTCTATGAAAATGTAGACTACCTATTAAAATAGATAATTGCTTTTTAAAATGTCAGCCACAAACACAAAACAGTTTTATAAAAATTTAAATTTCGAACAAGGAATTGATTATTTTTTGTGACATTTTTGTTTTCAATTTCGTTATAGAAGTTAAATGACGTAATATGTTAAACGATGTAGTTATATATGTCATGCTAGTAGGTGCTGATACGTGTTTGCCATAGTTTGTTATAATTAGATATTAATTACAAGTCAGCTTAGGTGGTACAGCCTAGCTGTGGTCACTTACTACAGCTCAACATGGGCTGGCTCAATCGAGGAAGTACCACCCTCTCACAGAAGATCGGCGTGAAGTAGCTTTTAGTGGCTGCGTTTCGTCCGATGAGTGAGAGAGCCGGTTGCCCTTTCCCCGTCCCACCCTTTCCTGCCATTTCCTTATTCCCACCCGTCCCTTTTCTTCAACATTCAAGGTTGGCAACATCTATGTTGCGGATGTCCATGGGTGACGGTCACTACTGCCCATCATGTAGACCGTCTGCCCGTTTGCCATCTTTTACATAAAAAAAATATATACAAACTAGTGTTACTTACCTAACTTTATTTCAAGCATTCACACAACAGCATTTGCATACAGAAATAAACATAATTATAGGTATTTAGTATCGATAGCGGAGGCTTGCAATATTATTTTTATATTGCAAAATAAGAAAACAGTGATTAGGATTTCCTTAAGAAATCCCAACGGGAGACATTATGTAGAAGGCTCAACTCACTATCTCATATAAGGACACGACAGCTTAATTGGCAAAACGGATTGGAAACCGAAATTCCACGGGTTGCAATTTCAAACCTGGTCGAGTCATTGAACTGAGCTTTCTATTTCTTGTATTTGAAATTTCATTCAAGTATAAACTCAATATTACTTTTATATGAAAGACATAATTTTACCATTTAATTTTATTACAGTGTAGAAAAGAATGTACACAGATTGTCGAGCTGGATAAAGTGATACCTGCTTGTTTTAAATTAGTTTATTCTAACATGGAAACATTATTGTACAGTGAGATAAAAATTCCTTAAGTAGTTTAAAAATTTACCAATATCCCACATCAACCTTCAGAAATATTTTAATTCATTATTATTTATAAAAGACTACTTTATTTACTTTGATTGCGTACATAAATATAAAGCTTTTTTAGTAACCTTCTGTATTTATTCTTCATTATACTTTAATTATCTTATTTACGATAGAACAGTGCAAAAATTCACATTAACATCATGCAAGTTCTCGCCGCACTCTTGTATTAGCAATATAAACAGGAATAAGTTCTAACTTATACATTTAACGTCGTCTTTTGGTTTCAGACAAGTTTATAAATTAATTCATGAGCTTCGCTTAGTATCGATTTATGATTTGACATTTAACTTGTTAAGTTTAAAAGACGTATTTTGTTATTTCCAATATTATAAATAATATAATTCAGACGAAATCATGCTTGTGTGAACGTAAATTAACGTGCCATGTTTGTATTGGATTAAAGCATAATAATCGTTCGTTTTGAACTAATTAATGGGTACGGATTAAAAAACGTAGGTGCGCTGGTTAGGGAGATTATTTTAGAAATTTTATATTATTTTTATAAAACCTTACTGCACACGACGGCTCTATTAAATATTAATTCGCTTCAGGATTTAATTCTCTAAACTTCTCCTGTTTGATGGAGACAAATGGCACGAGTTGTTCGTAGCCTTTATCCGTGGCGTTGTTTTTGCTCTGTTTATAATTACACATTTTTATAATACATCACGAGAAGATACACAATATAGCTTTATGGCCCTTTTAGTTGGTTATTATTCCAATACGAAGCTTTTTCATATTTAGTACGCTTCTGTTAACCAAATGTCCCAGAACGTTCCAGCCTAAATTACTTTGGCTGCACTCCTAATGTTTCCTCCGGGCGAATTTGAATGCCTATCTATGTAATAACCGGCCTTTGTTTCGTTGGCACTGTATCGCGGCGATGCTGTTTATCTTTATTAATGAAGGATCGAATGTTACTTTTGTTCTCGATTCGTTTGCGATTCAGAAAGGACGGAATGGAGTTACGGTCAAAATTATATTTATTTTAGACGTTTTCAGCGATTCAGCGATTTTTTCGTATTTTATACAGAAGCTATAAATTATTTATGTAGTGTGAGTAAAAGATGTACCAATCGAATGCGCATTCACAAACACACATGTACATTTTCCGATCTCGAAACTATTAATACGAAGCACTGTCATACTTTCTCGAGCTTACATCTTATATTTTTTCATTATTAAATCACAAACTGTTGAATTCAATAAATCTAACTCCAAAGAGGAAATTCTTCTAACATCTCGAAGGTACAATATATTACGAGTCTGTCAATAGTTCATTAGTATTCAGTAAATATACCAACATCCTTCATTATAGCATCACATCTCTCGAAAGATTTATTTTTCGCTTACTTAATTCCGATGACGCCTCTGATTTATGATAATCTCATTTCAATAGTCCACATTCAGGCGGAACAAATGATTTATTACATAGGTCTTATTGTGTTCATAGTTTAAAAAAGAATTAACTTGGACTGAATCAAAGAAAGAGTAAATCGTAATTATGATTTTAAAATTAATGTAATGTTATTCTGATGCTTCAATAAAAAATTTATCAGACGATTTTCTATTTCAATTCAAGTATTATTTGCCTGCATAAAACAATTGTAACGAAATGTTAGCACACTTGTTACTTGTTAATGATGTTTGTTAAGAATATTAAAGCATGATATGAATGTGGTTAAATTTTTTTTGAAATAAACACGAAGACCTATATAGCTATAAACACGAAGACCGATGAGCTTCGTGAATTAGCCGGCACATATAATGTCCTTTGTCAATTTGTTTCAGATCCGTACAAAGCTTCTAAAGTCCAGTGCAACGAATCGATAGTGCTGTCACACTTGCACCCGCAGGCTACAATCTCGAGCCCCGGCTTCCCTCGCCCCTATCCCGACGACGTGCATTGTGTTACACAGATCAAAGCTCCGCCAGCACACACTATACGTTTACATTTTGAGGAACTGCTCACCGAACATGAACCTCAGTAAGTATGTTTAAAAAAATGGAATTATCTATATTGCAATCAAAAACGAATGTTATTCATAGTACACATAAGAATACTGTCCAATATCAGAATGAGTTATGTGTTAGTTTGTCGTAAATCATCTCAAAATTTATATAACTTTTAAAGACTAAGTCCTTACTTAACTGTGTAGTAATTACTGTTTCAAAACCCTTTATTTCTTGATTTAATTCATTTAAGTCGATGGATGTTGACTTGAAAGACAAACATATTTAACTGAGCTATGAATCTTACGATAATGAGTTAACTTAGAAATGCAAGTGTGTGGGTTGCATAAGTTTTCTTTTTAAGAATTATAAAAATAATGCATAATATGTTAAAAGGGATATAATTCTATGTTATTGTAGTTCTCAACTATTAAATGATTTCAATAAATCTTATATATAAAACTATAAACGACGGTAGGAAAGAGACATGTAACCGCTCTGGGTTACGTTAAACAGATTCCTCTCCATATTCAAAAAATAAAATCTACACGACTGAGATGCATTTGCATGTTTAAATCTAAGCATATATATCTTAATAACGAATTACTCAACTTCATTTTTATTATGCTACTCATAAAAACTCACTATCTTTGTAATAGCAAAATTTCAAACGAGCTATATAATGTTATTAAAATAATCCAGTGTTATACCACCTTATGTTTTATTCTAAATATCTTTTATGTTAATTATCCTTAACACTAATGTAAAACCCTCGTTTATGACTGAAGATACTTTTAAGGTCGTGGCGGGACGTAGTTGACATTTAAAAGGCAAGTTACATCATTGTATCTTTATTAATACACTAAGTTTTGGCTCTCACTCTCCCGAGAAATAATTTTGGACTGAATATCCTTTGGGAGCTCTTTTCTTTCCTTTATTAAAGTATACCGTGTCGTTTCACTTAAAACAATTTAATACTACGTCACAAGGAAATTAAAATTAAATTATAGAATTTACAATAATGTTAAAGGAACCTTTCCGTTATGTTTCCTTAATAAAATATTTAATACCAGCTTTACGATGGTGTAGCTTATGTTATGTAAATTAGGTTATAAAATTGAGAACAAAAAGATTCAGGCTTCGGATGAGAGACATTGTGGTTAAATTGAATTCTATTCCATATTTTACATAACAAAGTTGCTGCGTATTATCTAAAGAAGCGGATATTTACTTCAAATAACATATTACATACATGCCATTGATGGTGACAACTGACAAGCTTGATCACTTCACGAGTTTATATGTTTATTGTTTATTATATCTTGAAAACGTATCTTTTAGGATTATTTAAAGACCTCTAAAATATATTATTTAGTGCGATATTCAAAATCACAGAGCCATGAAAGTTATTTTTCAATTAAAAATAAAACACACAATTTGTAGGCTGTTACGTGGTCAAGGTGCTATTGGACGTCGCTTATATAGAATGTGTTGTGAGGTCACATCATGTCATGGACATGTAGTAAAAAGTAAAAATTAATTATTATTATTATTATCAATTAGTTATATCCTTTTAATAATAAACTCCAAAACCTAAATGTCCAAACTTTATGAATATTGATGTGAATAAAGTCGCGAAGAAATTATACACTTCACTAAAGATATATGAATTTATGGTATGATTTATGTTTCAATACATTCTATTTTGGCGAAATTGTCTCATTCTGGAGAAAGGCTATAGTGCCAATTTTACCCGTAGAAATCTGAGATATGAATCCTGAGATAAAAATTTACAAGCTTTCTCAAGGTAGATTGATTTATTACCTTATTCATCTTAAATGAGCTGCAGTCAATTTTCCTAGACAATTCCCAGGTAAAAATATCCAATAAATCCTTCTTCAGGAAAAACTTAACGTACATATTTGGTAGTAGTGCAAATGAACTTGATAAGTGGTAGGAAAACAGTACTAGCCATCAGATAGTTCTGTACAAGGAAAAGCTCACTTCACTCACTCACTCACTTCCCCTCTTCAACAGAGCATTAGATCAAATTCTTTTATCGAGAACTAACTGCTCATCTCATTTACTTCCGGAATTCAAATCCGACGAATCTAACTTACAGTCCAACTTTTTCACGCGGCAATAATTTCAGTACAGGGAATACTTTTTGGCTGTCCAAAGAAATACCATTGATATACAATTTATTCTAGTGAGCTGGAATACTGAAGCAGTGTAGAATATAATGGTACATGCCATAAGACAGTTAAATATTATAGGGTCACTATTAGGTGATCATACACGACCGCCTTCAACCTGAACGTATCCCTTCTTTATAAATCACCAACTACCTCAGTTCTGAGCGTCTTTCATGCATCCGTTGTCCACATTTCCTTCGAATGTAGGGCATCCTTCTCTATGTTTGCTTAGCCTTGTTCTTCATTCTAGCCCGTGGCCGCTCCATCGAACCGAACACCTATACGGCCTATATGGCCGGACGGTATTAAAGTCACATGAATTTAGTTTTCTGGGGAAATTCTTCATTAAAAAAAAACAACAAACCAGCTCTGTTAATCAACAATACAACAATAAGACTCTCCTACTTTGAATTGATACAAAAACTTGTATATGTTAAAGAGAAAACCACATCTGATGCTAACTTTGAACGCGTTTCATATCTGACTATTTTAACTTCTTTATTTTTACCAACTTTATCTGCGCATGAACCTTCTCAACATGAACATGAATTTTCTCAACCAAAGTGAACCCAAAACTGTTAAAGACAATTTTTTTTTTTAACCCTATTCGCGTCAGCTGTTACAACCTTTTCCCCTTCTCTGGTTTTCATCCTTGATAAATTCTAAGTAACATTTGTAATTCTAACATCAAAAATATTTTCCGTTATATCCTAAACGTTTTGAAACGAATTTCCACTGTTAAATCCGCTATTTAAGTCCCTAGAATTTTTTTGGCAAATAAAATAGTGGCAGTTAATCCCTTTTTTAATATCATTACTTAAATTATTTACTTTTTTAATGTTCAGAACTATTCTTCTTTCGTCAACATAGTGCAAAAAAAAATACGAAAAAGTTTTCCCATTTCTTTTTCTATTTTACAAGAAATATAAAACGACTTCAACTATTGGCACCAAAATATTTTTATTACACAATATTTATCCTGATTTAATATCAAAACAGTCAATACCAGTTAATAATGTGTGAATTTGATTTAAGTTAATCTTATCAGACTATGTCGTTATTCTTAACATTTTCTTTTCATCTGTATCTATCTAAGATATTGTGCCAGAAAATTCCGTCATTTAAAATAGTTTAGCTCATTCTACAACAAATACCTAAGAATGGATGGCGCTTAAAAGATTACAATAACATAATTCATTTCCCGCTCCAACTAATCCCACCAAGAGCCTTTGTAAGTTTACGTTCGTCTTAGAAATACTCTAGTTATACATGAATGATAAAATGGTTCAACATTAACAAATGGATTTTTAATATATTTCTATATTTTTTTTATAAATTATCAAAATTTTTGTAACGAAGGCTATATATTTTAGACAATACTTTATCATCTATGAAGCTTAATAACACGCGAAGAATTTCATCTTTGATTCCTTAAACGCATGTCTATAATAATAAATAATTACATATATATAAAAACATATAAAATTACAAAGTGAAGCTCCTAATGTATTTTTAATATATTTAAGGCTGTATGTTGGAATTTATTATATAAATATGATCTAAATAACATCGATGGCTTGTTGATGACAGAAAATGTCATTACAGCATTAAAAGCACCCTTATTTCGTTAAATTATTTTTTATGTGCACTAAAACATGTTATCAATTAATAAAAATCCTCTTAATAAGACGGGAGAAAAAACCTTAAGATTTATAAGAAAAGGAATAAGCACTACATTCAATATATAATTTGGCCGTCTTTTATATCTTCTATAGAATCTCATAAAATATGGATTACGTTACGTATGAATAAACCGAAACATAATGACATCTAACATGTAACGAAGCTATTATTTATATATGAATCAATCTCTAAATATGACTATTCTTTACGTATTTTTTCATGAATAGCTATTTTATAAACCTATCTCTCCATTATACTAAAAACACAGAAATATCTGCAAAAATAAGGGAGCATCTAATAAATCACAAGATAAAGAATACATCTTCCGTTAAACAACAAGGATACAGATGTCGGAGAAAAATGTCCGCCATTTTATCGCAGAGAAAAAAAGGTTTTGTCTCTGGAAGTTGAAAAACTTCTTACTTGGTCCGTATTGTTTGCGTAATTTCTATCTTTTATTGCTAATAATTTGTCTTTAATACAATAAAGTATATATATATATATCCAAATCTTTAAGATATTTGTTCTAGTAATATTCTTACTTAAATATTTTTCGTCAATACATAAATAAATTAAGCAAACATATCCCTACTCTACAAAGTTATCTTTAGAACTTTTTTCGGGTTTAGGGTCCTGTCTAAGAGGTCGGGTTGTAAAAACATATATTTTTTTAATTCGACTGGATAGTTCTTGACTGTCATAAAATTTTATAAAGTTGCATCAAAGTTGATGCACGGTAATCGTTTCATGTATACAACTTTCATGTATGCATGATGTAGGTGAGAACATTTCTTTTAAGTCCATCACAAATAACACACGAAAAGTCATTGAACTTTGATTCATCCACAGGTTTATCATACAGTCCACTCAACACTCGTCAACTAAAAAGCTCTGTCACGGAATTTTTACTCAAATAAAAAAAAGAGCATCACAGAAAATTTAGGATTTATGCAGCAAATTTGAACGTTAAATGCCAAAATGTTTGTTTTGGATTACAATGTTATCCGAAATAAAATGTTTACAAGAAACTTGTTAAGAACAAATTGTTGCTTAATATTTTAAAAGTCATAAGTAACATGTTTTCAACATTGAAAAAGATAAAATAAAGGAAAACTATATTTTTATTCTGATTTACACTTATTTGATACGTTCTGACATGCAAGTTGAATATTTGCATGACAAAGCGTTTTCAAAATGGACCACATTCTGGTACCAATGCAATTACGATACGGGCACAGATTATATAATATAATGTCACTTTTACCACAGTATAAATCTTTAAACTTGTGATAGTTACAGAAGCTGAATTTTTCTTTAATTTAGATGACTTTGACGTCTATTTATTAAAATTATGAAAACAAACAGACGGACGTATGTATTCAATATCTTTATTTGTTTATAAGATTTCATTATTCAATATAAAATGTCAAAAACATTGTGAAATGTAGAGGGAGAGCTCGTTTACAATTTAAATTAGTTAACATCAAGCTCCGAGTAAACGACAGAAATTTTTGAATTAATTCATCGTGAATATAATTAATTATTTAATTTTATTCATTCATTCCAACTTAGTTTAATATATTAATATGAATATTGATATATTACTAATGACAAAAGGTATGATACACATTAGCGTAATTGTTAATTTATTCACAAACTTTTAATTGGCCTCCCCCCTTTCCTTATCGTCCATTTTGGAAAAAAAACTTTAGAAAAAAGACAACATCTGGTTTGCGCTACATTCCATTTGCTTGAATATTTAAATACATTACAATTTTATTTTATAACACATATCATACGGTTCATCAAGCATCACTTACAATACAGAGTATAATATGCATTGATATTAGTGACATTAATATGTGAAAGCATTTATTAATATAAAAAACATCGGTTACATAGCGATTGCTATTTAAAAATTTATTGTATATAAACAAGCGGGAAGATTGAAATGTTCCACTGTGTTACTGAATAAACCGCAAAATGAAAAGTTGTGTGAAATTATTAATTTCAATCAGAATACGTTCACGTTTCAAGAAATAAGAACTTAAGTTGAAAAACAATATTTTAAGTCACCGAACATATTGGTTCCTTAAGAACTTTTTTCTTTAGTAACATCAGTTTACTCGGTTGAGAAATTTTAAAGTATCCGAGTTCGGACATGAGACTTGCTCTATAACTATTAAAGGCAGTCTCATTCAGGATAGATTTTCCTCTTGTAAGGTCTGCGAAATATATATATCAGTTCTACCACATTATATATTATACGTTTAAAGCAATGAAATTAAACTTTCCAAAATGCTAGGTATTTACGACTACTTTAACGAGCAATATTAAAAAAGAAACGATGGGCCCGGCCCCCGCACGGTGAATCCATTGAATGCTAAGAGGTTTCGTCTCTTATTGAAGATGTTTATTGTATTTCAATCGCTAGTTTTTATGACATCTTCATCCCACTATTACCTTCCTATCTTTCCACTCCATAATCTTAAAGTGACGTACCACATTAAGCTGCTTCTACTGATGTAGGGAACGATACTAGCTTACCATCAAATTGACCTTATCTACTCCGTAGACCAAAAAGATGAAATCCTTACATCCATTTACACAGAAATTTATGCTAAATACATAATATATTCCATTTAACATACGAGGAGTGTTCAGCAAAGGCATCTGTATACATCTGAGTAAGCCTTTTGAATTGGTTTCGAAATAAACCTGCACAGCTGATCAGATTACTTTGGGATATACAGTAATCTTCATGTAACTGACTTCTATAGAGCTAAAGATTGTGTATGTTAGTTTATTATAAACTTTAAATTTGAGTTATTTATTGGATACTAGGTTATAATGATGTCTGCATTGAAACCTTAATAGGATGGAATCTCACAGAAAGTAGTATAACAAGATGTTGCTTAGCCATTTAATGATTACTTTTGTACTGGCAGACTTCTAAATAAATGTTTGGAATCGTTTAAAATTAAGTTCTAAACTAAAAAAAAAAAAAAAAAAAAACAAAAATATCGATATCCTACCGACTCTGTAAATAATAAACATAACTTGTATCAAAGCTAGATGATTCTTAAAACAAAATGAATTATTCCTTGTGGACTCCAGCTTGTTTTAAATTGGAGGAGGAAAAAGAAATATTTGTCTAACAGTAAGGAAACACATACAATACATAAAAAAATAAATCAATTTATAATTATTTCAATATATATACAACAATTGCTAGCGTAGCTTTAGCACTGACAAACATTATTTTAGATGAAGCCATACCAATATTATAGGAGATGTAAAAAATATTAATGGCGGAGATCGCTGGCAATAAATCATCATTTGTAATGAACTACGGTCCAATTAAATCCATTGCAATGACAGTTACTATAACAAATAAGTATTAAATCTCCGGTAGCACACAGCATGATAAGTTGGCTCATCACATACCGTGTTTAATTATTCAACTAAGCATTTATCAGCAGTTCGTGCTTAGCACAGAAATTTACATTAATTTTCATTCAGTTATCATGATATATAAATCATTATGATAATTCAGATTCTATTGGACTATTTAAATTTATGAATTATTACACAAATAATGTTCTCAATTTGAAAACCACTTTCGGCGTCATATTTTTTATTATTTTACAAATTTCATTTAAATGGACGGTGTGTTGACATCTATATTTTATGTTTTATATTCATAATTTTGTTTTTGAATAAATTAAACGGTCGTTAGTTCGGCTTTGACAAAAAACCCTCGTTTAGAAATTTAAATAACATTATACGAAAGTCGAGAAAGCGTTACAAATTACTAAAGAAATAAAAAATGAATTTATTACATTAAAAAAAAAAGCTTTTCAGATACTTCATTATACATCGGACGTTAATATTACATTTCAAATAGCTTTCATGCTTTCTAAAGACACAAGAAACTTCTTATGTTAATATTAGTTAAACTTTTAGATATCGTTTTAAACTTTAAGCCTATCCAGATTAATGTTGATTATAAAAAAGAGAAAATATGTTTATTATGAAAAATAAATAAATTCATGACAACATTTTCGATTAAAAAACACTATTATCAGATAAACACAGTATAGGGGCGAGTGATTTAAATTAGTTCAGCAATAAGAACAACAAAATAATACGTTCTCTCCGACTTATAATATTTAATATTATATAATTTGTAAAACAAACAAAACTTTGACTTGAATAAGTATATTTAATCCTTTACTTCTCTCGGTTAGGCTAACGGCAGTGTTTTATATAAATTATTCTCCACGCGTAATAACTCCTACCATATTTGTGTTAAACCATAAGCGAGGATGGAAATCGTGTTAAACAAGTAAGATTCCGTTCACGTGGCACTAGCAACAACTATGTACTTCAAATAATACAGTACACACTTCCAATATTTCCAACAAACAATTGAAATGGGAACACGTAAAATAACAAGATGTATTTGTGAATGTTTCTAGAATTTTTATTCATATGTGTGAATTGAGAAGGAAGGATAAAAGAAAGGAACAAGTCACAGGAATATTAATTGCAGCGTGAGAATTATACTTCTGTTATATCATTTTAAGACATTGAACACCGGTCCCATAACAACCGTGTCATATATTAAGGTATTAGCACTGTTCGAGTATTAGCTAAAAAGAGTAAAATAAAAGTATTAGTAAACATATATATATGTATGTTTTTAACAGTAAAACAATGTGTAGCTTATATTTAAAATGAGATTCCAAAAAAAATATAGTATTTAAAATATTAAACTGTCTTCGAACAGTACATACATAGAACGTTAAAAACAACAATTTCAATATCGTAAGATAGCTTAATGAGAAAAGCAATTGAAAAGCGACATTCCAGAGGTCACAGTTTTGAATCTTAGTCATATAGAGATTTTTTTTATAAAAAGTAAGACAGACAGACGACGTGAAATATCAAATGTAGTTGAATAATATTTATTCAAACAACTTCAAGACTCTGTGAAGGTTTTATAGTTCCTGAACGAATTTCACCAGGAAACCTTGTCTTATAGTGTTGTGTAAAACTAAATAAAATCTTATGTTACACCTCAATAGGACTATAAAGGTGCATTCCTAAATAATGTCCGCTAGAAAATACATGTATCTATTAATTCTCAGCTCGTGTAAAATTTATTAATTATTTAAAGTAGAATCTTTTAAATAAAATACCTTTTGTGAAATAATCTCTTATTATAAATTTAAATATAAAAATACTAAGAGAGAACGTACAACGACAAACAACAAGATAAAAATAATCTTCTATACACACGTACAACAGGAACACAGATGACTGTGAAAAATGGCTGTCAATTTATATGATAGAAACACCAAAAAGGTTTTATAGTCATAGTAAAACTTTTCATAGTAAGGCTTTATGAAACAATTTAATAACAAAATAAAGTTAAATCTATTTTAAAAATCGAATTCTTAAAAAGTTATTTAACGACAAATGTTCAAAGTAAAAAGTTTACTAATTAAATTTTTTTAATAATGTTTAATATTACCAGGCCTATTAATTAGCATATATACGTATATATCATAGAATTTTTATTTTTGTTTTTTTTTTTTTATTTATTAAATAAAAATATCGTTTTATTACATCCACTAAAATTTATCGTAAAGCTTACATATGACTTATGCGATTTGAAAATTTTTCACGTAAGTAAAGTGTACTTATTGAGAAAAGGAAAGCGGAAAAATCCAAATGAAATAACCGCATTCTGTAGAACAGTGGATCTGACTTCTCTTTTTATATTTTTATAAGAAACTGACATCTGTTAAATATTTTAAAACCGGTAAATTTTCTTATGACGTAAAATTCTTTTAAAGTCTTAAAGATCGAAATAAGATCAGTACTTTTGAATCGCTGGGAAAACTTAAAGAATTTAACAGCCTGAAACATATTTATATTATCAAATTGTTTTTATATTTAAAAAACATATATTAAAATATAATATTATAATACCTTCACTTTTTACTTATGAAAAATAACAAAAATATTAAATTATATGAAAATTTTATTTAAAAAAAATCTCGTATTTTATTTGCAAAAGAGAGACTTTTATATATGTAAATATTATCATTTTAACTTGCCTTTAAATTAATAACTACAATCTTTAACCGTACTACGTCTTTCTAGAATCTCGTAGCATGACGTAGCACTACTACCAGATGTAATTTAGTTGGAATGCTACGGAGTGTTTGGTCTTATAATGTCGGGTAATTACCGAATGTTTGTGAAACATAGCCTTAGAAACGTGAAAAGGCTTACCCTAGATACCCCAAATGTCAACTCTCCTGAAATTCTCTCAAAATATGAAACACATAATTTATCAAAGAGAATAGTTTGTTCATATATTTATTGTTTTTTCGATAATTTATTTTGTGCTCAAAGCTATTTATTTGTTAATAAGTCAATTAAACCGGTAGGTATCGACAGATGTCACACTATCGCAGCATCCCGATCTCAATAAATCTGCTATGGAACTAATCCCGGAACCGTTCGCCTGTTATCTTGATAGCTTAGACGACTTTATTCCGGCTTCCATTTAATTTGTGATTTATTTAATGGAGTGTCATGAAGTATTGATTTTATTTTACTGACCGACGTATGAATGTACATGTGTGAATGTATGCATGCATGCATATGTTTATAAGTATGTAAACAACATTTGTAAGGATCTTTAATCAGTCTAAGAGAACCACGAAATAAGCTACTTATTCTGAACACTTTGTTTTTTCACCACCGGCACATTCATATATTTTTTAATTATTTAGGTCCATATCAGTTTCTTTATTTCTTGAAATATGTGCTGTAAATACTTTTATATACAAATAATATATATGAACAAGTAAAAAACGTACACCCGACAACGCCATCATCTACGACTTGATAAAAATAATCTGATATTACATTACTTGTAACATAAATTAATCATTGATAGATTTTAAAAACTTCGATTTACACAATTATTTCTTAAAAACAATACTCATATAAGATTTACTCAAAATAAAGGTCGAATTTATCAGTCGATCGCGATTAATAACACCGCTCATTGTCTCAAACAACTGGGAAATATATTACTCAGTAACAATGAGACTGATTGCTTCTGATGTTTATAAATGTTTCGATATTTAAAAAATACATAAAAATATTCTGATAGGGAAAAATAACAACCTCAGAGACAACTATAACTCACCCGAAATATATTAATATTTTATAAAGCATACATCGAACCTAATGTTTAGAAAAGAATTCGTATATATTTGGACAATCCCTATGATTTGTGACTTAACTCACGACCCATCCGATTTCTTTTGTATCCCCCATATTTAGTTACGATATACTTTTGGTCAGCGGATATATTTTTTTCTATATGAACAATTTTTTATTCTGTTTATATTATCTGCGATGCCGACAATAGCTTCGACTAGAGTGAGGTGAAAAAGCTTTGATGTATACATTCGAAACTTTATTATCATTTACATAAAAAAATCATTTTATACAAAGAAAACGTTATATTAAAGTATGTAATGAAAAAAATTACCCTCAGTATTTATAAGAATTTAGTAATTTTGCTCTTTCCTAGCCCTCGAAACTAAACGTCAGTGTAACAGAAAGGTTGAGAGGATTTAATTATAACTAATTATCTTCCACAAAAACACAATTTAATTACTTTGTGTGTTACAAATGAATTTTAAATTATTCATAAATTATAAACGATGAGGTTCGTAATTAATAATGCTTCTCTGTACGTTAATATAAAGTAAATCCTCAACTTGTATACAAAGTAGGAAATTATCATTTCATTAAAAGCAAATGAATAATATCGGTAGGTACTGTACTTGCTTGAGTTATGGACGTTCCTGTTAGGAGATAATTAGTAGATATTTTAAACCTACTGCTATGAAACTCTGCAAACGACTGAACGCGGTTTCATGTATTTCGTTTACATTTTTCCGACGTTTCGATTACTTTGCAACAACCGTGACCACTTTCATCTCGGCTGCCAGTAATTACGGTTACTGTAAAGCAATCGAAACGTCGCATCCGAAAAATGTTATATAAAAAAATGAAACCGAGTAGTTATATCCGAAAAAAATCAAATTTCGAATGTCTACTCGCAAAAATTTTAGATATCATTTATTTTTTTATAGTTTTTTTAGTATTCTCAGAAAAAAGAAATCTATTCGTGTAATAACAGTGATACGGGAATATTGTAAAGAGATAATATAACAGATAAAGTTATTCGAAAATTATAATCAAATGACATAGATTTAAAATTGGCTATTGGATATTCAAAATTGGCTTTGATTGGAGGGATAGCATCATTACATGTATATAATATTATTTAATTGTGTATTAAAATTACTTTCTTTTAATAAACAAAAATACATTTTCAGTACTTAACAAATAACTTTACTTGAACAATGATTACATGAGAGATACAATTGAATTTCTTCATGTTCACTAAATATTTGGTCTGAAAATCCTTTCCTAGTTCGTAACTTTGTTGATATATATAAATTTACACTTCCTATACAAGTTCGTACATAAACCAATCCGTGAAATTAAACTGACAACTTGGCTTCTTCACTTGGCAGGCATCTTGGCAAAATTTGGTGACTCGCCTTGAATGTATACTCCCAATAGTGTCCAGACATGGCATTTATTTAATAGTACCTATATTACACTCCCAATTTAAATAGCTCAATGACATTATTACACTAATTAGTCTTATCAACGACCTTAATAAAATTGATAATAATAATTTAAAATTATTATCTATAAATTTATGAGGAACTTTTAATATACAATGTGTTGAATTACTTGTTGTTTAAAATAAATATTAGAAGAATAATTAACTAACATTGTCTCTTCGTAGACGTCTCTAGCAATTACAACGATACAGGATACATCGCCCATTAGACGACAGGCGCATAGGACGCAGAGAGGAATAGATGCTGTTACGTCACCAGGATTGAGTGAAAAAGATTTTATCTGCAGAACGGAAGCTCTTTTAGAAAATTATTTTGCTGTCTCTTATGAGATCGTCCCAGATTTCTTTTTTAACTAAAAACTGGGTCTGGAAACGTTTACCGGCAACGTAACTTCTTACCCCTTTTAACCGATTCAACACAAAAGGATATACATACGACACTACTTACTTATTTGTGTATGTGTATAAATGAATGTCTGTAGTAACAGCAATGAAGTGTTGACACGATATTGTTATGGAAATGTTTGAAAATTTAATATTGCGTGACAAATATAAGTTATAAGCCAAATATTGATTTATGTTTTTATTGAAATTGATTTTCTAGATACTATTTTATTTGGTAATCAAAATTAAAGGGCTTCTAAAAACAAAGAATCCTATGAAGGACTAGCTTCTCCTAACAGCTTGTTCTGCTTCACTGAAACGCATTAATGAACTGTAATAATTTGTTATTTTTTCTAGAATGACTAACAAGGTATACCTTAATGAAATGTTAGACAAGGTATGAAGACGTCTGTCCATGAGATATAGACAAACGTCAATGCAAACATTCATACATACTAACATATTTTTAATATTTCTAAAGCTATAATAATAGAAATATATTCATAATGCGCTTAACATGGCCATAAAACAAAAGACAGACAACCTCACTATTCTATTCTGAAACGGTTACAAGTTAAAATAATGGTTCCAACGCGAAAGTCATTTATAACAGACGGGAGTTTATATGTTTGTAATCCGAATATCCTTCACCTCTCCAACTTCAACTCCTAGGAGACGCGTTGTAAATACTTTATAACATAGCAAGAATTCAAAACGCTAGACAAATTAATTCTAAGAAAGTAAATACAATTGTATAATCGTGGTGGCCTGGAGGTTGACGGATCGTCTCTCATACGTGAGGGCGAGGATTGGAAACCTGGCAAGTACCAATGTGAACTTTTCCGAGTCATATGTACTTTCTAAGAGCATATAGACACCACTGACAAACGGTGAAGGAAAATATAGTGAGGAAACCTGGACTTATAATTTCAAATTATAAGTTTGAAATCGCCAACCCGTCTTGAACAAGCGTGGTGATTAATGCCCTAACCTTCTCCTTATGAGAAGAGGCCTTTGCTCAGCGGTGGGTTCCGATAGGCTGATGATGATGATGATGACGACATACAATTGATATTAAAGTATATTTAGAACGGAACTTCTAATGTGGTTTAGAATCTAAATACAAACAATAAAAAAACCTCACATTTTCTCATGATAACAAAATCTATAGATGTTTTTGAAACTGAAGCCATCTCGAATTAAAATTATATAATATGTATAAATTGCACGCATCTTAGAAGTATGATGACACTTCCATACTACTTCGTTTATTATTTTTTTAAAGCTTTCATATCTACAGGTCGAATAAGAGCAGGGCTTATTTAGTTCCCAAAAGATTTTAAAAACTTTGACACTTCAAAAAAATTTGCTAATTTTATAACATAAACTATTTTAAGACAATTTTTTTGTTTCAAAATACTTTTCCTATTGGATATAGATCATAATTAACAATGATTTGTTGCGGTATAGTTAATTTACTGATTTTCTTGTTTGTCTACATAGAAATTTGTTTCTTATTGTAAGAAAAATTATACATTTTTTAAGTTATGAGATCTAAGACTTTCGCGAGTATTCATTTTAATGAAAGGGATATTTTCGGATTACTACGCGTGTTTTATTATTTTTAAAAACTATGTACTCCCGACGATGTGAATTCACATCTCGTCTGCCCGTGATCACGGTTGCGGCAAAGTCAACCGAAACAACAACAACAAAGCCAACCTAAACGTCGGGAGTATGTAGTTTTTTAAAAATAATAAAATACGCGTAGTAATCCGAAAATATTAGTTTCATTTATTTTTTAAAGTTATATAAATTCTTCGAGATTATATTAAATAATTAGGTAATAATTTCTTACCCGTACAAAACTAAATTTTACCCACACTTCGTATATCGAAATCTAAGTCGACAATCCCGGCACACGCAATTCTCCAAACCGTAGGGTTTAGAGCATTGCGTGTGCTGTAATTATTAAATAATTTGCGTGTTTGTAGGTTACTACAATGTAACAATTTTGTCAAAACCGACATTCAAGAACTGAAAGTATTTTTTTTAAGCCATTATCAGAAAATATTACACTTAAAGAGGATATATTTTTGTTATAGATAATATTCAATATATCTCTTATTTCTCCAATTAATTTTGTTTTATTAATCTACTTCAATTAAAACTTCACTTCACTTCAATAAACAAATGCTTCATCATAGCGAGTAATCGAAATATTCAATTATATTACACGCAAAAAGCAAATAAACCACCAGACTGTTTAATCATTAACTTCGACATTATATACAGATGAATAAAAATATATGGGTTATGAATAAAAACAAAATATCTTTTTTGTTTTTTAAATTTTTAAAAACAAGTTTTTATATCTCGCGTATTGATTAAAGAGGCTTTATGGAATAAATACGTCCATACATTCAATGTTTAAGCTTTAAATAAATACATATATGAATACATCAATATTAACATTAAAAACGTAATTCTTAACATATGTACACACATAAACCGACGGTAACAATCAAAGATGGTAACAGTATATTTTTTCACTTATTATTCCGTCAAAATGGAAAGATTTACTCGTCACGTTTATATATAAGCATCACCACTGTGTGAAGCGAGCCTTACTTATTGAAGCATCACTTAAAACATAATGACGTTTTAATGAGTTCTCCGCCAAAATTAACAAACAGTCGATCGATACGACTGATATATTGTAACACTAAATACGAAACATATATAAGGCCTTATAATGTTCAATTTCGTTGGCTTTTCACTTTATAATTATATATTGTTGTAAATAATGACTATTTTAATGAATATGAAATAAATTACATATAAAAATATATTAAAATCTTATTTTATTTGGTATATTGCAGTTGCAGTTACGACTTTCTGGATATAATAGAGTCCGGCCTGGAAAATATCACAGAATACGGTCCAGTGGAATGGATACCCCATGATCATCACTTTGGCTCCGAAAATGAGGTAAAAATAAATAATATAACGATTCACTTCTCGTAATCAAAGAAATTTTAATGAAAAAATTTCACTTGTAGCGTTACCACGTTACAAGTGAAATGATCTCTCTGAAGCTACGCAAAAGAACGACTGAATTAACTATCTTTAATTGCAGCAACAAAGCTATTTTGCTTGTATAACGTTCTTGACGTTACGAATATATATCCGTCAAAGGACGTATCTTCCAATCTTTTAATTTTTTTAAATATAGTCTGGTTCGTACATAAGGCACCCAAAAAAGGTTTATTTCAAACAGGTTTGGGAGGAATTAGAAACTCTTTTACCGGAATCGGATGCGGTGAGTGCGGGCTGGTCACGAGACACTCACAGCACACGAGCGAGGCGCCTCTGCGGCGATTGGAGCGGGAAGCTTAAGCTGCTGCGCTACCAGTCTCGTGGCCACACACTGCGGCTTCGATTTAAATCGGACCACTCTAGACACTTTGCGGGCTATCGAGCGAAAGTAACTCTGACTGACAGTGAGTAAGCCTCAGGCTATATAAATTCAGTGGCCGTAAACAGTTTGTTCGAACAGTATTTCAACCGTTGCCCAATTCGCAAACCATGTTTTATAACTCTACACACACTTTGTTACTAAAAATAGTTTACTTATTCTCTAGTGTTTCTATTGATGCCTAGCAAACGTCGCAGACTGGAGCTAGTCTTAAATGAAGATGAATGTTACATAACAGCACTCCAGCCAGTCATTACGTCATTAGAAAGACTTCAACAGAATTCAAAAACGTTGTCGACCGCACTTTTCATAATTACTAACTCTATACAACGGCGGGCTTTATGTAACATCAACCGTCTTCCATATGAATTGGGAGCAGATTTATATAGAAAATAAAACAAGTTTTCGCTTATTGTAGTCAAAGAGGTTTTGTTAAATATTACAAAGACTGAAAACATATTATGTCTTTAGTGAATTTAAGAATATATAATAGGTATAAGATGCAAGGGTCAGAATTGTAATGGGCACTGAAGTTGAATTGCCATAAAATTTTAAACAACTTCCTTCGCAGAAACATGCAGTAAGCTTAACGCAATTTTCAGCAACCTTCAGCAACTTATTTAAGGTTCAATATCGTTACCCTTCCAGCGTAATTCAGTTAAATTTGGTCCAAATAAAAATTCACATGGAAAATATGAAATGCAACATTATAATTGAGATGCAAATCCATCCGGCTAATTCATTTTCTATTCAATTATATTACTTTCTACTGGCTCACAATTACTTTACTATAAACATATTATTAGAGGGTTATTTGCTCCACACATAGACTTAGACCCCACTCCTTCTTCTGTCCTCAATCTGGAGACACGTCACTATTCATTTCATATCAAATAATCAAAGAACATTGTTTTTCAATTCCAACTTCGGACTTCTGTTGCCGCCTTAGTTTTGAATGGTGCTGCATACAACGAGTGCGGAAATACATCTACTTCCCACACGAACAACTCGCAACTTTGTTGCTATTCAATAGAATTCTAAATCGCTTGTCCCACAACTTGCCAAGTTCTGTTACACGTGCAACTTTCCTCCTACCACCAATTGCCAATGCTCACAGCGGATGTTTTATATTTAACGGAATAGAGTTCATTTTCGGTTGTTTTTGCAGCAAAAATCTTTTATGGAATAAACTCGTAGCTTCGCGCTAATGAACTAAATTGGCTTACATTTCACATAATTTTTAATGGGCAATCAGCTTTATTGTTTACGCAAGGTTAGCTTTCATTTTTAGCTGTAACTGTTATTGTAACTTTACAAATGAATACTTCAAAAACTATTCAATTTGAATATTACGCCAAGAGCTAAGTCGTTACCATTTAACTACATAATTGAATTATGAATTAAGTAGAAGTGCTTTTGACATCGAATTAATGAATCAGATGGAGTGTCTAGACGGTGTGAAATTTAGGCAATTTATTATCAGAATTGCAATTACATTATCATTCCTATCGATTTCGTTTCGATAAATAGCATTGTATTTCCATAGCTACATCTTATAGCTCGTAAATTTGTCGTAATTTTTTTATATTACCAATTAGGCTTGTTTTAAAAATTATGTAAACCATCGCTGATAATAAAGTAAGCTGCGTCTGTACAATTTCATTCGATAGCAAAAAACTTCGTTAACTCGTTCCATTCACTCGTTCAACAGTAGAAAGAATTTTCAGCACGAATTTCAACGTACGCTCCAATTTAAGTTTAAAAGAGCTACATCCAATATTAAACAACATAAGGTATGAACGAGTATTGAATAGGTTCTCTTCTCCTAATATTAGCGTGCTACAATACAAAATGTTTTGAACACTGCGACTCGCAAAATAAGTTACAGTTCTTTATTGCATTATACTTCTAATAAAGAGTTAAGTATGTGGGTAAGTTAGTAAGGATACACTAACACGTAAGCATACGCTTACACATTTTAATTTCATAGTTATCCTATTGACTATAACACAAATAAGTATTTCTTATATTAAAATATGAAAGTATAGTTTTTCCTAAGTAGAACATATATATTTTTAATCTTTTGGTAATTCTCAAGCATTGGAAGTACATATCCTATGATATAAGAAAATATTATCTTCATACAAAAAAATATTGAAAATTTTCAATTCCTGTATATCAAATGCTATTCAATATCGCGAAATACCTTGAAAAATAGGAAATTATTACACCTGGATTATACGTCTGTCATATCAGTGTGCCAAGTTTATTCTTAAAATATAAGGCACATGGGTGGTGTACGAGCAACAACATATTTTAACAAACTACGTTTAGACGATAAATTTTGAGCATAACGTAATATGCTGATACGCTATACCTATTTAACTAAACTTTGTAGCTTGACTGACACATAATTTAATTATTTTTTTAAAGCGACAACAAACTACTACATTTTTTAATCGAGATTGTCACGTGATTAAGAAAAATATTCTCAATGATCTAAATCGTATATATATGAATAGCATTATTCCGCTCTTTGAAAACATTGTAACATGTGTCAGGATCTGCTATTGATATGGAGTCGAGATGATCCACTGCAATATTTTTTTATATTCTAAAAATATTTTCAACGTCTCATATGAATTCAAATTAGATTTTATTATGTTAAAGGGACTTATAAACTTTTGATTTTATGTGTCCTTCTAAAATATATTTATACAAAGAGCCTTAACTACCGTAGTTCATATAGAATCTTAATCCATCTTATTGTTTGATGTAAAATAAGAGATAGATAGCATAAAATAGATCGGTTCTATCACTATTTGTGAAAACATTAACAATTACACATTAAAATATAAGTTACCTTAATTACTTGAACTAATTTATATAATTTTATTTGACATAAAATAATCTTCAAACAATTACTCTCGGTCCATTAAACGTGGTCCGACTGTCATTTATAATGTACAACGCTTCAAGACTCAAAGCCCGAGACATACCTTACAGATAGATAATACTATGACAAGTATTATGAAAATACCAAATTACTTAAGATTCGACCTTAAATTCATTCATGGTTATATATGAATAGATTTTTTTTTAGTATTGTAAGGTTTCCTATAAAAAATATTTTATCTCGAACTTATCTGTCAGACTGCCGTGTGTCTTCATTGTGTAACAACTTCTATTCTCTCTCTAATACAACTTCTTAGTAATATCCCACTAACTGAAAGCATTTTTTCATTTAAAATAAAAATCATATACTATATTCCAACTTTACATTCGCGCTAGCGAGAATTGAAAATACCTTCTCATTCGGAAAACTAATCATGGCGGCATTCAGTCTATGATGGCAATAATATTTATGTAACATTGAAAAGCATCTCATATTTTCTGTTCGTTTCCGTTCTAAACGTTGCTTATATTGGAATTATATTTTATAAGTCAATATAGTTTTGCTCCGTTTCAAGGAAACATTTATGTTAGGACAACTTGTAAATATTGCTTCCATTAAACTTAAAAGTTTGTCTATATCTAGTACATAAAAAAAACTGTTTCGTTTTCTTCATATTTGTACTGAGTAGATTTGATTTTTTTATCTGGGATGCTTATTTTTTAGTATTATTACATATCGGATACTAGTTCACTATTAACTTTATTCCACAATCGACAAAGGACAACATTGTTCCCTTTAAAATATGTTATCTATCTGTCATGAATGTCAAAAATTTGTGTTCTGAAAAAAAACAGTTAAACGTCAACTAATCATATCATTATATTTTCATTAACAGCACAGTCGTGTATGGACGTGAAACAGGTACTGTTCAACGGTTACTGCTACCTTTTCTCCGGCTACCCACAGGCTTCTTGGTCAACCGCGAAACAGGTAAATCTATAAAAATAATAAACATAACACTATCATTTAAATATAGATTCAAAATTCTTACATTAGACAGCATTAGTAAAATGAAGTGACCGTAGGAACTCTGATATATTAAATATCTAGTTACATTAAGCCAGACGCCGGAGTCATTAAAAACCACTGATGTGGTAACTGGCGTTGTTCCCAAGTCTATATTCTATATAATTAAACAATACTCTCCAAGGTGGCCGTCTGTCTGATAATTAAGACAATCAAACACTGTTATCATAAGAAAAAGACCCTCCCGAGTTCGTATTAAGATTTAAATATTACATTAATATTAAGTTCAATCTATAAAAGGTGGTTTAAGTGATCGGTCTCCAATTAAATATCCATTATATATGAAACAATTCTATATTTAAAAAACACCTGGCCGTTACAGAACTCGACTATATTTTATACAATAAAAACTACATTACAATGTGTATTTTAAAATGAATAACTCGTACAGTTGGCAGTGAGAACGTTACCGACCGCTAATGGCTGAAAGCACTTCATGCCCGAAATAAAGATACATGTGAAGACCCGTCGCATTCATGAGCTTTTAAACAGTTTTACAGTCTTAAAACGTACCAACACTTACATCTGCCTCTGCATTAATTCTCTTTTAAAATTTCACACAGTAATAATATCTCGATCTGCAATTTACAAATACATGTATGTGTATTCGACTGTCTTTTATTAAAAATTAAATATCCGCTGCAGAATATGACACACGTATTAACTATATTTTTATTATTTTTGTACGATTCAATGGAGAGCGAATATCAATCATAAAGTATCTATTGATTGACTTTAGATTACATCGGATCGTATTTGAGTACAGACATTTTAATAATGGATAAACAGGCGCCTCGTAGCGTTGTTTATTGAAAAACATTAATTCATATACTTTTTGTTATCTTCTTTAAAATAAAAATGTTTCTAAGAAAACTATATTAACCTGAAGATCTTATTGCCTTTTCTATGGAAGTGCCATGTCACTTTCAAACTTAAGTCTAATAATTTTAATGTAACACTCCACTCCCGTTTAAATCCTTGCCTCGATGAGACTACAAAGTCAAAGTTGATCATATCGTGACATTAATTTTAAAAAATCGACATATTTAATTGAATATTTCACCAACGACAGGCTAGACGGTATATGCGTTTATGGTAAGGGTCTATTTGTTTGTATGTATATTGTATATTACAATTCATCTTACAAACCGTCTGACCAATACGGGTTGGTTCTTTCAGACTTTGACATAATCTTTACAAAGTTGCTTTAATTTCACGGAAGAGAGAGTAACGTTACTTCCTTGTTGGGCATGAGTTTTTCATATGGACTCAATTTAATGTCACTTTAAGATTCATTCAGAGTTATTTTTTTCGCTTAAAACAGCAAACAGCAACCTTATAACAAAAAATCTTGATAGAGTATTTAAATGCTGTTATTGGCCATTTATGACGCAGGACGTAAGTGTCACTCGCGCGTCTGACACGAGATAGTGCTTTAAGTAGCGTAAAAGTGTAGTGTGCGTCTTAAAAATATCAAAATTTTTACGTCACATCTGACATTTAAAAGTAAACTGAAGCATAAAAGATTTATAGGACTGGAAAACTGTTTTCATTTTAAATTCATAAGCGCAGTGAAGATCTTAAATATTTCCACTCAGCTAATTATATTCAACAAGATTTTAACGAACGATTTAATTTGATTTTCACCGTCGATGATCGCGATATTCATAATAATTAGAGCTGCAAAGTTTTCTCTTTTAAGTCCCTCCCAGGTCGCATCAACCGACAAGTAGTCCAGGAGACAGCAACGGATGAAAAAGAAAACTAAAATAGGAATTTTAATAATACATGTTCAAAAGATTAAAAAAAAATAAGTTTGTGGTTTAAAAAAACATATTAGAAGCAGGAAAAATGGCAAGTCATAAGAAAAATTTTCATATTGATTTATTTTAATTATTGTTATATATATATATATATTAATATACTTATATTTTCATTCCTAGCTATTATTCTACGTGAGTTCTTTTAAAGAAATGTTTATCAGCTCCCGATCTAAACTTCCTCCCAAGTCGACGTAGAATCTAACGATCCAAAAAATCTTTCTTACTCCATTTAACAGATGAGTTTGGATAATTTTTAATATTTCTTCTCGTTTGTCGTAACTTGACTTTGATGTAAGACTCTGGAACATTCAAGTAAATAAATTCAATTTACATCTTATCACTCTATTAAGTATTAGCAGAATTTTTTGCGGATTGAACCGTCTTTTTAATATGTGCATAATAAAGTCACTGTGACTTCATTTAACTGGACTTCCTAAAAGTTTATATAATTTTAATCTATGGAGGATTTTATAAAAGTACTTAGTTGCATTATTTCCAAACAAAAAGCTTCATTTAGAATAAATAAGTAAAACAATAATTTACGAGTAAATATATAGCAAATAATTTAAATATTTTGTTAAACCTTATGTGACTTGATAAAAACCCTGAAATAGGTTTAATTCTAACAAACATTTCGGCATATTTTTTTAATTATACCAAAAAAAGAATCATTAGAAGAATTTTGCTTATAAATTTGTTTTCTTTGTAGGTTTGTGAAGGTCTCAACATGCATCTGTCTTCGATACATACAGCGGAAGAGGAGCGCTTTATAGTGACCGGTATCAGACAATCCAGCGATTACAGCGCTGGATCTGTATACTGGCTCGGTTCCCGTCTAGACGATAATGCAATAAGTTGGATCGATGGAAGCACTTTAGATTACCAAGCCTGGCCTCCTTATAATGACACCGAGGAAGTCGAAGACAGCTGTTTAGGTGTTCAGGTGAGATAACGACAGGATTTAACGGATTTTACTGTTGGTGACTATCTGAGTATGTTTGTATGTGGTTGATGACATGTATAATAATGGTCAGAAGTAAATAAAACACACAGAGTTTATAAAATTTAAAAATATTTTTTTTGTATTTAGCGACTTAACGGTTTTCTTCATTAGATAATACAGCAGGACAAAAGTTATATAACTAATCATTTGCATTTTATTTCATCGCAATCTGTTAACAACGAGTCTTGTTCAGGACGTATTTAAGCAAAATAGTCACGTCCTTAGTGGCGTTAGACTACTCGGTAACATGAGATAAACAAATTAATGACCGACATCACACTACATTACTTGGGTACATCTTCTAGACTACAGAAAAGGTTTTATATTTACATTAAATTAGTAAGATATTCCTTATTTATGAATATTCATTGTATGGCAGAAGAAAAATACAGACCTAAAATTCATAAATAAAGATCATCGTGATTCGTTCATTTAAATCAAAACAAACTAAAATAGAATTTTTTTTATTGTTACTTTTAAAGTCATCCATATAAATTCATATTGTGTAATATATGTAACAAGATAATTTATACAGAAACGGAAATCTTAACTATGGAGATCATGTCTTAGAACTCACCTTAATTAGGGAAAATGAAAAAGACACAGAGAAGACACGGAAAAAATGACCTTTAGCAGTCACAGTATATACATCTACTCAAGTTATTACTTTATCTTATTTGGACCAGTCCTAACAGTGTTAATAACAGTAAAGAAACAGGATTGAAATATTCAACAACTCTCATGACTAAAGAAGTTAAATACTGATGCTTCTAAAAAATTTTGAAGAAAGAAAAAATAGGTTCTAAATAAACATAAAACTGTTCAGAATAATGAAAGACGTTTTATAGGTTCTTATATAGGCTGTCCCAAAATTAACGCAAGATTGCGTTATATTATATATAGATAATTTTGATTAAAGATAATCTTGCGTTAATTTTGGGACACCCAATATATAAATTTGCCCATATAAGCTTAAACCAATTTTGGAGTAACCAAGCAGAAATTATTAAGAGTGATATTTCTTTTTTACTACTTCCTCTTTATTGATACTTCTTCTTCTATTTTAGGAAAAGTTTAAAAATTTGCTTAATACCCTCAAGTACGGCATGTAGTCTTCGTATATAGAACATGGGAGACAAGTGTTGGTACATTTTATTTCCTGATTCTCGCTTAATAGTTCAAAAGTAATGACATCCAACTTCATAGCTCAATTGAAACCGCGTCATATTAAAAGTCTGTAGAAAATCGTAAAATATTCCCTGTCTATGGTGTTCTCAACGTGTGATCCACCTCTGAGTTATTATGTATTTCATTTCTTTAACGAAATTGAGACGTTTCAAGTCCATTAAATAAAATTACAATAAGTAAAGACTCAATTATAATCAAATTCTCAATTAAATTAAATTACCTGACTAGGAATTCCTCAGATCAATATAAAATTGGCATTTGGTTCACAATTTATCATTTCGAAAACACTGATTTACATGTCCTCAGTGGAAAACCTCTCCAGTACCCTCACAGCCATCGGGACTGTACTGGACTCCATACAAGTGCTCGGCCACTGGTGGCTACGTGTGCAGGAGACGCCTCACATCAGAGCACGTCCTCAGAAATACTACCGTCGAGGGCACTTCGGGTAAGTAGGAAACACCGCTAACAGTGCTTTAGCTGAGTTGGAGTAACCTCAATACAAGTGCACACTGACATACGTGTGCTGGCTTCATCACAGTTATAAGCACTTGGTAAAACTGGTTAAGTCATGGGCAAGCTTAAAACGCTTTTAATTGAGTGAGGGAAACTCAAATAATCTTGAGATTGTTTCATACTTAAAACTTTACCCGTCACAATTACCTCAAAAGCATAATAAATTACATGAAAGGTTTTCCGCAGATAAAATTCAGAAAAGTTCTCTACTTTGTGACATCTGATTTAAATAATTTATGTGCTTGTTGGAATTGAAAATTACACACATACATGTTTTTGCGAAAATTTCTTTGCTATGCGATTTTTAAGAGTTCTTTTTTAATCTAAATACCATAAAGGATATTTGTATTAAAAATACAGGTACATAGTTATAGTTTTGTACAAATCTCTGAATAAAAAAAGTTTTTTCAATTTATTTATATACATAAAAACATCTTATACTATTGCTTACGTAATATCAGTGACATCGAGGAACATGTGTGTATATTTAACAACTTTAAACATCTATGCAGGTACATTAAGGAGTCCTAACTATCCCGGTCTGTATGACAACGATCTGGATTATTGGGTTCATGTCAGAAGTGCCCCGGACACACGCCTAGTATTCGTTTTCGCTTCCATCAACTTGGAATATCAAAACGACTGCCTTTATGACTTTATAGAGGTGCGTATTTTGATAGACTCAGAACCTTATTTCAAGTGCGACGATGCTCTGAAACGCGTAAAAAGGTGAACGGGTATCAAAAAGACGATTTAAAATATCTGCTTTTTTTATGTGGACTTATTCTAAGGGGATTTTCAGAAAGGAATGTATTAAATAGACTTTTTATTTCTTTAACCTTAGCGTGAATATCAAAATTAACTAGAAAGGTAACTTAAGTTAACGGCTTACATACATTTATTTAGTTTATTAGTTCTCATACAAAACAGTTCAGTTTCTGTACCAAGTTTGTTTCGCACGGAATATCCACCGTTTCTTATTCAATAGCCTGCATTAATACTATAATGTGTACCCATACAAAAAACTATTGACTTTGCCGTATTTAGAGTGACAACGCCAACTTATACTAAGCGTACTGGTTGGTAACGTATTAATAACATTAAGATAACATTTTATGTGTGTTCATACTGACACTAGAAGTGTCTCTTACTTGATAATAATTCTAATATTATTGCTTTGATATGCTAAAGTTTTATTTTGAGGAATGTTAAAGTTCATTTTTATTGTCTCGTTCTAAAGTTACGAGATCGTAAAGTCAGTTCGAAGTCATCGAGATACTGCGGTTCGGTCGGAGAGACGAGATGGGTCGCCGCCACCAACGAAGCGATACTTCACTTTCATTCTGACTATAAGTATGTTTAGCAATTAAATATTCTATAAACTTTTAATCTTAACAATTCTTTTCTCAGATTTTTTTTATAAATAAGATAAGTTTCTTTGTTTTGCCTCTACATATTTGTTACGTAAAATAACGTATATAAAATTATCTTAATTTCGACAAATTGTTCTGAAAATATGTTATTAAGTGTTCGTGTAAATTGTGATATAAAATAAAGTTCTCACTATCGAATCTTACAGTAATGAAACCTCAGTCAAATCATATGAAATAATCTCTACATAAAAAATAATTTATACATACATATTATATTAAAAATCCGTAATGGGATCGGACATTAACAGAACCTCTCTTCAACAGTACCCAGGGAGCAGGTTTCTCAGTGAACTGGTGGGCGGTCGAGCTGGCGGGATGCCCATCTCAGACGTTCACGTCCAAGGAAGGAATCATTCACAGTCCTAATTACCCCCACTTTTTACTACCAGATATGGATTGTACAATCGACATATTTGCTCCAGCGGGTAAGATTGTAATTTTCAACAAAATGTTAAATTATTATTATTTTAAAACATACCTATATTCTTTTTCATGTTACAGGAAAAAGGGTGTACTTAAATATTAGTTTTTTTGATTTCGGGTATGGACAATTCGAGAACGGAATTCCGAACAACGTGTCGGATGTCATATCCGAAGACAATTATTTAGAAATTCAAGTCGACTCTCAAAGTCGACCTATAAGACCATTCCAAAATTCAAAAATTTTAACAAACGGACTGTTCGTGTCACAATCTGAAATCATGAGAATACGACTGAAAACTGGGGAGAACGTTACCGGGATCGGATTTCTTGCTCATTTCAAGACTGGTAAAAAAAACTTTTAAAATTAATTTTGTAATTAAAGTACTTCCCCTAATAAACCAATCTTTTGTTCAGTGTGGCATTTAAATGCTTCCATCACGATCAGTTTATCGAACGCCGGTCGTCTGGCTTCTATAAACTATCCAGAGATGGGTCCGTCCCGGAGTACGCTCCGCATGCGACTGGTGGCTCCTCACGGGCACACGCTCGCAGTAGCGTTCAGTTCCACTGCCCTTGTACCAGCTGGTGAATACCCGTGTGGAAGGGAGGCAGGCTGGATCGAGGTGGGATTTTATTGTGTTGGTTAATAATAAAATGCTGAAGATTAAACGTTGCTTCTGTTAAATTTTACTTAATGTTTCTGAAAAACCTAGTAGTTGAAATAAATAAGTCTTAAAATATCCATATAAATTATTTTGCACCAGGTGGTTGATAGTTACACGGACAATAATGGCACACAATGGACTCTTTGCGAGGCGAACCTTCGAAAAAGAGCCGTCGAGAGTGCTCCACTTGTCATCACCTCATATTTGCACTCATTGATAGTGACGCATCACTCTGGTGAAGAACCTATGGGACTAGACGTAGCTGTAGTAGTAAATATTGGTGAGTAAATAAACTTATCTCAAAAATAAATATAAATTCAATGTTGTGAAATGTTTTTTAATGACGAATTTAAAGAAAATTATTAGAAAATAGTTAAAATAATTTCAGATACAGAATATCACAATAAGGTTCTCCTACTACCGGATGAAACTAATTTAGAGTCCTGTTACCCGAACCCGTGTCTGCACGGTGGACAATGCGCTTTTGAGGATTCCAGAAACATGTGTCAATGCTCAGGATATTATACAGGTAATTCACGAATTTAACATGCAAAAGGTGCTTTCTTTATAACGATGACGAGAATCATATCTTTAAAAGCTCATCTCTGATCTTTAACTTTTTATTTCTGTATACAATAAAAAATATAATGTTTAATCCAAACAAAGCACGTAACTTACCTTAAACTAAGCCTATGATTCTTTAAATGACAATGAAATGTTACACAGAACAACCACTTCATCCCTAAACGTTCTTATCCAGGTGTTTTCTGTCTCCTGACGGCATGCGAGCGATCCCCCTGTGTGAACGGTAACTGTTCGCTGGCGGCGGACGGTGCGCTGTGTGCCTGTGCTCGTGGCTGGAGAGGCCGGCGCTGTGCCGAGCGAGTGAGACCTTGCGCAGCGCGGCCCTGCAACCACCGGGGGGCTTGCGTTGAAAGGGACGCCGGCTTCTTGTGTCAATGTAACCCTTCATGGAAAGGAAAAAGGTACGTTTGGTAATTGAAACCTTTGAGGTCTTGTCTAAGTAAAAATTCTAACCACACATTGATAAACCAAATTCTTCGACACGAAGTATTACTTTTTTTGGAAACTTTTTTAACTGAAATCAAATAATGCCTGTTCGGAACAAATTCTGTATATCATTAAAAGTGTGTTATACCCAAAAATTTTCAGATGTGAAATACCTAATCCTACGCCAAATATCGTAGGTTTGGGTACAAGAATGATGCAAGAACCATTTTGGCTTGGTTTATTCGCTGTTTTCGTCGTCCTCGGTTTTATTGGCCTAATTTGGTGTGGAAAAAGACACTTCCCTGAAAAAATAGAAAAACTCCTAGCTGAAGAAGCCGACAGATGCGCGAGACGTGAGTTTGCTTATATATTCTTCATTACTATATTGGAGGACAAATCTTTAGGCTAACACGGAAAGAAATCAGAATTTTACATTGGAATTATATATTTAACACAATGTACCAGCTTTCACAGTTGAATCACTGGTCACATATTTTCACATATTTTATGAATACAGTCACCGTTCATTCAAGCTTTTTCTATGTCTATGAAATCATTACCGCTGTTTCGTTTCTTACTGCACCGTCTCAAATGGTAAGGACACATTTACAATTTATTTCTTCTATTTCTTATTTCTTTCTGTTATGAAACGGTATCAGAAACTGTATTATGAAATAATTTTTGGACTAAGCTAACTACGAAAATGTTGTTTTGCTACAATAAATATTTGATATATATATTAATATTTACGTTTCTGGTATCACAGACGAAACACAATTCTTTCAACCTTGCTATTTTAATTATACTATGCGGGATTAACACTTTATGCAATTTATCAAATATGAAAAGAAAAGCAAGCTATAGCACAATAAGAAGAGGACTTGATTAAAAACATTTTTTTATTTCATTGTTAATGATAATCTCAATATTAAATCTAATAAGCAAAAACCATCCTTAATAAATATTTGTGTAATTTCCATGCTTTGTATAGATTTCCATTCTATACGGGCTAATTGTGTGCCATCAAATATAAAATTGAGAATTCCCAAGCCCGTAGGTCCATGAGATTGTGTTTCCAAAACGCATTTTGGTGTGTAGATTACTGTATGTTGTTATCAATGTTTAATGGTAAAATCTCAACAGCCATTGGTATTCTTGTCCCTAGAATAGATGTTATAAATATCCGTAATCTTTCCTTGACATACATTGTTTTATTTGGACCATCCAAACCGAGAAATCGCTTTATGAGCATTGCTGTATAAGCAACCCATAAGTGGCAGTTTTATACATAATAATGTGAATCAAATTGGTGGTTGTCCGTCGACAACGCTAGCGGCGCGCGGCGGGAAGTACGCCGCGGTGCCGCAGACCGAGGCTAGTGACGGCGCGTTTGTCCACAGCGAGGACAATGGGCGCGGGCGGGGGAGGGGGAGGGGGAGGAAGTGCGGGAGGGGTGGCGGGTCCAGGGCCGGGGCCGGAGGCGCGCACACTGCTCACGCGGCTGGGTATCCGCAAGCCATCGATGACGGGGGCTCACCCGCGCGCGCGCACCTTTAGTTTGGACGATCTGTTAAAGCCGCCACACGGACGTAAGGAGTGGAGCGTGGGCCGTGCACTCCGCAATCATTCATCACATTCTCATTTTAAAACCATCACTGTTACACATTCTTGTCGGTTCTTTATTTTTTGTATTGTCCTTTTTATATAATTTTTGTTCTTGTGAATCTAAGTTTTGTTGTGGCTAATCAACGAGAACTGGCTTAGATCGCAAATTTATTACGAATACGTATATATTTGCATGTCTTCTGTATTTATATTTCTGTATTACTAAACTTGATATTTTATCAATGAGTAAATTATTACGATCAAACTGTTTTACGATCTGAAATTAAATGATATATCTTATTAGTATTATATTCATGTGTAAAAAATGTCAAAATCGTTTCTCAGTCATGAAGTTCATTCATTTGAAGCGCACCAGCTATATACCGTTGCGGAGGGCGCGATGTTAACTGTTCTTGGATGTAACCTGGTGTGGAATGCTATCCTAACCGTCTTGCCACCGACTCTATGTTGTATGCACCCTAAACCACTTAGCAACTCTTCAGTAGACGCTCCTTCCTTCGTTAGCACCTTACTAGATCGTCCAAATTATTTCACCAGATTATAAATCATCAGCGATATATCTTTATACTCTATACTCATAAGAGTTCTTTAATCACACACACTCGTTCATATTAGCAGTTTCAAAACTGAATCTGAAGATATGTAATCTGGTATTAAATACTAATTAGATGTCGCTTAGCATGTTCTGGACATCGTTCTGTGCACTACTTTTAACAACTCTTTCTTTTAAACTTTGTTATTTTATAATTATTGGAACCGTTTCAATGCTTTGATGACCGCCCATAACTATGTCCTTAAAAATTGTATAGTTTTTGCAATGCAGTCGGTATGAAGCTGAAGTACTTTCAATTTTTTTTTCTCGCATCTATTAAAAAACTATACACTTTGTAGATGACTCACCAACATATTTTTTATTTTTTTTTTAATATAAATATTAGATTGCATTTTGACACTTAACAAGATGAACACAAATTAAAATTGGCACGAAAAATACATTTAATAAATATTTTAAGCACCAGTATCCTAAAGAATTGGCTTCCATTAGTTGCACTTACTTCTTTTTAAACTTTAAAGCATGTTAGTAATTTTACATAATATTTGCAACTGAATACCTCTTGACGATAGGTACTGATTTTATTAATATTTATTTATCATGAACATTGTATGTAGTACTATTAATGTTTTTAAAGAATGTATTTCATCGATGCCATTTTTATACAGGATCTCCTTCGCCTCGTAAAAAACGCAACAATTCAACACCAACAAAGAAAAACGCAGCGGAAAAAAAACAGATATTACAGCAACTCATAAGCCCGGCGCCAGCCAATGATCACTCGAAGAAAATAAGTATGGGGGAATTAATACAGATGTCAGAGAAGAGAACACTGAGTACAGTAGAGAGTGCCCCTGCGTTTGTAGAATATGGATTAGACATTAAAGACACGTCATTCGCTAGTGAAGCCTCGTCACCCTCCACGTCACCGTCAATGCGTCAAGTATCTGACCCTAAACTGGAAAAGAAAGTGACGTTTGCAAGATTATTGAACAAAGTTTCAGCCGAAATGAGCTCGAGTTCAGATGTCGATATGGTTAATACTATTGCAATTCCGATGGCCGTCATAGCTGATAGAACTATAAAGACAAAAGCCTCGAGCACTCCACCCTCACCTGGTGTAGAAGTAAGATCCCCCCACAGTACGTCAAGTAATCAAGGAAGCGACTCCCTGTCCAGTCTTGATTTGACCTTGGCTAACGGTGCTATAAAGAAATTTTCTAGGTATAATGGCAAATAAGTGAATAACTATTAATGTTATTACGATGATTTTATTATCGAATCATTTATATTTATTTAATTTATCACTAAAATTACAGAGCACCAAAAATATCAAGCGCTGATTCCATACTCGCAATGTTCCGAAACTTTTCTTCGTCAGCTGCTATAGTTTCTCGCGCTTCCTCTGGAGCTATATCCGCATCCAGCACACCCACAGCATCATCACCTCAAGACGACACCGTCGATGGCGATGATCTGTCAATAGCCTCTTCACATATACCTTCTTTAGCACCCGATTCTCCCATTTCAAGACCACACACAACTATCGAAATACAGGTAAAATTTTGAAAGTTTTAATTAATATAACTGTCATTTCAGTAAAGAAATTTAATATACATATATTTTCAGGTTGTTGACCCACTAAGCTCTCATAAATCTTCTACATCTGGTAATCTCCTACACCCTCCATCCATCCTACTTGAAGTACCCAGTAGCATCAATAAGTGTCTGTCTCCTATTCGAGAACTCCCAACACCACTGCCAACTCCGCTCCCTACACCACTGCCAACCCCACTACCATCACCACGAATGCCACGGGTCAAACTGGAACAGGATATCAAAAAAGATTCTGTAATTTCTTGCATATCACCAAGCGAAGACGAATTAGAGGAGATAAGATATGAGAAAGCTGAAAGACCAACAATGGGACTGAGATTAAAGGTAAGATCATGTCGCGACTTTTTAAAATCACTATAGGATATATTCTTTATCTTTTAAAGATATTTATTGTAAATTTAATTTAACATTTAATTTTTTTTCTATAATTCACATAAATTTAATCATTATATTTTTAAAATAATAAAAAATATCAATTCATACAATGAAGCTATGAAGTAGCGAATATAAATTGAATTTTTCACATTTTCTTCTACAGCTTCGACAGCCGGCAGTGTGTTCTGAAACCCCAACGCCGTCCACTCACGTCACGGACTCACCCAGCCCTAGTTTTACACACAGTCAGGACTCTGAGAGAGAAATGTCACCTCTCTCCCCCGCCCCGCCCTCGCTGAGAGTTCCCGTCCTCACTATTGAACGACCCTCGCCTGGATCCCCTCCACCGAGAAGAACCCCACCACATTTAGACTATCAACCACCGCCATTAATAACAGTCACATATAACCCCAGTGAAGAATCAGATGAACCTATGTCACCAAGACCACCTCCGCCAACAGCAAATATGTGCTATCTGAGCCCCTTTTCGATGTCGGCAAGAGGAGAGAGAGCACCATCAGAATCTAATTTGTCATCATCGGGATACAGTTCAATGGCAAGTCCTGGCCCGTCGAGATGTGGGTCTAGTAATCCCTTGTGTCCATCTGAAATGGAAGATCCTGGATCAGGAGGAGGTCCATCTTGTTTTCAATCTAGGCGGAGACCACTCATGAAGACAAATTCAAGTCCAGCGGGCTCTAATGATGGAGGCAATGAGAGAAGAAGAGGTAGGTCTGATTCTGAAACACTTTCAGACGATCCATTGTTAGAATCCAACGACGAAGGAATCGGTACGGATGAAAGAGTAGACGATGTTCCTTCAAGTGCAAAAGAAATGGAAACTTTGACAGTGTTAAAAGAATGCTTAGATATACCACAAACAACTTTATGCTCCCCGAGCGGTGTCACTAAATGTACCATCGTAAAGTGCATAAGTGTTGAACGAGGTTTAGATGAAAAGGCGAGTCTTAAACCGCCAATTTTGTTCTCAGATTGTAGTAGACCATTGAGCCCTGTCAGTTCAAGAAGTGAGAGTCCTTTAAGTGACAAAACTGGTTTAGGTAGATTCTCTCCACAATTTTACGGTAGACAACTACCTTTTACTGATTCCGATGGACTTTATGATTTTCCAAGTTCCGAATGCGTTAAAGGCGGTAGTTGTAAGAGTGGGAGCGCATCTCACAGAAAAGCCGGTAGAAGAAGAGACAGAAAAACGACCAGGACAACGTCACATGAGCCCACAGGAACTACTAAATCTACTCTACCACACATGCCGCACTCCATGCATAATTTATTAGAGGTAAATAATAAAGGTTTAGTAAATATTTTCATAGAATAACGTTACATATTTCAAAAAAATTGTCCTCACATTTTATTGAATCGCTATATTATTCTACATTTTAATATCTATCTAAGGTGCCGTATGGCAATCGTGGTCGCAAAGGTGGAAGAAGGAGGTCGAGGTCTCAGGCGCCAGCTCTAGCTACCTCATCATCATCTGAAGAGTCTGTGTCCAACGCATCCGTGGCCTCTGTGGCATCAGCTCGAGAACTCAGACTACCCGACTTGGAAATGCAGGTGGATTATTAATCAGTGTGCTTTTGTTTTTGTAATATTTATTTCACGTAACCTTTGGTATGAATTTTATGCACTTTTTATATTAATACCACCGTTAATAAATTTGTCGTCATTCTATTGATCATTAGAAAAATTAACTTATCTTAATCATAACTCTATTTGTTATTAATATTGACCTTTAAATGTTTTAAAGGACACTAATTAATTACATCACTTTAACATACAAACTGGTTCATCTTTAGACAATAAATTTAATTGAAAATCCTCCACTTTATTATTAAATTTAAATCCTCAATATTTTCCATCTTCGTTTCACACATTTCTATTTTTACTTTGAGCTTCAGCACTTGCTATTTTATTTCGGAAAAGAAACTAGACTTGTATAATCACAATCATGGTCTTTGACACTAATTATTTGAATGTTTCTTGAACAAGCACAAAGTCTAGTTGTCTTCTATTTGATGTGATATGTTTCGCTTATTATATTTTCATTTTGCTATGTTTAGTATGTCTGTTCACAGCCTGAGCCTGTCAGAACTAAGAAGCCGTTGAAGCGTCAAAAATGCCGAAGCTCTGAGGTGATTGAGTGTAATCAGATAGCTTTAAAGAGAAATACGTCTTTTATCTTTTACCTTTATACTTCTTGTCTTAATCTCGAAATATTATGTAATCGTAGCCGTAAAATATTGAATCAATATAAAACAATGTCTATCAAAATTCCATAGTCGGGTTTCGAAGTTATGATGACGCTGAAGATTCCTAATGTATATTCCGAATGTTCTTCTTCGAGTATTAGACTGTTGAGCTTCTTCGAGATGTAGAAATTTAGAGTATTTTCCTGAAATCACCTCAGAAGTAGATGAATTGGCATTCATGTGATGTAATTTTCAGGACACGTCGTCTAAAATATCATCAAGCTTGGACCTAACCGAGGACTCGAAGAAACCGAATAAAATTAGCAAACTCCGGTCCATCGGAAATCAAATAAGGTTTTGATATTGCTACGCTTATTATATCTTAATTTTGCATTTTTCTATATCTATAATGTATTTATTTATCATCAACTGTCCTTCTTCGTCTTACGTCGTAATGAATTCTATGTAGTGATCTGTAGAAAAGAAATTAGCTTTGATGTTCATGGAATGTTTTGATTTACATGTAATCTAGCAATTACTACCGCTATCTTCTACGTGAAATGAAAACCCGTCGCAATGTGCAAAGCCAAGTCGTGGGATCGCTGGCACAGTTGCATATTATAGTAGAATAAAAATGAGTTAATTATATTTATGTATAAATTACAGATTTCTCCGTCGGTTAGAAAAAAGTTTAAAAATGAAAGAAAGCTACCCGGCGATCTCAGACGACGAAGGAGACGAGTCGTCCAGCGTGACGTCACCCTTGTTACAAGGTAGGAAGGACCTGAACCGTATGACGGGCCACGCGATCTCCGCTCCTCTGCTGGGGGCTGCAAGACCCAAGATCTCGCGACAGAGACGGTACGAGAGATCCCTCCTTGGCGAAGAGACGAGGACTTTGAGTACTGCGCCTGGCTACGATAACTCCGATTGAACTGTCTTTAATTTTAATAAATGTTATGTATCCTCACCTCAAACTTGCAGCGTCAAACTACACACGGAGAGTGTAAAGTTTTTTGTCGTTAGCGTACGTTAACACTAACTGGCGAAGATTCACATCTAAAAGACTGGAAATCTTCGTGAGTAGTTTCAGGATGCAAACTGGGGTGAAGATGCTGAAACGTAACTTTTTTATTGATACCTTTTTCTAGTCAATTTATATCTTCAGAACTGTTCGATGGAAACAATTTTATACTTGCTAAAGTCGGTCGGACGGAAAGCTGGATCCGTGTCGTGCAATCCTCGTGCGAGTGTTATTTACAAGATTCTAACCTAATGTGATATCATGTACTATAAAAGTAGAAAAGTTACTTTTAATTTATATTAAATAATAATAATAATGATTCGTTACTCTTTCGTTAAATTTTGATGTCTTCGATTTCGTAGATAACTTTGTAAATAATTTCCCGAAGCAATAACTTATTTTATAGGCGGTAAATATTTTATTGAAAGTTGTTAGGATATTTAGAATACAACCTTATGAAGTAACCTATTGTTATACTCGGTTAGCGGATAATTACGACGCATTTATGAGTGATATTCTGTTTTTTGCACTTTGCTATCATTTCTTAAATACTAAGTCTATTGTAACAAAGTTTTTTGTAAATATTTTTAAACATATTGCTCAAATGCATATTTTGTGAGCTGTCTTTTTGTGCACTTTTTGCTACTTTGTAAATACATGATTGTTTGTCGATGTAAATACCGGAGTTCGAGAGAATTTTTTTTTCTTTGTAACTAAAATATTTGCTAAAAGACTTGTAAATCGTTAGACGGTAAGATGAAAATAATTCAAAAGGCCCAAAAAAAATGGTATACCAAATGCACAATTACTATTACTCTTATACAATAAGCACATAAAGTATAGTTGTCAGAAAACAATATTACAATCGCACTTATTAAGAATAAAAATGTTATGTCTCTGTAGATATCTTCCTTTGCTCTTTATTTCTGAATATATAATAATTGTATACAAGTTGTGGCTTAGGAGCACTAGCGTCGCTAAATACAAAACTATGGCCTGTTTATTGAGACTGATTTTCTAAAACTTATTCTTAACATTGTATTTATTTTTGCTTGCTATATATTTCCTTACCTTCTATGATTTTCATAATTAAATTATTAATTCACAAAATATAATAACAAAATGGGAAACTTTCATTGCTCTCAATTAACTATACTTATTATTATTCCCTTCCGTTGATTGTGCCTTTGATCACAATGTTTTAATATGTCCGTTGCTTTCGTCTAACTTTCCCATCATCGATCTATTCCTTTGTTTGTCCAAATCATAGAATAAATCGCGAGCAATACTTTAAGTATCGGTAACGTTAATTATACATACATGTTGAAAACCGCTGTGATTGCTGTATTAGGATCTCATACACCGCATCTTCTAAATAACTTTCTTTTAAATAAATGTTGTTAACCCCTCATCCCTATACTTTTTTTATTCTAGAAATCTAAACTTCGAATTTAACATAAGTCATCTCGTAGGACCATTTACTTAATATTAGATAATTCACTTATTTATAAGAATAAAGTGCACCTTTTTAGGTTAAGGTCTTGATATGACGCATAGCTATTCATAGTACGACATTAATTATTTAGCCGTATAGAAGTTACTTGTGAAGCGAGTGTAATCTTTCGTCCGTTCCATACCTTCGATGAACCTAATTTTCTTAATTGTAAATAGAAATGTTTACACTTACACGTTTAAAGATGTATAATCATTATAATCACAATTTTATTCACCACAGTGTAAAACAAATAAATTTTGCTTGTTACTGAAATGTTTTATTATCATTAACCTACTTACGACTTAGGTCTGCATTTTTTTTAGCTTCGCACAGGTAGGCCTCGTTAGAGGGAGCAAATTTTAAGGTAACGAAAAGCTATTTTCTATTTTATTGTATATTACCTTTTAAAATTCATTCTGTAATCAATTTCCATTGCCTCGACCATATCACACCACTTAAAATTTTTCTTTAAGAAGAAAATTTTCCTTTAAAATAGTTGTTTTTTTTTTTGGCAAAAGCTGTTAGATAAGATTTAATACAAATTATCGGACGCTATTTTTGTCGTCTGTAATCGAAACAGAAAAACACAATACATTTTCTTTCCACAGCAACAAGTACTGAGGATATTTTGCTGAAAAGGTATGATGGAAGAGAAAATTATTTTATTTATTATCTATACGAATAAACCATTAAAAATAGTTCGCCCAGGATAAGTTTATTAATAGTGTAAAAAAGTATTTGGAGGATAAATTCGTTTAGGAATCGGTGAAGATTTATTAAAAAAAAAACCTATAATTATTTATATTATTTATTGCATATTTACATTAATAATAAAAAAACAAGTTGAAAAAAAAATAGACAGGGCTTTTTATTGCTTATTTTATTATTTAATTTATTATGTTGAAATACTAATACACACACACAATGAACTAATACAAATACGCTCCTGCAACAGTTTATACACAAGTTTGTATTGAAATCATTTAAAAGATAAAAATCTAAACAATCGCTCATTAAGGACACAGTAATATGTATTCTTTGAGGTTCAGAAAAGTATTTTTAACACAAAATACAATATATAGTTACATTTAGATGACCAATACTTTACATTGCTTTAAAAATCCAATTAAAATAATCTTCACACACACAAAAACACACTCACACACACATCGATAATTTGTACACACTGTTACAAATATGTTAAAAATTAACAAACGTAAAATTGACACAGCAATATGACCGCCAGTATTGTACCATCCATTATATAAAAACAAAAAGGACTCCAAACATAAGTTTGCGTAACCGAACTAAATACTGAACGTTTCGAGTGTTCCCTAAACAGACGTTAACGTTATCACGTGTGAAGATCTATTCGCGAGTAACTGGAAACGCATCGTATCTAGTTTAATAATGCGCACATGAAGTAAGATTACCGCTATCTGACTGACAGTACGTTCGTTAAAAATAGGATCAAACTTGTGTGAGCATCACCAATATTTAATATAAAAAAAAAGTTTTATCTAATGTTATGTCTTTAGCCTTGTACTTGACGGTTTTTAACGATTTCAACACAACACTATATACTATCGTAAAATAAAAAGAAACTTAATCATGATGCTTTACGGTCATCATGGCTGCCCTAGTTCCTATATCATAGCAAATCACGAATATAGCATTATGCATTTAAGTTTTTATTTGTACTAGATCTGTTCACAGTACGTTATATCACAAACCATTTGTTACAAAATCATTACGTCGATATAAAAATATTTTTAGATCAATTTTTACATTCCGTCGCGTCGCGGCTGTACTTGTGCGTGTCACATAGTAACGTACGTATTTAATACTTAATGAAAATAACTTAAAAAACAACCAACAGAGATCAAACATTATTATTATTACATAAGAAAAAAATTATTGCCATTTTTTTTATTATTTTTTTTATCTGTACGATATTACGTAAGACAGTACGATTATAATACTATAAAAAATTAAAAATTAAATAAATACATATCTCCTACACACTCGAGAACCGGTTCGCTATCTACAAGTTATTATGAAATGTAATTGAAAGTAATTTTTTCGCAAGCGCTCTCGACCTTGACGGGTATTGAGGATGAAGTTGAGAAATATATTCTTAAAACATACCATCGTGGATGCCAATTGGTACCAAAACCGCTAGGAAAATAGCAAAGTTCCTTAAAACTAGCCGCCAGTCGTCCGGAACGGCGTAGGGGAGAATGATTCCTGTTAATTTATGTATTTCGTGGGCGGTGAATATGAAAATATACGAGGTCAGGATCAGATTGAAGACAGGCACGCCGGGAACTAGGACCAACACGCCGTGGGTATCGGCGGCCAACCAGATATGCGACTGACTGGCGAACAATTCGAGCGTTATGGTCCCAAACCACGCGAAGAGACTCGAATGTCTCGTGCGGAGCACGCCGGACACGTTCCTCAATATGATGTACCCGATGATGGGCAGAAAGGTCACGTAGGAGTGTATCTCGTTGCAGTCGAATGTGTTGGTGCAGAAAAATGTGAAGGTTATGTAACTTCCGAGCGCGATGAACGCCAGCAGGGTAGCGGTCAACGCGATGCCCGGCGTGAACAGGTTGCTGTGGTTGTTGTCGTCCAGTAAGCTATACTTCTGCGCTAAAAGGTAAGCCGCCGCGAATATTATACCGTACGCCATCGAGTAGCTGAAATTAAAATTCCCGTACAATTTTCTACTCCAAAGGATCCTGGATAGATGAAAAATATATTTTCAATCTGTTTGCGCTTAAATCCACCAAATAATATACACGGGCTGAGACACGGGTTGTCGTATAAACATAATGTCAGCCTCCAACAGATCGAACTCCTCGTTTAAATAGTTTTCAATCATCATCATTGAAAAATCTATAGTAATATTTTTATTGTAATCGGGACAAATACCATAAATATTACTGAAAAAAAGTGCATCTTTTAAGTGAACTCTGATTTACTTTCGTGAAACTATCTAAATTCTCATTTTATTCAAATTATATTTATGAAGCAAAAAAAAAACTGCTTGTGAAACGAAGGCTTGCTTGAATTATTATGAACTATTATATACTATGAACTTCAAGTCCAAGTCTTAAACAAAAACATGAGAAATGGACCAAAAGTATGGAAAAATTCAAAAAATGTCCATCAAATATCCCATATCCCATATAGCATACTGACCGGTCCTGTTTCCAGTCCAGCCACCACTGTCGGATGTCGTCGTCGGAGTTCACAAACAGCGCCTTCCAGGGTCTCATGAGGAAGATCTTCTGGAAGAACACTTCGCTCATGTACAGCACGGTCACCATCGCCAGCAGGCCCAGGGTCTTTATAACTGTGTAAACAGGCTGGTAAGGCTCCAGGGTGTGAGGCGGAGAGAGTTGAGGAGGCAGCGAGAAAATCGCGAACATCTGGCGATATATACATGCACATTCTTAACCGACTCAAAAAATGATAGTCATGGTTTAACTTTTTGTACCTTGAAAGATACATCTGTCTTGCTTGTTATTGACCTTAAAGAGATCTATTACTAACTCTGTGTTGTAACTCTGTATTTGGATTTAATTAAAACGATACTCCTAAAAAAGTTTCACGATTATAAATTAAAAAAAATCATTTAAGTCCAAATGACCTTCGAGTCCAAAGACCAAATTAACCTGTGTATGAAAATATATATAGACTGTACGAAAACTCACCAAGGTGTACCAAAACGACACCAGCGGTATGAAGCTGTAGAACTGATACGGTCTGTTCATGGTCAGACAGAGGACCACGGTCAGGAAGTTCAGTCTGAAGATAACCCTGAAGTATCTCACGAGGCCCGTGTCCCCGGTCTTCCACGTGTAGTAGAAGTGACCATATCCGGTCAGGAACAGGTACGAGGACACGAGCGCCCTCACCATCATGTATATCGGCAGGACCTTGCTGGCACCTGTGACCTGGTACACCAGAATCACCAGCTGCATCCAGCCCTTCCATTCGTTCGTCTGTTCGCGATGGAGCACCCTCGAATGACTGAAACAACATCAAATTTGGACTAGGAATGACATGTTAAAGTTTTTGTATGAAAATATATAACTAAATACATTTTGATTCTTACGAATTTATAAAGTCATTCGACTAGTTCGATCGATATTATATTTTTCTTTCATATAAAGTTTGGAACTTAACTTTGATGATAACTAAGACCTATATAACATGTGATGGCTCTACTTAACTGAAGCGAACAAATATTGAACATTCCATATACCTGCTGGATCTAGATTCATCGGTAAAAAACAGTCCCAACGCGAACACATAGCCGACGGGTAGCCAAAAACTCCATTCAGAATAATATTTGTTTTCCTTCATGAAGAAATTAGTTCTATCACATAGATAGAAGTAGGCCATAATCATGCCCAATTTCGCCATAGCCACCATGGCTGATGGCGTTTCGTTGTGTACTGCGTTCACGAGAGCGTAACCTTCCATGCGCTGCTTGATGCCCTGCGACCACTTCCACAACCATCGTCCGCAGGCCAGTACTGCGCTGGTGGCGAGTGGGAAAACTCACTTAAGTTATAAAGAAGTTACGTATCATGTTGTTGGGAGCGAAGTTTATAAGTCACTGAGTGCTGCACAGATTTCAGACGGCTATCTTTATAAATAAAAACTATCTCGATTACATTTTTCAGTTTGATTGCCCATGTTATATATATTCGTCAGAATTTTTCACCTAATTGACAGAAGAGAATTTCAAGTAAATACTTAGCGCATTTTAATATGAAGAAAATATGAAAAATTCCTTATGTATATATATATCATTTCTATAACGTAAAATTTTTTGCTGTAGAAGTGAATAGGTACTTTATGCTGTGTAGGTTATCACAAAATTTTTACGACCCAAGGACCTGACCGTGTCCATTGGCGGTTCATATTCAGCGACGGATCTGACTCGTCATATAACGTCCTCCTGTCCCCTACTCCGTATATACACAACTCACCAGAGCAGGAACAACGCAAATGTGAGTAACTGTAGTTGTGTGCAGGGCTCGGGTTGGGCGCAACAAGTGCCGTCGTTGAAATTCATGTGGTCGTTGCAGAACATGTTGAGGAGGATCTGAGCCGTGTGCTGCAGCCCCGGCCCGGCGCCCGGGGCTCCGGCCAGGCGGGCGGAGTTCCATATCTTGGTTGCGCTGTGTTGGAGGATCTACAGCTCCGATAACATATTTTCATAGATATACGAGAAATACTTCTCTTATAATCAGGTCGAAGACTCGCGGGTATTCAATGAAATGAAACAAATATTTTTCGGAATTTACTTCGCTTTATGATTACTTTAAACTACATGCCGCCGACGATTCGGTCACTTCTTAACCGCCTCGATCTCGGGCGGTCCAGATGTGAATCCGGAAGATATTCGTTTTATTTCAAGGCATTTCTCATGTTCCACTTTTATCTTTCTTTTTTAGGTTTTCGTTGCAATTTTGTTTGTTTGTGTTCAGTGTCGATTGAATAACAGGGTGATTGTTTTTAAATTACATTTAGATACTCTACATGAAATGTTTATAGAAACTTACGCTTAAGATATCTAGTGAGACATTTCAAACACTCAACCAGATTGTGAAGAAAATATTAAAATTATAATAAGACTATATTATTAAACCGCTTAAAATAATATTTGAAATATTATTATGTGTGTGTATGTACATTGATCTCATTATAAGTAGCACAGTTGGAGCTCACCTCCATGGCAGCTCTGTTGTAAGCGTCTATATCACTGTTGCTGATCTTGACCGTCTTCTGATCAACGTCCTCCAACAACTTCCACAACACCTGGGTTCCTCTCCCCGATAACGAATCTATCGGCTGGACCAGCTGTGTGAGGTTCCGTTTATATTCCTCTAGTATAGGTTCCGTAGCGTTGTGGATCTTCACCAAATTGAGACCGATGCTAGCCACTATCACAGATGGAGGCCTGTCGGAATATTGCCTGATGGAAGAAGAAATTACATTATTTCAAAGAAAGAAGAATAAAGTTTTAAGTTTATCGCAAAAAGCGAAATACCCATCCTGTAGGAGCAGAGCCAAAGTTAAGAGCTTGACATTTAAACGACTTTGCAAAGCACAGAATAAAAAAAAAACAATAATGAATAGGAAGTTCATCAGCATTTTCCGAATTTAAAACTACATCTGGAATATTCCGCTTCAGTTGCTTCACTCTGGAAGTCGCAGGTGTAAATTGTTCTAGTTCAGACGAATTTCCTATTTCAATTTTGATCCAAACATTATAATAACTCCTCACACATCGCATACAGTTATAGTAAAATAATCATCTGTTGACATTACCAGCTCCTAAACTGTTCCACCATAGTCCTGGAGACATCTTCGCTCCATATGAATGTTACTGACAACTTTAATTTATTATCAACGTATGTGTAGTTCGGCTGATGGTGATCTATAGTTGAGTATGAAGAATCTAGCTTCAGGCGAGTCCTGAGCACACCTGGATAGGATAACACCAAGTGTAAAAAAATATTCATCTGTATTTATAAAAGAAAGTTGTTTTAGATACACCATTTATAACTCAAGAACGGCTGTTGGGATAACTGGTGGGGAAATGGCTTAGAGCCGGGAGACGGACATAGGATATTTAATGCTGTTCAATCGAAAAAAAACTTAATAAATTCCAATATCTGGTTATTTGTGGCCTCTGGGGCGGAATAGAGTTGGCCCGGTCAGCTATACATATATATATTACTAATGTCGAAATTAACGCGGACGAAGTCGCGGGCAAAAACTAGTGTCTAATAAATGGGCCTATTTTTGTATATTAATGTTTATGTATAATGAAAAATCTATCAAGACAAGTCCTGAAGTTTATAGATGTAAATTACGTATGTAAACATGATTATATTATTGAATTTTAATTATAGTATAACATGTATAAAGACACTTTAATTATTTATCATAAATTATCTCAGAATATGAAATCATTTGTCATAGTATGAGAGCATATATCTACAAACGGCTGTGTGATGGTAAAATATGTCTATAAGATGACAGAGATCATTTAAAACAAAACTAAGCAGGAAATCATTATATTAAAAAAAAAAACACTGACATTTAGAAAAGGTATTTCTGGAATATCATAGTTTAATATTACAAAGTAAAAGGCTTTGTTATGGCAATGAAATTAAAAAAAAAAAACTTCAAAATTACTACAAAAAGGGTCCTGAACAGTCACAGCTCATTAAAGCAATAACTTAAGTTGATTGTAGATAATATTGATTTCCTAATAATTCGCATTTATTATTAACAAAGGCAATATCTTATCAAAATGAACGGGCTCATTGTTGTAAAAATTAATTGTAGGGAATCATTTTTAATGCAACAAGTATTTGTACATGGTTCAAAGATAATATATAAGTAGAGACTAAACGAGACAACAGGAATAGTGTCACATCTTGGTGAGTACTATAGACATACTACTTATTATTTTTTAATTAATTCAAAAGATTTATAGTTTATTCTATAGTATTAGTATTATTTTATTCTATAGTATATGCTGTATTAGTTTATTCTATATTACATGTTGTATTGTATAGGATTAATAAAAAAATCTACATACCAATAAAATACTCATATAACTGTTCCAATCTCGAGTCCCCGATGAATGCAAAACTATTATATTTACCCCAAAACGCTAAATACCGCAAACATCTTCTTGCATCCCTGTAACCGTTAACATTAAATACAGTTAAAACGATATTTTAAAAAGTTTATATGACTCTTAATATCCAAGTGCTGAGAATTTAAAACATGGTAACACGCAACAAACATTTCTTTTTAATTGATAGCCACATCAAACCAATTAGTGTAAAATAGTAATAAAATTATATTTATCAAGTAAAAAATGCATTTGCATAGATATTAACTTTACCTTTTATATAGCTGTAATGTAAATATACTAAAAAGTAAAAAAAGTCTAAATATTTAGTCATAAAATGTAAACATAAACAACATTGTCTCGGATCTAAAGTGGACTTCAGATAAAAACTAGAATATCTCTAACTGAAAGAGAGCTTATTGTATTTGTTATAGAAAATAAAGGCTTATATCAACGAACTTATTTTGTACTATGGCAGGTGCATATTACTAGACAGTACAATTCTTATTGGAAAATAGACAACAGGTACAATTCTTATAAAAAGGGATAGGAGTTTCTAGAATATGTATCAGTAGTACAAACATACGTTTTAGAATATTTATGCAACATACATCCATAAGGTTGCCATTCATGATCTCCTTTGTACCTTCCTGATGATAACAACCAAGTGCATGAGTCAGGTCCTGAAAAATTGTGTCCTCCATTTAATCACGTTGTCCATTATTATTTTTCAAAATAAGTTATAAATCTTCCTACCATAACGTAAATGTAGTATACCGTGGTACCCAATAAATCCTATGACTAGTGCGAATGCCAGTAATTTAGCATTTTCTACATTTAATTGGTCTATGAACCATTCTGCAGAACTTTTTTTTGGGTAAGTACCCATGATATTCAAATAAATAGAGCTGGGCACAAGCTTTTCCTTAAATTTCAAGTTTTAAAGAATTAACTATCTTATATAATAAATTGATGCATCGATAATTTTCCCATAATCTTTATAGGAAATATTTAGTGAGGTAATTTGAAGTCTTTAGTAATTCACATTTCACGAAAGGAAAACAATAGATTAGAAAAATATTTCTATTATGCATTTGACATTGACATTCGTATTTTGTTGATAATTGATAAGCCGGTTTAACTTTTTAATCTTGCTTGAAGTTTTGGAATTTAAGGCTTAATTTGCAGTGAAGAGAAAAGCATCAACTGTTTTTCTAAAAACGTTTTTTTCAAGAAATTTCATTTCCATTACAAATTTATGAAATATATGATAAACTATTTTTGTTACTAAAACGTTCCACTTCATTTCAGTATGGTTGGGTTACCGCATCAGATAATTATTATTGACGGCACATAATTCAAAATATTTAATGGTAACATTAGACGTCTAATTTGGTACAATGGCGGCTATGTCCCCGTCGGAGGTTTGTAAAGTTAATTAAAAATAATATTACGAATAAACTTGAAAATTAAGTAAAAGTATTTTCAATATATACGTGATGACCCATTGCAAATTATTATAAAGTAAAAAACATTGTAATTTAATTATTTTATAAATTACCTATACGTAACTGTTGTGACAGTTTTCTTAGTACTTTTCTCTTTCTATTGTTGTGTTGTCGATATGTTTGTTTTTAAAGTTAATATGAACTGGATTGATATGTGAATATATCTTTCAGCGACGTTTACAGAAAGAGCTTATGTCGTTGATGAAGGAACCTCCACCAGGTGTCACGGTTGACGGAGACCAGGCCAGCCAAAATCTGACACTGTAAGTTAATTCAACTTAACTAATTCCAGAAAAATCAGTTACATATTGGAAAGTGTCCTTCCTCGTGATTGTACGTGACATCCTGATTAGAATTCTTTTTTTTGTACCGCTTTTGCGGAAGTGTCTCCTTTTGTGACTCAGGGAGACTGATATTGTTTAACAAGAATAGTTTATTTATACTTTTCTATAAAGCATTAATTTGCTAGTAGAATATTTTAGTAAATATTATGTTCAGTTGTAGGAAATGTACTACTAAAACATTTAAAAATTAATCATTTGACAAATAATAGTCATTATCACAAAAAAAATAATAATAATAAAACATGTTTTTATCAAAAATGAGCGCTCTAAAATTAGTAGACTAGTTTACTAATCATTGGCTTTCACTATAACAAGTATTTGTTAAATTTACATACAGGATACTTATCACCTGTTGAGGTACCTACAATTGAATGTAAATATACACATGTATGTATAATAATAAAAAATTAAAGCAATTATTTGTTCATATAAAGTAAATAAACATATTTAGATATAAGTTAAGTTATATATAGAATAATTTAAAATTTTATCATACAATATTCAACTTATCCTCACAATTCTTTAGTATGTTGCTTTGTTTTTTGAATTTTGTAATTTATGAAGCCATTGTATAAATCTTGTGTCTTTCCAATGAGAATCCCTTATACAAGGACTGAGGCAGGAACTAAGTCTACTATATCTTAATTGCTCTCTCAAATATATCTACATTTATTTATTGAAATTGAATGCATTTTTCATTTAATTCTACACTTGTAAAAGTTTCAGTATTTCAAATAATATATATTTTTTGGGCTGAATAATATGCAACCATTGATTTAAAAAAAAAAAATACTGGCAAATGGTAATGTCTCCGAATACGGAACTTATTGTTTGTTAAACATCACAGATTGAATAAATAATAACAGATTGACGAAAAACGATATATTGAAAATTGATTTCTATTCAATTGCAATAAGGGTTACATTTGATTGGTGACTTCGCTTATGAATAACGAGCTATTTATGGCCTGATATTTTTAAACCCAATCTATAATTGTGTCCAACGTTGGCACTATAAATATCTATTTTGACAATGATGTTAAAGATCTCATACATTTGAATAAACATTCAACTTATAGAAGTAAATAACACACACACATACACATATGTGTGTGTGTGAGTGTGTTGTAGTAAAATGAAAGCAATCAAATGTGGATTATAATTTTGATCACATTGCCAATTAATTGTGTATTCGATTAGGAACTTTCATTTAAATTTTGTTTCTTTGATATCTTTGAAGACTTCAAAATATGCATTTAATAGTAATATATATTTCTTCAATATTTTATTTCTTTGTAGCTTACAGATTAAGCTTCTAGTTGAGTATTTAAAATTATTTTACTTATCATCTTTCATCAAGAGTAAATTCTATGTACGAGTATAATATGTATGTATGTGTATATTGTTCAAGGTGGACAGTTCACATGGAAGGTGTCCCCGGAACACTTTACGAGGGTGAAAAATTTGTATTGCAGTTTAAATTCACTAATAAATATCCCTTCGATTCGCCTGAGGTAAGAATATTTTATATATAGAGTAGGTAAGTTGATTAATTTGTCTCATACATTATGCGAACAAGAAGTTTAGCTTTGAATTGGTTACCGAGTTACTGTAATAATATTTGATTTAAATTAATTTAGGTTTATAGCTAATAATGAGTTATAACCTAACTCAACTAATATTTTCTCCTCGGTGATGTCGAAACCAATGTGTCTTACAGCGACAATAAATTGAAATACAAAATAATATATGCAGCATTACACATATAAATAACTGAGTTATCATCAATCATCTAAAATATACGAAATTTATATATATATTTTTTATTCTAACTGTCCACGAATATCATGAAAAAAGGTGAGGTGAGCAACTAGTTTAGTACAATAAATATAAAGGAACGAGCATTACTAATTTAGATTTTTTTAATTTAATAACGGTGTCTGTGTTGTAACAAGCGGTTTTCGCTTACTGTTTACTGGAATCACGTCGTCTGTGTAATCTGATTAGCTGAATCTATCGTCTTCGGCGGATCTCATCACTTGTATGGTTAATGGTATTATGGGATCGGTTCTTTCTATTTTTGTGTCGTAAACGCTCCCCCATTAGTTCGTAACGCGTCTTATTTAATATCATTGATAGTCTACCGATTATTTTACCATATTTATATTTTTTTGTTTACTTTAAAATTATAATTTAGAAATCATTAGAAACTTTTTTTTAAAGTTTTTTTTTTTATTAATTAGAAAACAGTTTTAATACCGAGAAAGTAGTTTTAATGAGATGAATCTTATGTTTTACCGCCTACCTTCAGGTACAAAGATGATTATAACCATTGTTCGAGTGGCGTTGAAATAATTCGAACAGCAAAATAATTCATTATTTCCTAACAATTAAATATTTCCTAACAATTAAGATAAAGCATCGCATGTCCTGATAAGTTCTAGATTGTTCTGTGATGAAACAACGTTGTCGCTGCAATCGCAATAAATTAATTACAGACCAACTCGTTGTGATTCAGGTGTAGTCTCCGTTGCACCATCCGAGCCATCGTCAAGTATTTGTCACTCGTCCGTTGCTCGTTTTCAGCTTTGAATACGAAAATTACGATAGAGTTGATTGAAAAGCATTTTTGTTTTCTCATTTAGACGCCGTGTAATACGCGAACGGTCGATTTAATTCCACTATGTAATACTGTTTACACTTTCATTTGCAAAAACCTTGATAAGTCAAGGTTGCGTGTAACGCACCTACGTCACAAATTAACAGACGTCCACTAAAAGATCCCACGGATTGTACAAATGAATAGTAACTGGTAACAACACGTCCGTAGTGTCGATGTAGTTTACGTTCTGCTCAACTTATGATAATTTTTAAATTTATTCTCAAACATCTGTAATAAATAATATAGACGGAGTGTCATTTACATATAGGCAGAGAATATGAGACACTATCAGACTCTAGACGCAGATATTTCTTATGTTATTATATTTTATTTCCTACAGACAATGTGTGTACTCTTTTTGAGTTCGCCCAATTTTTAAAATGCGTCCAAAATCAGGGAAAGCCACAAAAATGCGTCACTCGCGACAGCACCGAATGCCTAATGTACCCACTTACGATAATGACCCCACCAAATACCGAAAACTTCAAATTAAATTATTTATTATTCTGTGAATGACGTGTGCAGGCAATGTATTCATAAACAACGAGAAATTGCTGGAAAATAAATTTATATCGTTTGAATAACAACAAATAAAAAAAATGTAGGTTTTCTGCTTGTAATTGGATAAGATAACTTAATTACCGAAATAAACACGCGTGCCGTTTCTATAAATCGAAAATACTATAGAAGATACCAACACTGGGTTCAAGGAAATTATATTGAAGTAACTCGAAATGAACCATGTGTGTTATACGATAGAGTTCTGTTTAGCGCGCATCGCGACAAACCTACTTAATGTATTTGAAATCTTCGTAACTATTAGACTCCTGGCCCTTGGCTAAAATCTGGCTATATCATCACTTAATATAATGTAGTTAATCTTCAATGAAAAACTATTACAAGCACTACATTTAAATACATCGTTCATATATCGAACACTTCGGACGGAGTCACGGGTAACAGCTAGTATGTGTATGTATGTGATCCAAAACAAGATGCTATTTTCAATAAAGTTATATATATACCCAGACTAAAGTATATATGTCCGTCTGATGTAATATACGAGGGTAAATTTGATCAAGCAGGTGACCTTCGTGGGTAACAATATCCCGGTCCACCCGCACGTGTACTCCAACGGCCACATCTGTTTGTCCATCCTCACCGACGACTGGTCGCCGGCGCTCTCCGTACAGTCCGTCTGTCTCTCGATAGTTTCCATGCTCAGTAGCTGTAAGGAGAAGGTAATGCATACACAAACACACACACCAGAGACACACACACAGAGAGAGAGACACACACAGACACACACACACACACACAGACACAAACACACACACACCAGACAGACACACACACAGACACACACACACACACAGACACAAACACACACACACCAGACAGACACACACACACCAGAGACACACACACACATACGCAATATATCTCACAACAACACAAATAATCAAGCATCAAGGTTTTGTTTTGAAAAGTTTCATCATTATATAAAGACATTAATGAGTCATTATTGAAATCACCAGGTTCCAATATTTCCACTGAAAAGTCACTTTGAAATTTTTCATTCTAAACACTTTGCTTTATTTTGTTAATGAATAACATTGTGACAAACTCGATGTGAAAAAAAATTAAATACAGATTAAATTATGATTTGTACCGAGGACTTCATAAAGAAATGTTTAATAGTATACAAAATTGTAATATCTTCTCTCACATTGCAGAAACGGCCGCCGGATAATTCGTTTTATGTTAAGACATGCAACAAAAACCCCAAAAAAACGAAATGGTGGTACCATGGTATGTAACAGTTTAAATAAAATAAGTGACCGTTTTATTAGACACAAGACATTCGGGTTTGCTAAATGTAAAATTTAAATTAACAAAACAAATGTCACTTATTATTTGAAGTATAGGAAAAATAATGACTTATTTACACATTCAACCATAGCTATCAGCATGGCATTTTGTAACGGCTATAAAACTATGGCTGCGATAGTTGTTAAATGGAGTCCATTTTAAATCACTGCAAGTGGTGACAATTAATTCCATGAATGGTTTCTTGCATAACTTTCTGTCATATAAGAATAATATTTTAAATATATTATATAATTTTTTGAGGGTAGTACTAAATTAATAATTTTTTTTCGTCTCATTAAAAAAACAGTGCCCGTCTCAGTTTTCTCATTCTAATTCCATGCAGTATTCATCCCTGATGTATACTTAGTTTATAAATATCCATTAATATTCCCATCTCATACAAAATAAATGTCCCGCGTTCACACTACTTGCATTAATTAATACATCTATTTTCAGATGATTCAGTTTAACAGTAAAACGCGGCTTTATCGAGCGGACGATAAAATCCTAATGTGATAAGTGTTCTGAACTATAACATATGTATATAGTGCGGTGATAATATTTGTGAGTGTTGTGCTGTGCTTCACACTCGGCTACCAGGTCTGTGCTAAATCTGGTTAGTGCTACTCCACGGTAGATGACGCTGGGATGACGCTATCCGGCGGCAGATGGCGCTGAATCGATTTACGATAATACAAAACACGCTTCATATCTCAGTCATAGGATATCTGTACTATTATCACAAGTCTGCATCGTCGTACATGCTAAGTAGCGTTTCCAGATCGTCATTCAAGGAGCTACATCGATGTTAAATGGTGATAAGTATAGGTAACTGTATGAAAATATAGTTTGAACCTCATGTACGCCGGTTAATAAAGTAATGAATATCATGAGAAGCACTTGTTCCATTGAATATTAATATATGATTGGTCTCTGTGGTTTTTCCGTTGGTAGCTCGGTGTGCGGACACCTAATGTATTCATTTGAAAATTATTTCTGAATGTGTTCCTCAAACTTCAGCGTTGTATCACTATGTTTAATTTTTAATTTGTTTTGAAATTTTTTTTTTATACTTTTAGTCTGTTTACAATGCTTTGCTTTATATAAAGGAAATAATGCTTTGTGTGTTAAAGTGGCCTAAAATAATATCCGTGGAATACTTTTAAAAGCAAATCTTTGACAATAATGTCATTTAAAAAAAAAAAAAAATAATTTAGACCACTTTAATTCTGATATGGATTTTTAAAAATAAACAATGCTAGCAATTGATGATAGTTAATAATAGTTATAGGATAACAAATTATATATAATCCTATGCATTAATTTCCCCCATTAAATTCTCTTTCTGACACCTCTATAATTTCACACTTTCATTATAAAATTGCGGTCACAATTCTTTCAAATAATTTGTACACTATGTAAAAGTATGTTATATTCGCTTAGCAAAACAAATTTGAAGCATCTTTTAAATAGCGATCAACTTCGAAGGCTATTTAATGAGTTATCAGCGTTTTAAGTACAAACATTCACATATAAAAATGTAAATGTACAACTATCAGCTCTGTTAGTATTACGTTAGAGGTGCATTTTGTTTGCCAAAACTACCAGCTTGGTCTACCAGGTGTGATATACTGTACCTTCTTATCATATATGCTATATTTTATATAAATATATGGAAATAAAAATCGATTCGGTGTTTACATTAATTTATACCACGTTCTAGCATTAATATAGTCAATTAACATGTGTATCGCAGGTGGAAATATTATACAATGCTTTTGAATCAAGGTACTCTATTATATTATTAGAATAAAACTATTAAAAGGCTATCCAAATGATTTAATTTATCACACAAAGTTCACTATACCACAGACTGAAGGTTATCTAGTCATTGTATTAAAAATTAATATTAATGATATTTTTTTTTAAATAATATGGCCTTCATCCGTGCAAAGATGTGCACATTATATTCTGCCAGTTTCATGCAGAATGGAGGAGACACGATCCGGGATTGACTTTTGAATGAAATAAAATTTAACAGTCTCAACCGAAGTCACTACGAACTACATATGTTGGTAGATTTTTAATCATACACAAAATCATTTTCGTCCTTGTATGACATTTAACATGCTTTTCTTTACATAATATATTGACTTATCTTTGATTACATAGTTTTTGTATTGTCATTTTGCTGTTTCGTTTTTTTTTTTTGTTACATGAATTATTCAATTTAAAAAGGTTTTACTATTCACAAAAAATACATATGTACATCAATAAATATATTCTTTAACTCCTAATCGATTTAAATATAATTCTATTAAAAAAAACATTAATTCTCCCAACAAAGAATATTGTACAATTTAATAAATAATTTGAAACCACAGCTCAATAGTTCTTAAAAGGTTACCTATGCAACCTTATAACTTGTTATGAAAATGAGAAAAAAAATTATACATCAAAAATATATATTTTAGGTAAGTATAATATTTAGTAATCCTCATTGAATAAACATAAACCATTAGCTTTGTAAAATAAATTGATGACGTCTCGTGTTCTAAATGAAATGTATGATTTATAAGATACTAGCTGCACAACACTATCAGAAAAAATAATGCGTTTCCTATGTACTTAACGTCAAACCAATCGATATACTATAAGAGCCAGTCAAATTATTCCCACAAATATGATTTAAGTTTTTAATCCGATATATCATCTAAATAAATAAAACATAAAAAAATGTCACAATAAATATTCGAGTTTAGTTATTATTAATAAATTATGCATCACAACGTGGAACCTAAAAAAAAATCATTATCAGGCGTCATTTTTGGGAATTTTACTCAAATAATAATCGTGGTCGTATCTCGATACTAAAATGCCATCTGTGACTTTCGGTTCGCTGTCGGAAGAATAATTAATGTCTTCGCCTTTCAGGGTCGTCATTTTACCGTCGACGGCTTTTATGATGGCGTTTCCCGCGCAAAGATCCCACTTCTTGATGGCAGTAGCGTGAAGGTAAACGTCAAAGTTACCATTCACCACTCCCATGACTTTGTCTCCCGCCCCGGCCGCTTGGATCACTGTAGTCTTGGGGCCGAATGATCTTTTAACTAAATCCTCAACTTTACCTGGATGTGAACGTGAGATAACAACTCTTGGATGTTCCTTGTTCTCAGCTATCTGTGAATTGTTATTTGTTATGAAAAACAGCACAAATCACAATATTTCATAATGTGCCAAAAATATTTGAGAGACTAGAAATTTAAAAATACCATCTTAATAGGATAAACATAGAATTTATACGATAATATATAACTATTATTGTAATTTTGAAAAACTTGTAGTCAAAAGAATAGAGATAGTATAAAGAATATTAATCTTTTCTTAGAAAATAAAGACACAATTTGTTAAAAAAATAACATTATGATTATTGAGAATATGCAATGACAATGTATCTTTATTTTAAATATTACTTGGAAACACATTTTCTGTCAAATAATTAATCAAGTGAAAGAAATTTGTTTGGACAATTTATTTTAAAGTTATTTAGTAAAACCATTCAAACTTGAACTTCATATATCAAGTGCAAGAACAAATATAATATTTAAAAATTAACTTATGATGTATCAAGATATTTTATAGATAAAAAAAAATAAATACTCAAGCAATATCACAGATTAAAAATTAACACAATTTTAACTGCTCCAATGGAATAATAAGTAGAGGATAATTTTGCATTAAATTCAAACTTAGAAGTACTTAAATCTGTAGAAATTTAAATACATTGTCATTGGATGATTGAGACTATACATATTTCACTTACATGTTGTATATTAGCTATGTTACTGGATGTTTTCTTTGTGAACCAGCCCCAATAAGTTCGAGGAGGGAATGGGTAGTGTATAACACCCACAATTGGCACTCCATTGATGGCTACACAGGCCATGGTCGTCACATACTCATATAGTCCCTCTGAAAGTCATTGTATGAAAAATTTTAAACTACTGTTCAAAGTTTTAATGACTTTTTTGCAACAAAAAACTGTTGTATATATTTAAAAAAAAAACATTATCTCTCTATACTCTGTGTGGGGACACAGTCTTATTGAAAGCGCTAAGACAGTCGTCATCTTGCCCCAGGTAAGCTAGGAAGTAAGGTGTACACATGCAACTATAATAAATAGATTGCTGATAAAGCACCTTTTATTAATTCTATATAATAAATAACAACAATAGGTATGACAAAAATTATTATAACATATATGGTATACCTATACTACAATTTATTTAATTATTTACTTGACATCACTGCAAATAATAAATGCAGGAACACAAAATTTGAGGTACTGATATAAATACACTGATATACCTGTATATTCTTTAGTTGCGTCGAGGGGATCAATCCACATAGTGACCTGATTGGTTAACACATGTTCATCATTCAAGTGTTCTATAATCCTGTGTTCGGGTATCACCGAGTCAACATCTATCTTTTCTTGATTTTTACAACTCGGGTCATCACTTGAATGTTCTTCTGATATAATTTTTAAATTTGAAAATGTGTTTTTAAGGCTATAGTACATGGCACAATGAGATGCGTAGTCTGCATCAGTGACGGGGTCGTTTAGACCTTCCTTCGTTTTCCCCTTACTCTTTATGTTTAAGTCGTGATTCTTGCCATCTATGACTTTCTTACCACCTCGCTCGGCAGCATATATAGCAGCTTTAAGTAAAGATTTCAGATTAATGAGGTCTTCTTTTTCAATGGGATATCCTGAACCACCAGAGCGCCAATAAATAATTAGAAATAAAATAAAACCTAGCGTAAAACAAGCAAATTTGTTAAATCTTAGAGTGCCGCCGAAATTCATTATGTTTTTATTTTCTAGGTTCCAGCTATAACTTCACAATTTTTTTTAATTTAAATCATTCAGTTTGTTTAAAAAATAATATTAATGTCGTAGACCTCTTGAGAAGTCGTCATTCACAACATTTACAAATAAACGTTTAAGGTACAACAGTATACAAGTAGAAGTTGACACATGACAATTTTTGACAATTGATAAGAATACTCTTGGATATACTTAATATGTAGATATTTGATAAATACAACTACTCTTTGAATAGAAAACCATTTTGTAGATTGTAAAAATTTATTGCTACTCTAAAACATGCAATTTCGTACATATATAAAAAATAATTTATTATTCTCGTTCGTACGTATACGTTCTCAATGACAATCACGTCATAAATACCGAAGTCAGAATTCAAATCATAATTGACATTTCATAACTTGGTAATTATTACTTAGTAGTTTATATTCGAGTCTCAGTACGCTTTTGACTCGGGAGCTGTACTCTGTAATTTCAGAATTCAAACCGTTTGAAGATTACAACAGAGACTTAATACTTGACTTTTTTTGATTAATAATTTCAAGAATTCTGTTCTATTGTACCTTTTTGGAAGCAGTTATAATAATGATTTTAATGGACATATACGATACTGTAAGCTATCATAGAAATAAATTCGCAAGGTTAGTTTCCAATCAATGAACAATTAGTTGATAACATTCTTAATTTTTAGGCGAGTTGGTGGACATTGGTAATTGCAGCCCAAGTGGTTATCGGCAGCGCGTACTTCTTATGGACTAAAAAGAAGAGAGAACCGGAAGATAAGTTGACTTATAAAAAGTTCAATGAATGGAAACCTTTACCTCTTGTAGAATACGACCTGAAAGTTGATGAGCCTCCATTGATGGGTAAAATTGACGAAAATGTTCTCAATGTTGGCGCTACTAGTTTTCTGAATTTTGATAAGGAGCCCCAAATAATGGAAAATGCTATTGCATCCCTCCATAAATATGGTGTAGGATCATGTGGGCCGAGAGGTTTTTATGGCACAATTGATGTGCATCTGGAACTTGAAGAGAGATTGGCAAAGTTTTTGCAGGTTGAAGAGACTTGTGTGTATTCATATGGATTTTCCACCATGGCCAGCGCCATACCAGCCTATGCTAAGAAAGGGGACATCATATTTGCGTAAGTTAAAACATGCATTCACATTTTTGTTATATTGCAGATATATTTTTTAATGTATTGTACTTTCCATTCTAAATAAGCTAATATATAATACATATGATCAAGTGAATGTGCCATACAGACAGGGAAAATCTAAGACAATTTTATGTGAATCAGACTTATTATTTTCCTCAATATGCAGGAAAATCTGAGCCGGAATTATCAATAGGGACAATTATTGTTCTGGGATTTTCAAATAATATTCTTATCTCATTGTTCCTTTGAAATGAATATAATTAAGATATTGTCTATTAAAACTCTGAGCACCATCTTTCTATGACTTTAAACCCTTCATAATGGTAATTAGTGAACCGAGCATTTTCAACCGTATGGAGTGCATGTTGAATGAAAATATTATGTTGTTGTTCCATTATAATACTTAATATATTACACATTATACTTAAAACTGCAACTGCAACTGAATTTAAACTAACCATAGCCAAGATAATATGCAGCAACTTTTCTAACATTTCATGCTTAAGGTAATTTATTAAAATATAAAACCAAACTTCATAGAATCTGATCCACAGACAAAGTAAACATTTGACAAACAAACTTTGACCGCTAAAGTACTCATCAATTTTAGTATGTAATTTAGAATGTTATGTTCAGTAATAATTGAAAAGATAATGCCAAATAGTTTTAATGCCATAAACGTCGTTACCTAACGTCAGTGAAGCATTATACAGCGTGTATTTTGGTGCGGAAAATAAATTAAAATCAAATTCAATCAATCGCGACGTTATACGAAGTCTCTCATTAATAGACTTGCATTCTAAATAGTTTACACCAGATAAGGCGTAAGATGTTATTACATTATAAGATGGTGTTTAAATTCTGTGAGCCGCTTTAATCTTCTTCTTCTTCTTCCTGGCAATTATCCCAGCATTAGCCAGGGTCTGCCTTTCTGCTCAAACTCCTCCACTTTGCACGGTCTTTAGCATCCGCGGTGGTAAGTCCATTGGCTCTCATATCCTGCTTCACGGTGTCCAGCCATCGCTTTCTTGGGCGTCCTGGGGGTCTTGCTCCAGGGACCGACATATTAAGGCAAATTTTTCCGACGTAATTCTCAGCCCGGCGTGCAACGTGGCCATACCATCTCAGGCGACTCTCTTGAAGCTTATCCGCTACGTCACGGACTCCAAGACTACCTCGGATAAATGTGTTACGTATACGGTCAGCCCGCGTTACGCCACACATCCACCTCAGCATCTTCATCTCCGTGACGTGAAGCTCCTGAGTGTGCCTGGACAGTGTTGGCCAACATTCGCTTCCATATAAGAGAACCGGTCGGATTATGCTCTTGTATATTAGTCCCTTGAGCTTGGGCGGTATTCTGCGGTCGCAGACCACACCTGTGACCTCACGCCATTTCGCCCAAGCAGCGCTGATCCGGGCTTGGACATCGTGATCGATGCCTCCGGACTCATGCAGAATAGATCCAAGGTACCTGAACGATTCCGACTTAACGGCTGGTTCAGGACCTATATGGATAGTGCAAGAGTCCGGGCTTCCGCAAGCCATGTACTCGGTCTTCGTCACATTTAGTTTAAGACCACCGTTCTCAAGCGTATCCTTCCAGAGGTTCACTCTTCGCTCTAGCGTCAACCTGCTCTCATCAATGAGCGCTATGTCATCGGCATACATCATCAGCCAAGGAGGCTGGTCCTGGATGTTAGCCGAGATAGTGTCCAGCACTACATTGAACAAGAAGGGGCTAAGAGCCGAGCCTTGGTGAACCCCTACTGAGATCGGAAAGGGTTTTGTATCGCCAACAGCAGTCCTAACCATTGAAACGGAATCGCGGTACATGTCTCTGATGATGTCAATATAGGCCTCAGGGATCCCTTTGAATCGCAATGCCCACCAGATACATTGACGAGGCACGCAGTCAAAGGCCTTCTGCAGATCTAGGAATGCGACATGCAGAGCTCTCCTTTTTTCCCTGTATGCCTCCATCAGAGTTCTGATGGCAAAGATGGCGTCCAAGGTGCCCGATCCTGGCTGAAATCCATATTGACATTCCGAGACAGTACACTCTCGGCGGAGCCTGAGGTCGATCATACGCTCAAAGAGCTTCATGGTGTGACTCATGATCTTAACGCCCCTATAACTACCACAATCTTGAACACTGCCCCTGCCTTTGTATATAGGGGTAATGTAACTATAACGCCACTGATGTGGCATAGTCCCAGTGTTCAAGACGCGGTTAAAAAGGTCCGTCAGTATGAGCACACCAAGAGAGCCCAATGATTTCCACGCTTCGATCGGAATATCGTCAGGTCCCACCGCTTTCCGATTCTTCATGCGTCGAAGACAATTCCGAGTTTCGTCAGGTGTTATCGGGGCAATAAGTCCAAGATTAGGAGGTATTTCGGTTGGAAGACTGCACGGGTGCTGAGTATTTAGCAACTCCTTGAAGTAGCATCTCCATCTCTCCTTCACAGAGGCATGATTACACAGCAACGTGCCTTGGGAGTCTTTGACGCTAAGACATTTTGCGATATCTTGCGTCGCCTTATCCCGAGCTCGTGCCAATTTGTAAATGAGCTTCTGCCCCTCCGCAGTTTCAAGTGTATCATATAATGGTGATAACCTATCACTGCGGGCTCTGGCAACAGCCCTTTTACTGGCACGTTTCGCTGCTATGTACTCTAGTCTGTCTTCAGGAGAGTTTGATTGCTGCCACTTCTTAAAGGCAGTCTTCTTTTCACGAATCACCTCCTGCACTTCGTCATTCCACCACCATGTCTCCTTGTCAATGACCCGTCCTCCCTTAGAAAGGCCTAGAACTCGTTTACCTGCTGTAATAATTGCTGACTGGGCTCGATCCCAAACTTCCTGAGCAGTTTCGGTATTAGTCGACAGATTTTGACTCTCAACCTCTGCCCGAAAGCTGGTCTGCATCGTTCCATTCAGCAACCACCACCTGATGCGAGGCTTACGTTTCTCGGCCACTTTCTTTTTCGGGGTAACGACATAGTCCATGACAAGAAGTCGATGTTGGGCCGTCAGGCTTTCACCAGGAATGACTTTACAGTTAGTCACCTTGCCGATATGACACCGTCTGGTTAGCAGGTAATCTATTTGGGTTGAGTGGGACCCGCTCTTATACGTGATAAGGTGCTGTGGAGTCTTTTGGAAGAACGTGTTCACGACGGCTAAGTCAGACGCAATACAGGTTCTGAGAATATTTTCTCCCTCTGCATTGCGGCGACCATAACCAAAACCACCGTGTACACGGTCAAACGTTTCCGCAGCCCTACCTACGTGGCCATTTAAGTCCCCCCCAACTATGATTACTTCAGCAGCTGGTATAGCACGTAGAACCTCTTCAAATTGCTCCCAGAATGACTCTTTTTCGGACCTGCTACATCCAGCCTGAGGAGTATAAGCACTGATCAAGTTAGTAATCACTCCCTCGATCAGTACCCGCACCCGCATCAGGCGGTCGCAGCGACGATCAACTTCAAGAAGACCATTCTGAAGCTCTTCAGATAGCACTACCGCTACACCAGCTTTACCTGAAGGCGACCCAGTGTATATCAGCCGGTAACCCTGTCCGATGTTCCGAGACTTATTGCCCTTCCAGCGAGTTTCCTGGAGGAACGCACACTGGACCCGACGTCTCATGAGTACATCTGCGAGTTCTCTGCATCGTCCGGTTAGAGAGGCAATATTCCACGTTGCAAAGCGGAGTTTCCTTTGGGGTACTAACGTCTTTAGCCGTGCCCGTACTTGACACGGTAGCCCTTGCCCACTTATCGCAGGTGTAGGGCGATGTGCCTGCGCGTCGTTTCTCGGCGACACCCTAGCCGTACCCAGTCCATAAACTTTTGCAACCATAAGAGTGGCGGGAGTGGTTTTAACGGAGCGACTGCCGTCTGACCTCCAAAACCCCGTTTTACGGGTAAAACCAGGAAAGGAAAAGATAGAGAAGGGGGGAAAGAGGTTAGGGAGGGGAATGAGGGGAGGTACAGGACACCACCTTCATGGACTGAGGATAGAGGTATGAAAGTGGTGGCTCGAGGATCCGGGGTCGCGTACCCGTATGCCCAAGGCTAAATATCGGAAAAATACTTAGTAGGACACCCTCTGGATATAAATGGATGTGAGCCGCTTTAATATGTCGTACAATTAAAAAAAAATATAATATGTCGTACAATTAAAAAAAAAAATAGTGCGTTGAGTCCCTCCGCGCGGGAGAAATGAAAATTCGTAATGTGGAAATGGTAATGAGACAGGGTAGGAATTGATTTTTAATGTACTCGTATTGTTTCTATAAGACAAACTTTATTAACGTTGCTTACAAGTCACAAGTGGTTGTTTTTCTGAATTAACATTTTCGAGTGGAGAAATATTCGAATCTATAATATATTATATTTATTTATCATGGCGTAATGTCATGTCTCACGTCGAAGTCGCATAAGAAGCTTCACTTCAAATAGAACCTGGTTTTAAAAAACGAACGAGGAGACATTTTTATCAATAAATTAGGAAACCATGCAATGACTGCTTTATCGTTACCTAATAACGTATCATGCTGCATATTTTTAGAGATGAAAAGGTCTGGTTCGCAATCCAGAAAGGCATAGAAGCGTCCCGCAGCAATGTTAAATACTTCAAACACAACGACATGAAGGATTTAGAAAGGTTGCTCGAGGAGGGCGTCCAGAAAAAGGAATTGCATCCTAAGAGACGTGCCTTCCTGGTCGTTGAAGCTATATACTTTAATTCCGGTAAAATGTGCCCTTTGAGGAAGGCTGTGGAACTGGCGAGGAGGTACAAATTAAGAATCATGCTGGACGAGAGCTTGAGCATTGGTGTGAGTAGACGATACACAAAACATTCACAACATTACTATGCTAATTGATGCTCAATAAAACTGACCTAGAGTTTGCTCGATTATTAATGTGTAAATTAATTTCGTTCCAACTTTTTGTTATATAATGGTATTTTTGCTCATGGGCAATTAAAGCTAAAGTATAATTATGAATATTCAGGTAATAGGTAAGAACGGCCGCGGTCTGACCGAACACTTGAACGTGCCTCGTGATGAAGTGGATCTGATCATGGGCTCGCTGGAACACTCGTTCGCCACCATCGGCGGCTTCTGCGCTGGGACGCACTTCATCGTAGAACACCAAAGGCTGTCAGGCCTAGGTTAGTGGTACAACTAGTATCAAGACCTCATACCTATTGCTGACCTTCGAGAGTATTTATTTAAATAAAAATATGTAATATTTTCGGTTGTATTATTCTAAACCACATACTCCCGACGTTTCGGTTACTTTGCAGCAACCGGGATCGCGTCGGGTGTATGTGGTTTAAAATGTTATAGTACACCCGAAAATATTATTTTTATTTCTTGCGTACCTAAACACTGCAGACCCGATTAAAATGTATGTCTAAAAATACTTACCAGATATAAAAATGTTGCCACTACAAAATAATATTAATTGACAAACATATTGATATATAACTCGTATAAATACATAGATATCGTTAATGTACTAACATCTTATGATATATAAGGCGCAAGACAGATCGACGGCACTTAGTTAAATTAATATTAAAGAATTCTAAATTAAATTATGTACTGAAATTTGTTAAAATCACCAGTTTTACGAGACATAATATATATATTATTCATACATGTTAGAGAATGTATTATAATCCTTCAGCTTGTGCTGTCCATACATCTGGAAATTCATTTTTAGGTATATTTATTTTACATGAGCCTCAATATACAATATACATTTATATGTTTTTACGTACCTTCGTATTTTCAATGATTATAACAAGTTTGCCATCTGCTTGATCCTTTATGACCCGAATTAGCATTTGTAACTTACGAATAGAGACAAGACAGACAATTTCTTTTAATAATACAGGGAAAAGCAAAGGTGACGAAAAGGTGTCTTAGGGACACCGAAATTTGAACCAAATCTGAGACAGTTTTAAACTTAATCCAACCATCGTATTCATGAACAATTTCTTACAGGGTACTGTTTCAGCGCGTCCCTTCCACCGATGCTAACAGAGGCGGCCATCACCGCCCTGGATATACTGGAGTCCCAACCAGTCGTGGTTAAGGAGTTGGACGAAGTGTCCGTTAAATTGAACAAGTGAATATTTAGGAACTATATTATTTTTAACTTATTAATTTTCTTAAAAAAATGTTAGAAAAATGAAGTAGTATAAATTGAACAGCACCTATAAAGGTTATATTATATATTAGTAGGTAATATTAAAATAAAAAATATTGGTCAGATTTAATTCACATTTTTATTATGCAGTACTTAACCACTTGTATCTTAAAAGTAACCCACACAACAGATTAAGATGTGAAATGAGAGGTTAATTAAATCCGTTATCAAACTTACCTTCCAGGGCCCTCGACAATCTGAAACACTACACATATAGCGGGGATGAATTGTCACCTGTAAAACATGTTTACCTCAAAGATGATATGTCACACAACGATAAAGAATCATATCTCAAAAAGATAACCAAGTATTGTATGGAGAAAGGCATAGCTATGACGACAGCTGCCTACCTTAAAGACCAGGAGGTCAAATGTCCGGAACCTTCCATACGCTTGGCCTCAAATAGAAAATTAACTGATGACAATATAAAGCAGATCTGCGAACTTTTGGATGAGGCCTATGAAAGAGTTGGTCCTAAATAGTAATAATTACCAGAGAACATGTTCTCATTTTTATTGTTATTCATTGTCTATGGTATTACACATCTGAGAACCTCTGAGATTTTATTGTAGGGCACAAAATTAAAACGTTTTTATTTTTAATAATGATAAATTTATTTTTGTTATCTTAATTGTTAATTCCTTTCTATCAGTTTGTGAGTTTCTAGGTTTATTTTAGTTTGCTTCAAATATGAATAGCAATGCATTTAATAATATTCAATAAATATGCTAGGCGAGCAATCACACCCCAGTGAAGTCGTAGGTAGAAAATAATTTGTTACATTAAAAAATTAAGTATTGCCTTATAGTAATAGTAAATTAAGGTTTTTATAAGTACATGCTATTGAAATATATATTTTTTGCACAAATAATTAGACAGTACTATTTAATAAAAAGAATATTTTTTTATGTTTCTTTAATATATGTGATGTTTTATTTCAAACAATAGTTGCAATTTATTTAAAGCACAAAGTTTGTATCACAAATTAATACATTCCAAACATAATTTTTTTCCTATAAACTAACCTTAATATATTTAAATAGTGTTTCGGTGACCATAAAATATTAACTTGTATTAATAAATTGTTATGAATTAAACGATTTTTTTATTATATTCTACTACAGTTCACAGTGCTTGCATAAACAAGTTTTAATTATAGTTTCGACATTACAAAAACAATAATACTTTTCGACTAACTTTTTTTTTGGGATTGTCCTAATTAACTAAAGGTATTTTTATAATTATGAATTACAGCTTCCATTTTTAAAAATTCAAACATGACATGTGCAGCCTACTCATTGCAAGTTTTTGTTATTATGTTCTGTCAGCTTTGGAATCTAGCATTTTAATCAGTGACTAATTCATCTGACATGTGACAGTAACCGACGTTTCGTTTGAAGTCAGTTTCGTTGTCTTTGTGTAGCGGTTTTCTTATTTCGATCAACCGTCGATCTGTTTCCAGCGCTTGATTCTTATATTGAAGATCTTTAATTAGTCGTTCGTAATGATTATACATTCCGTGGTATATAGATCTATGAAAAAAATTGTTAAAAAATTAGAGTTCTTGCCTTCAATTTAATAGCCTTAATAAGTTATAACATATAATTAATTTGTACAGACGTACTATGAATACCAATTAATTTTCTATATAGTAATATAAGCGTACTTACAAAGAATCTTCCAATTTCTGTTCCAATAACTTAGAGCTGGTTTGGACTCTTTCTGTTTCTTCTATCAAACCTCTCATGGGTTTATCCTATGACAGTAATCAAATGTTTTATATTATCCAAAAGTCTAAACTCATAATAAATAAAGTACATTAGCAAACTCTTTTAAATTTTAAGAATAATTTTGACGTATAAACGAATTGTTAATTTGTCCATATAAAATTCATTTATTACCTCCACTCTCTCCAAAACAGGTCGTCTAGTGCGTATTTCAAGTCTCGTGTGTACTAATTTTGTTGGATTTATTTTATCTGCGACAGCGGCTCGTAGGGCCTCTATTTCGCGATCTTGTTTTTGAAGGTTTGTTTCCAACTGTAATTATAGTTTGATGGTGTTATAGAAAATAAGTATCACAAGATATTATTTTGCTGAATAAGAAAGTGGATTTACAGAATCCTTATACAAAAAAAGTTATTAGAAAACTAAATCCTTATCCACGTAAAACCACCAAACCTTATATTTTTGCCATTCCATTTCGTTCCGCGCTCTCTGCACGTCATACACTCGTCTTCTCATGACCGCCTCCACTCGCTGGCTCTGGTCGTACATCTGATTGCGGGCCTGTTCACAGGACCTGAACATAGTCTCTCGTAAGGTCTTGGACTCCCTCATTAGTTGATTCGCTATTTGTATAGTATTCTCTATGCAGTGGACATAGCTCTCCTCTGTCATTGTACTGAAAATATTTGTAATACTATTTAGTTTGGAAGTCGATGATTTTGCTAGGAGGGCCATTAAATGGGGTTTTTTTGGTGATTTATGGGACGACAGATTTGATAGGATGGTCGTATGAAACGTGTTATTTGTAATTCTAGAAACAATTTTCGACTGCATTTTAGTTTATTAGGCTATAAGAAATCCCTAAACGTATTAAGTTACTAGAGGAACAATTTAGTTAGTAATATTTAAATGGAGTGTAAAGAGAAGTTTACTCCGGGGGTATCCTTGTTGGGTCCATCTTGTACGATATATCAGAACAGTCTCTGTTAAGATCCTTAACTTGGTACTCAAGTTCCAATGCGTCATCCTTATTCTGAATCTCTCTCTCAAGTCTACAGAACACGTTGTTGAGGTCCCTTATCTTCTCCCAACCCATGTGACAGACGTCTGTTAGAACACGCTTGTTGTTTTCGATAATGTGTAGTTCCTATGTAGGTATAAATAAAAATGTTATTAAAACATAAAACGAACTTGGAGTTTGATATTTTGTCGGTGTTCCCTTACACTTACAATTTGGATATTTTCACGGCAAGATTAATAGTATTTTACTGCGATGGCACGTTTAATCTTCAAGTGAAAGTCACGTACTATCTAATTAGGAATACCGATTTTTTTACATTATTATATATACCTTTCTTAATTCCTCTCCCAGCTGATCCCTGGTTAGTTCAGAGGGAACTCTCGTGTCCCTGTTAGTGAGACACTGTGACACAACCATAAGCGGTATTTGTAGAGATTCTAAATACAATTCAGTGTTATTCTTTTCTTCTTTTAGTGCTCTCGTCTCATCTCTAACTTGCTCTTTTGTAAATCTTTGCTTTTCTCTAAACGACGTAACTTCGAATATTCTAAAATTATAAATAAATTAAATTGATATAAAACAAGTGTGCAAAATGATTTAATCTCAGCATACATCAAATGAGAACCATAGTTTTTTACTTTTTATTGACTGTAACATATTAGTTAAATTTTATTTTTTTAGGTCCGCTTTCCTACTACACGGACAAGTTCAGATTGATTGTTATATTTCCATAATGTATCCAATAATCCATAACGTAAAACAGAAAAAAAAATTCGGAACTGTTGTCTTTATATAGGAAAAATGAATTATTCGTATTTTTTGTCATACCTATCTCTCATCAACTCATTGTTAACATAATTATCCCATCGTGTAGTGACAGAAGTTTCATTACGGAGTTGATTAGCTCTCTGTCTAAGTTCATATGATTCAAATCGACGACATCTTGCCTCATGTTGCAATCTTTGTATATTTCTTGTCCAGTCTAAAACGGTTAAAGACGGATGAGGCTTTTCATAAACTGGAACAGACGAGTCCATGTCACGGAAATTGAAGACTTGTTACTTGGGAACTGTTTAATCGATAACCATACAAAATCTAGTTTTATATATATATATATATTAAACATATATCTCAAGTAAACTTTATTTATTACCAGAGTTAGAACTATTTCTCTTTACTAAATCGTTAAATATGTATTTTAAAAACTGTCAATCTATATTCATCTTTAAACAGAACCGTTAACTATTAAAATTATATAGTCATTAAATAAAATATTTTCAAAGACGTTTTCAGGAGTGTTATTAGAGGAAAATGAGCCAATGGAGAAGTAATAATTGTTTTAATTAACTATAGTATCGTTATCGTTATAACAATAGACAAAAAATATAATTCATGACACGTCAGTTGTCAAACGTCCAAAGCCAAAATAAAAGATTCATTAAGAAATATGGCGGCTATATAGCTTCGTAATTGTCTCGGTGTTTGGACTGAGTTTTTCCTAAATATTTATCTTATGCGTACTAAAAATTTTAAAATATTAATTAAATATTTGTGTTAGTTATTATTCTTTTCGTGACATTCGTCAAACGGCTCTTAAAATGTACGTTAATGTTATCCTCTTTAATTCTTGTTATTTTTCAATAGTCTAATTTTTTGTATTTATTTAGGTATGATGATAGAAGAGGCGGCCGTGGCGGTGGACGTGGTGCCCCACGTGGGCGTGGTGGTAGCCGTGGGTCTATGAGTTCTAGGGGTGGTAGATCTAGCGATAGGTCACAAGAGAGAGGCAATAGGTTTAGCGGTGGCGGCCGCGGAAGAGATGTCGGTCGGGGAGGACGGGGCATGGGAAGCCGAGGCGGAGGAGGACGAAGTGATAACCGCGATGACTTCCGTGGTAAATTCAATAAGAATGACCAGCCCGGTGGTGCGTTACGGAAAATCCGCTGGGACAATGTCCAGTTGACGCCGTTCCAGAAAAACTTTTACGTTCCCCATCCTAATGTCGAAATGCGTTCCCAGGCTGAAGTGGAAGCATACCGTAGTCAACATCAGATTACGGTCAAGGGGAGGGATGTTCCTGCACCCAGTATGTTTTTTGATGAAGGTGGCTTTCCTGATTATGCCATGAAGGAAATACTTAAACAAGGCTTCCCTAATCCGACTCCAATTCAGGCTCAAGGATGGCCAATTGCTCTGTCCGGGCGGGACATGGTCGGAATTGCTCAAACAGGCTCCGGAAAAACCCTAGCCTATATTCTGCCAGCTATTGTACACATTATAAATCAGCCTCGGCTCCTGAGAGACGAAGGACCCATAGTCCTCGTTTTAGCTCCAACTAGAGAGCTGGCCCAGCAAATACAAACGGTAAATTGTATATCACAATTCATAAAAGCCTATTAGTTTTAAGAAGCATTGCAACTAACTTAGAGATGCATGAATTATGGAAGATTTAAAAAACATTTAATTTATATTGTCTCGTGTGCTCATATCATTCAGAAACCTTTAATAAATTGATCATAGCAATCGAGTTCAGATCCTTATCGTTACTTTATGAATAAATAATTTTTTAAGATATAATCTAATTGAGAATGTGTTTTGTCCGTCACGCTACCAAGGCCCTTCTATCCATGAATGGGATAACAACAGATGTCTCAGATGGAAATTCAAACAACATGGATATAGTAAACATTTTTAATATATTCTGTAGTGACACTAGTTCGGTCAGGCTATGTTCGAAAACCTGCAATTGTAACAAAACATTGTTAAATTTATAGTATTAAGGTTTCTGAACGTAACCTTCAAATTATTTTATGAGCACATTTTGTGTTTTTAGTTATTTAGTTGTTTCTTTTCTTAGCTTGTACTTTAGCAGGACTTTATTGCGTACACATACATACAGTAGACTTGACATTTTAATAGATATTTTCAAAAGGCACTGACTTATTTTGATCTCGTTTACATGTTTGCTTATTGTATTTTCTTCTCTATAAATTGTCACAAGTACTGCTTGCACTCACAGTTCTTGTGTTATTTTGATTTAAATCAAAGATAAGTGTCCGATTTCAATTCTATGTCCAAGATGATTGAAAATTTATCAAAACATTTATCTTTGATTGTATCTTGCAAACCAATAATAATTATATATATAAAATTATACTTAGAACAGTAATTAATCATGTTTCCTAACCCGTAGCAACTAACCTGTATGTTAACATTTGTGTTACAGGTGGCAAATGAATTTGGTCAGAGCGTTCAAGTACGGAACACGTGTATATTTGGCGGGGCTCCCAAGGGTCCTCAAGGGCGCACACTGGAAAGAGGTGTTGAAATTGTCATCGCTACCCCCGGGAGACTTATAGACTTCCTTGAGAAGGGTAATTGCTTCATCATTAATATTTGGTTGTGATCCCTGCAACCAATATTGGTTGGAAATTTAGATGCATTATAATGACAATGTTACAGTCGCAGTTTACAAGCTATAATCTAAATCAGCACTAACAATAGGACATTACCCATCACACATTATTTCATGAAAAAATTCTGTGTATTTTTTAATATTTTCTTGAAAACTAACAAGGATTTTTCAAATTTAATGTTCTCGTGGACACTTCCTTTATTTATCTGTCATTGTCAAATAAAAATTTGTATCTGAGATAAAAGAGCAAAGGATATTATTAGCATGTTATCTTATTTCAGACACAACAAACCTCCGTCGCTGCACCTACTTGGTACTTGACGAGGCAGACAGGATGTTGGACATGGGTTTTGAACCTCAGATTAGGAAGATCATTGAACAGATACGACCTGATCGGCAGGTCGGTATAACATAACTATGGGATATATAAAGTAGTCCTTATAATCTTGAAATTTATTGCAATGCCATAAAAAGGATAATGTAAATTGTTATATTAAGTCTACATTGGATAGCGGCCACAAACAAAACTTTCATTGTACGTTAAACACGTCTTAAATCCAATAATTTTATTCAACAATACTTCAGGTCCTAATGTGGTCGGCAACTTGGCCCAAGGAGGTGCAGAATTTAGCGGAGGAGTTCCTACATGATTACATCCAGATCAACATTGGGTCGCTGTCGCTGTCTGCCAACCACAACATCCTGCAGATAGTGGACGTTTGCGAGGAGTGGGAGAAGAACGACAAACTGCTCACTCTACTCACTGAAATATCATCGGAGGAGGAAACCAAGACCATCATCTTTGCTGAGACGAAACGGAAGGCAAGCCAACTTATGATATGAGGAGTGTGATATCGCTCTTCCATTATTGTCTAACTTTTTTACAAAAGAGTTTCTGTTAGTTCAGAGTACCCTTCTCCCTGTCTGTGATGCTCGTTCTATTTTAAATGGCTTATACACTAGGCCTCCTTCAAAGTTCTTAAGCTATCTTGCTTGCCTTTTTCAATACAATAAGTCGGGGTGTGTGTTTGTAGTACTGTCTTCTCGTCTAGCCTTATGGCAGTGTCTGTTGCTCACTTTTTTATCAAAGACTGATGTCCTGGCCGACATAATTTAAACTTGTATGACATTATTCTTAAACCAACTAGAAGTTTAAAAATCCTCTGGCACTTTGGGACGGTTGCTGTCTCTGTCGGAAGTAAAGTACGAAACTTATTTCGAATTTCTGACAAATCTACTCTAATTAACTGTACCTTCAATTAGACGAGGTTTTCCAGTGTTTGTTGTTCATCCAGTATCATCCAATAGCCATATGTCGTTTTTGGTTTCCTGCGCAACCTGAAATTTCTAAGCGCGATCCAAAATACCGTCTCCTTGATGCAATGACCAAAACTGCCGAGGTCTGATGCATTGACTCTGAGGAGTTGCACGTTGGGGATACTGCATGAGCCACCACACACGACAGGCGGATTGGTGAACGCAGTCGCTGCAATCAGCGATGCAAATAAATATTTTATCAATTATTTGCTTGATGCGCACGCTGTATACCTAATAAATTTTAAACATTTTTTCTTTTTTTCCTCAAAAACTGACGTGTTCGATTAAAAACTTGGTGCTACGAGCTTACGATACAAGCAGATTAATCCCACTACGGTAACTGTAGCAAAGGCTGCTAAAGTGTGTAGTATTAAGGATGTGTTTTTGTTCTGTAGGTGGATGACATAACCAAGAGCATAAACCGTGCCGGCTGGCGCGCCCTCTCCATACACGGGGACAAGAACCAGCAGGACAGGGACTACGTGCTGGCGCAGTTCCGCTCTTCCAGGACCGCCATACTGGTCGCCACCGACGTGGCGGCGAGAGGACTCGGTACTACACACACACACACGCGGGCACACACGGACACGCAGACACACACACACACATACACGCCGGCATAAACTATTCGGGCCGTGACGATATCCGTGGGTTACAATAAACTCTTACTACGTGTAGGACCTGTGGGATAGAACATGTACATCTAGAAGCATACCGCGTAAATATTATAATTAAAAGAACTGATGCAAAATATAAATATATATGTACAGCACACACACTCAGATTACACTCTCCTAAAGATGAACAGAAATGAACTGAGGTGCGAGCGGAGAGCTTTTTATAAATTCACGCACAGACTGCTCAAACGGACACATGCACACATATAGATATATGTAATAGCTGATATCAACACGCGCACACACACACACACGCGCGCGTTCATATAGCTATTAGATTATATGTTCCAGTCGTCCATAATGTTTATGGGTGAATGGCTTGACACTAGTCAAAGAAATGTCTAGTTCGCGACGGCTTTTTAAGTTGGTAACACGAACAAACCGAACCTTTCACAAACATGTATATCCTTTGTCGCTGTACTTGCCCAGAAGTGGATGTATCTTTGTTCTTATGTTTGTGCCACCTTTATGCGATGCAGGTGGTGCATGCATGCATGCATGCTGTCTGTCTGTTAAAAAGAACTTGAAATATGCGCAAATAATAATCATCGGCAACAAACAGAGAACAAAAAAATATAAAACAAAAAAGGTATTATCAGAAATGAAAGAAATCTTTGCGAATATTTCACAAACAAAAGATATAAAGATAGAACGTCAGAAGCGTAGCTCCGGTCTTCGCCATTGCTAAGTGATTTGTAGCGTTGGGCCTCACATACACGGGGACGGAGACTTGTCATGGGTCCGCAGTCATTAGGAAGCCTCGAGGTCTGTGGTCCAATGGCAAGTCTGTGGTTACATTATGTGCGGTCCACGAACATGAACTACCAATGAAGATAAAACATTTCTGTGGACACCGAGCTCGGTAGCCGTTCGCTTATTTGTGTTCAAATAGATTTAGAAAATATGCCAATAGTACAAAAATCTAGAGCATTCAAAGATATGATGTGGGGGGGGGGGTGACATCATAGTTCCACATCTATTGGACCTAATTGTGGTAAAATTAGTATTTGTTTGGTGAGGACGACTTTATTAAAGGTACTTTAGTAGTTTTGACATAAAATACCTAATCGATAGGAATATCCAGCGAGAGGACGATAGATGAGTTAGGATGAGCACATAGCAAGATTTGCTGATTAATTGTTGTTCGAAATCGCAATACATTATTATGTAGGCATCCACAGAAATAGTTAAACATTTTTCATTGGTGACAATTTTATACTTTTGTGTTCCAGTATTCACAACACGTCACGTTGTTAAGTCTATGCACACGACACAGACTGTCGTTAATATTGTGTTTCAAACGCTGTGAATATTGGAACTGACAAAACAGAAATGACACAGCAATGGCCCAAGTCCATTTAGAGATGTTCCAAGGCCACGGGGATGAGTGCTTTATGTTTGCCACCATAAGGTACGAAACCGGCCCTTTTGTAAAATTTCCATGACCTACTCAGCATTATTCTCAATGTTTTCATTTCAGAGGCGCATGCGTGCAGACAGGGCTAACTTTGCGGTGTGTTGCTGACTCCGATTATTGATTGACATTTAACGATGATGACGTCACGGTCTCGTGATACTATTATGACAGTGAATTGTCAGCGCACACTGTTGAGAGCATGCTGCCTCTAACGTACTCTGGGGTTGACATCGATCATAGCCTTGAATCGATTTTATTCTGTGGGGTACAGCGGCTGTCTATATAAAGAGGCCGCGCTAAACGCAACGCACGATAACTTCACTGGGGACTCGAATCCACGTTACTTGTTCCACTTTATCGTGAGGCGGATCGATATCCAAAGGGAGGCTTGTTAACTGAATATATATAATAATAATCTGGGTGCAAATTAATCTTAAATGTAGAGCCATGACTTATATAGACAGTCCAAAACGAGACTACATAGAGCAATATTTGCTTGGTTAGATGTCATGAGAGATTTGAACTAAACTAAGTGCTACGCCGCTGACGTTAGGAACCAGATACGGTCGCGTCGCGCCCGGACTGACGGGCATATACAGTGTACGGCTACGGACATGAGGTAAATATGTTGATTGGACGACGGGAGGGGCTGGCTCTGGGTCCGGTTACACGCTTATGACACTCGTTTGACCATTGCCTTCCATTTAATGCTCGGAAAATCGATCTAAAGCCATATCCCTCCCAAGACAGCGCGTCACCCTCAAGGGTGGCGTGTCCTCCCGTCCTCTCATCAGCGGCGTTGGCAAACACTAACACCAGCTCCATACAGACGTGGAAGACGTGAAGTTCGTCATCAATTACGACTATCCCAACAACTCTGAGGACTACGTGCATCGCATCGGCAGGACTGGCAGGTCGCACAACACGGGGACAGCCTACACGCTCTTCACACCGAACAATTCCGCTAAGGTAGCACTGTGACATTCCTGTGACGGTTTTGATCGGAAAAGTGCTCCAATTTGGGTATTTATGTATTTTTTTCAGGCCAAAGACCTGCTGTCAGTCCTACAAGAAGCGAATCAAGTTGTCAATCCGAAGCTCTTAGAGTTGGCGCAGTGCGGGATGGGATTCAAGGGAAAATATGGTTCGTATTACAATATTACATTAGTTCACTCATTTTGTCGGTCGGTATTGTTTCTAGTATACAGTTTATCCTCATAGGATTGTCACATAATGTAGCTGGCACAGAATAGCCCTGGCCAACATTGGTCTTTGGAAAAAGAATCCTACAGACATCTGACATTTAACGCTATTTAGTGTATAAAGATTTGAAAATGCAGAATTATTATTTGTGACGACAATTACCCTGCCAATGTTGATGTGTGACAGGTCGCGGCAGGTTCCGTGAGCGCGACGACAGCGGGGGTCGCGGTAGGGGCGGTCGAGGGGGAGGGCGGTACACGGGAGACAGAGGTGAGAAAATATATTAGTTTTGCATGTTTTTGACTTCTCTAAACTATAACCGCTATTTATATACAGCCTATGTCCGAGGATAACTACTACTTATATATTTTTCTTTGTCAGTTTCATAATTTTTGAACTTACGTCGTTGCAAGACAGAAACTTGTTCAGAAATATTTATCAAAACACACTCTGATTTTAATCATTATACTCAGGAGGTTCGAGGTGGGACAGTAGTAATGGACAAGGTTCTGGATACAACCAAAGCTCCAGTTCGGGTTACAGTCGATCAGACGGCTATAGCACCCGGCAGAGTTTTGGAAGCAGCCGAGAAAACAGCTTCAGTAGAGACCGCGAGGGGTTCCGGGGTAGAGGTCGCGGGAGGGGGTTCAGCTCGAGCGGCTATGGCAACAATCAGAATCAGGGCCAGGGGTACTCGGCCCCGAACAGTTACTACAACATGTACTCCCAACCCCCACCCTCACATTAATAAAAGATTCCTTACTCTATATGAAAACACACGAGTTAAAACAATCAGTATACAGTTACATTAGCGTATCTGTTTCGTTCGGAAACGAGATGCAATATATTATATCAAGTTGAATGTTTCTCTTAATACAGAAGCCGTTATCGTGTATATACTACATAAAGTTTAAAGTTGAGTAACGATAGTCTAGCGTTTAGTGGAAATTGTATTATTAAGTCCCACTTACACCCAAGAGAAAATAAACGTTATGGAAAATATTGTGAAACGGTGAAGTTACTAGGACATCACTTTGAACTGTTTAAATTTTTAACATTCCTGTACAATTACAATACTGTTTTACTAGGGATCACTTAATAAATATATTGAAAGGGTACTGTTCATTATTTTATTAACCTTTTGAAATTTACCACAGCTTATCGTTTGAGCCGCAACTTGTAAATGTGATTAGTCTTTATTGCTTAACTTGACTTGACTTTAATGATAAATGTGTTTGCAGATGAATTGAAACCTTTGAATGGAATACAGAATATAAAAATAAAATATCCCTTGTATGTAGACAGTTATTTATTCCTACATTATAAATACAGATTTAACCACCGAGTGTTTCACAAACAAAAATCTAATGCACTTGTATTGAATGTGTATTGCCATGATTTGTTCAGTGGCCGCTCTGTGCTGGTTTTTCGGGGTCGACATAGTCTGGCTGTTCCTCTGGTGTGTGCGGCCAGAAGGTCGGCTTGTTGATGGGGTCAATGGCCAATTCAGGGTGGGCATCCTTGAAGTCTTCTAGAGTCATCTGGTTGTATGGCAGCAGGGCATTGAGTTCATCAATTTGCTGTTGGTATCTGAAATTTTTGAAATATTATTAATCATGATTGCAAGGTATATGTAATTCACCATTTACACATGGCAATATACAGCAGGAGTCACGAACATCTTGGCTCAGTAACTGAGGTTAAGGTCAATGATATTACTATTTTTTTGTAAATTAACATATTTTGATATATTTATTTAAATCGAGCAATATTTCGTCAAAGAATATATATTTATATTTTGAGGTGATGTCACAATGCAAGTGATATCTTTCCAATTAAAATTGAATTAAACACATATGAATTATATACAAATGCCAATGAAATAGTTTCTATCTGTTCAAAGAATCACAGCAATGTTTTTCATTTTATTTTACCAACAAAATATAATATTTTTAACTTCTAGATGCAGTTTATGTTCAGCAACCCTTTTTCATATTTAAAAGAGTGAGAATAGTTTTACTGTTTTAGTAAGAGAAAATATCTTAGCTAGATCTTCAAATGTAAGTGATCACAAAATATATACAATTATATAATGAAATTCATACTTAGCAATGTTTTTGTTTGATTCCTGGACAAATGATTCAATGGCCTTCTTAATTTCCCCCCACTGAGCCTCAACCTTAGCAGTCATGGTGTCCGAGGGGTATGGGATCTTGAGGGCTTCATACTGTTTTTGGAAGTTGTCCACCATGCCGGGTATGGGAACAACCTGCTTGTAATTTGCCCAGTTGATCTTTGGTGGCTCCGGAGGGCTAGCCAATACCCTATAAAGATCGAATATACATATTAAAGTTCTATGAAGTTATTTCAAAAATAATGAACGCAGGGAATATATTTGTGGTCCATTTAAAAATTCTTTCTTTTTATTCAACTCCTTAACCTCACAATTATGTTTATTAATGGGTTATTGATGGATAAATTGAGGTAAACCTGTAAAATCATTCATGAAACAAAAAAATCAATGATAAAATTATGTAACAGTAACATGAACGTCAAAACTAACCTGCGAAGGTAGCCATCAGACTTAACTTTAAAAGCAGCTAAGTTCGACTTTTGTTCCGCAGGGACCCTCTCGGCTAGGGCGGCCCAGTTGATAGAGCTCTGGCTTATACGTTTCGCCATATTTGAAGCTAAATTTTTCTATAAATTGCAGACCTCTCGACTGACAACTACGAGTAACCAAAGACAAATTTGATCACAAATCTGTCAACGAATACGCAGTCACTGTCAAAAAATGTTGCCAGATTCATTGTTGTTTTAAAGGTATACATAGACAATAAATTGTATATTTATTAATATTATGTAAAATAGTAATGCCGCACAGATTTTTAAATATTATTGTCATTTATTTAATACCCACTAATATGTTAATCATAAAGGATCTTAGATATGCGTTACCGCCTTTAATTATTAAAAAGTTTTGAAAACATACCATAACAATAAAAGGAAGTCTTACAATCAAATACTCGCTGATGATGTGGTCGACAATGCTATTTCCATCGAAGAGTGTAATAGTAATAGTGTTTATAATGGGAAGATGTCCAAGAATACCCCGAAATATTGACCATTGTATCGAAATCAGGTCACTTCGGAGACTTTAGAGTTGCATATTATCTATGAATATGCGATCTTAAGGGTTACGGTACAAATGTATCGATTAAACTAAGCAAGATTCAATCTTTGAAATTCATAAATTTATAAACTTCCCATAACTGATCCTCCTACTTACTTTCCCTTGTACTTGATTAATATATTTACTTTCGGTTTGACTAATAAAACGGTTCTGTAGAAGATCGCGGCAGACTCAACCAAAGATAAAAAATTCGAAGCGGTTTTTGAATGAAAAGCCAGTTATATTTTTAAAATATATGTAGTATCGATTGCATGTACTTTTATTTATACTGATATTATTATGAGAATGAATTTAATGACAATCCTGATTAAAAAGAATACTATACTTTTTTCGTTAATATCTTCAGGTTAAGAGCTTTTTTTCCTCTATCTATGTTTCCTATTATTTATATTTAAAAAAAAACCAAAGTGAAAATGTTAGTCAACAGTAGTTAAGACAAGTAAATGTTATTGGCATACTCATTATATGTCACGAGGTTTAAAATTTAAAATCTTTTAAATATTTCTTACAAAATATTTTGTTCTCTACAAATGTGGAAATAGATTTTAAATATTGTGCTTGTTTACTTTGTTTTTATATTATTTATCAATATTCACGAAATGAGCCACTAAAATAAAGCATTCAAAGTAAAAATGACACCATTTTATATATAAATATGTTTATTTATCCTTTGGTATTTTTTATTCTAAATAAGTATTACAAATTACAAAAATCAAAACTAAATTAATATTAAGCTCTAATATGAATTACAAAACAAACATTATTAATATAAAATATTAGCAGAACCGCGTTTCATTATATTCTAATTGACTTTCTAGAATCAGTCTTGAGGAATAATATTAGTTTTGAGGCAATTCTGTAATGTTCACATCAATGACGTAACGTGTTTCTGAACGGAATGTTTCTACGAGAATAACGACCCTTCGTCTGTCTTAAATCTTAACGGCTACAATTGTCAATCAGTTGTTAATAATTTTCTATAAATCTCCTATAACTTTGCGCGGACGTAATTTCCCAAATCAATGTATATTATGTGATTTTCTAGAAACAAAAATTAGTCATAATGTTTACAAAATTTATCACGTCCCGTTGGTTTCAAATCGGTTAAATTTTTTTTATGGTTTTAGAAAGAAGTGTAAGAAATTAATTAGTTTTATTGTAATTAATGAAAAACTTGTTCTGAGCGATATTTCTTGTGGAATAAAGACGGTCCATCATAAGCATCTCGCGCCAGCCTGCTGCACTCGACACAACTTACCGTGAATGTTATAATCTGTGTGACTATTTCAATAAATTACTTTGGTATCGCATAAGTACCACTTATCATATTATGTACAACGTATATTTACATATTTCCTTGACTTCAATATATCGTATATTATCTACGAAACTAAAGTAAGCTCCGTAAGGCGAGTGGTCCCAGTCTAATCGTACTCAGTCAATGTCTTATAGTTTCGTCGGCTTATCCTTAGCGGGGTTCCGTTTGTCGACGTAGTGCGGCGAGTTGGAGGAATGGCCGACCGTCCTGCTACCCCACGTCGTCCTGCGAGCTACGGGGTTGTTCTTGCAGAACCTCAACAGATTGCCGTACGCCGCTCTGTATTGTCTATTGGTCGCGGCGTATATCAGCGGGTTGATGACACTGGACGCCCACGCCAGTATGGAGGCTATGATGTGCAGCCAGGGGTAGCGGATGCCGTCGTCCGACACGTTCATGATCATCAGCGGGAGGAAACAGGCGAGGAAGCACAGGAATATTGTTAGCATCAACGTCGTCAGGCGCGAGTCCTCTTCCTTCTCTCTGGCCGTTTGTCCGCTTAGTTTGCTGCAACAGAAAATAAGGACGGTGTTTGAACCATTAAGATACAAACCGTGCCACAATAACTTTAAAACGTTAAATTGATATTTTAACTAATTCCAGTATATTTTAAGGCTTTCAGTCTAAAATTTAATACGACTTATCGATTAGCAAATATTTATAAGGTGTTTACGAAGTATAAATTAAAAATATTACTATGGACAAATGTGAGTACTTCGACGTTACAGTGAGTATAGACAACACAGAGTAAGCCTCACCCACATACACACCTGCGTCCTTCCAGCTTGCGCTTGCTCTCTCTGACTCTCCAGTAGATGCAGCTGTACGACACTATGATCACCACGCACGGCAACGCGAACCCGAACACGAACAGGTACTTCTTAGGACTCCGGTCGTCTTTGGGGAGTATGGTACAGGAAAATGTGTTGGGGTCTAGGCCCAGTTGGCCCCAGATACCGAGCAATGGGGGCACCTGATTAATATCATTTCAATGAAAAATAACCCTTAACTTAAATTTTACTTTGCTCCTTTAATTTTGGATAATAATTTAGAATTCAGAATATATAATTGATGAATCAGATCTAGAGCCCTACACGTCGCGCGCCCCACATCTACGACCGGCTACAGTTCATCGACTCCTGCATCTCGAGTGGTCGTTTCGTTCCGCTCGCGTCTAATTCGAATGGATCATAAACGTAACTAATGACATGTGTGTGGTGACGTCACGTGACACTAGCCGCGCTTACATCGTGTCAGCCATGATGACAATTGTCTGTAATTGTCAACTCGGATATTAACGGCTGAAACGCTGCTGAACTAACGATAGGACGAATGTAAATTGATTAGTGCAAGTTTAAACTCTCAATGACTGATCATGACTAACTCGCAACGTTCGGCAACTCGTTCTAGGGTTACAAAGAAAATTAATGCAAGATGGCAGATCACTTTAAAATTGTATAATCTGTGACGCTTTCAAATTATATATTTGTTTGTATGGATACAGAAAACAAAATCAAAATTCAACAGAACTACCAAAATATAAGGTTCAGTTTATTCTGCAATATGAACCATTGTGTGTTTAGTTAAATGTATTTAAATATCATCGGCTCATCTGACGCCACATCGATGAAAATCTTCATAGAATTTATTATTGCGCTAATATATTTATAATGTATAATTTAGAAAAAATCATCTCATCGTGTTTATGTATCATAGTACTGTACATAATTGCAGTTCCGAATTAAAACATGTGTCGACCAATTAATATTATTACTTTTTTATGTGATGTCATAAAAGTATTTGGACTTAACATAAATGATGGAAGCGACATTAAAGCTAATTCCATTGTGTTGTAGCGCGCGGATGTTCCTTAATTCGGTACAATTACCGCGTTAAAGCGTCTCTGTATTAGACTTCCTCTATCATTATCTGTGGTGTTATAGGTTTGGGAAATTACGACGACATTAAATGATAAAGAAATATTCAAAATACTTAAGCAAAATTAGTATACAAAAATATGAACAATTTGGAGAAGTTAAAACTTTTTTTTACTTAGATTTGATTTAGTACATTGGCTCTAAACTTTAAACTTTTGCCAGTTATAAATTTTAATTCTCTTTTTTTTCAGTTACTCACCATTAGACCGAAGGAAACCAGCCATATCAAGAGGAGTTGGATCCAAATCTTCGTAGTCGTATAGATCTGAGAGTACATGTCGTAGTACGCTATCAGAGTGTACCTGGAATAGTCACGGATGTTATATGTGCTATGAAATTATTTGGTGCCCTTATATTAAGTGATATTTATTACACTAAAACAACGTTCCATTCAATAAATAGTTTCTATGTCTCAGAAGACGTGATTTTTAATTGGAGACGCTACGCTGGACGTTTTGTCAATTTAGTTTAGTTATGTTTTTTAAAATACCTTAACATGTAAATACATAGTGTAACAGAAGAATCTACTAAAATATTTAAAGAAAATATTAAACATTGAATCTTTATAGACTTAATAAAAAAAATTGTGTTGCATATTAATTGGGATACTGTTTAGTATAAAGAAATATTTTATAATAAATCGATATCAGTCCTCTGTATTGTGTATTATAAGTTTTTAATATCAGTCAACGCTTCGTGTAAGTGTTACATAAATCATAACCGCCTCGGTTACTTCATTTAAAAATCACTTATCCTCGTGAGAATCGACTGTTTGCTCTGAGATAAGATTAGTTGAGTTTGTTTTGGGGCTCGTTTCTTGATATCGATAGCTTTAAGTTATTTTTTAATTATTTTTATAGTGTTAATATTATTTCATTATATATAAGGTAATTATGATAAAAATTAAGCGATTGTCGTATTGATTATATAAAAAAAAAGTTTTTTTAGTGTCAAATAATTGAAGATTAAATTTTATATTATATAACATATTAAGATTTTCTTTAAACAAAATCACGTTTTTGAATCATTTCAAGTCGCTTTTTTTAGTGACTTTATAATTTCCACTTTGACTCTTTCCTTACGTAAGTTTTATATTTTAATAAATATTATTTCATATCGAGTGGTTATTATATATATATATATATATATATATATATGAAGGGCTTGTTTTGTACTGAATTTATATAATAAATGAATTAATTAATGGCAACTTATTCGTTTTTAATTAATAATAATGTGGCTGAATCACGTTCAACTTGCGATATTAAATAGAATGATGTTTTAACATCCATCTCATGATATCACTGGCACTCAGCACGTCCTTGGTGCGCCGCGCCGGTGAGATGAAAGCTGAGGGGTCCAAGACAACGTCTCCTTGTGCTCGGGCTGCCGACCCCGGCCATGAATGGAGTATTTTTATGACGGGAGGTGGACGGTGGCAATCGGGACGCGTGGTAAAAAATATAAAACATATTTACATTCAGCCAATGACACATCTCTGTCAGATGGCACGATTTATTTATTCGTTTTCAAATTGAGTCTTTTAGCCGTCAAATATTATATGCCATTTTGACATCTTTTTTTTTAATAGACTATCCAGATTCGGATGTAGATCAAAAATATAAAGATCTAACGTGAAATGAGGTTTTAATGCACGTTCATTAAAGCGTGTCGTTACTAACAGAAGTCGAATGTTTTTTTGTGATATATTCCTCTTAAGATAAAATCATAAGATCTCATAATTCATACTAACGGTAAGGCGATACGCTCGCTACGTTTTTAGTTTATGTTTTTAGTACAAATAAGATTATTAAACTCCTGTATTTATGTTAAAGAGGGATTATATATATGAGGGATAACTGTGAAAATATATGAAGTAGAAAGTATCTATCAGTTTTTTAAACATTACGTCTAATTAAGTATATCGTTTAAGTTAAAATGCTTAACAATAGAGAAACCGATTATTTTTCTCGTTTAGAAAGCTGCGATTAACGGCGTTATTGTTTTTATTTTAGAAATCAATAGTAGTATTTATAAATCTAATCGAATATTGAACCAGTTACTTCTATAGTTTCATTAATTGTGTTTCAGAGATAAAAATAATTACAAATCAGCCTCCAAGCAGGAAACACGGTTAAATGTATTTTAAATTATGTTATATATGTTTTTTTATCTATGCGATAGTATATAATTTAAGAAGGTTGCTTAGGAAGTGGAATGACAATAAGAATTGTGATGAAAATACGCCGTCTTCACAATGGTGCATTTAAATTGAATTAAATCTATAGAGGGCGGGATTTTCATCTTGGTGCGATTGTATATGTGTGTGACTGTGTTCCATTGATTTTTTGTCCCAAAACCTAACGTCGTTAAAAAAAAGGACAAAAAATGGTGTCGTAAATATATTTTGTTACTTGCTTTATGCCCTTCCGTCTATTATTTTAAATCGTTTGGTCATAAACACGGTCCATTGTGGTAACACACATATCTGACTTCCTTATGTGGCAGCGAAAGTTAAATGTAATCTTGTTTTAAGTCATCTTGTAATAAATGTGTATAATTTTTTAAACTCGTATCATGAGAACTGGAACACGTACAGTTTGTAAGTAAACACGACGCGCAATAAATTAAACACGGAAATACTTTAACTGAGTGTTCCCAACAATTATTTTTATTTTACGATACACTCTAATGTTGTTGGGATCAGGGTTGTCGAAAGATATTTATTTACTGAACTCATCCACAATAGACTCGCGTGTACAACGATGTGTTGTATTCGGAACGTCTTAATTTTATCCCTTTTTCAATCTAAAAGTTTTTATGTTTGCCAGCCCTAGTGCAGTTTGATAGCACTTTTATCTTTTTTATATCTTCCTGGTCGTAACGGAAGGGAGCATTCTTCGAGACGTTATATATTGAGGCATCAACTTGTACAAATCCTTTGTCCGTTCCAGTACTACTAACATCTTTGGCTGTAATTTACGTTCGGTATCGAGATGTACTGTTTTCTTTCATGCGGACTAATGGCATTAAACAACTTTAAGAGAGCGTTTTAGACGAGATTTATTTATATTTTTCTGTATATTAAGAACAAAATACACGTGTTTGTATGAGAGCATTGCTTTTATATCGCAGTAACGAAACAAAGTCCTATCTGTAGTTTTATATCAATGAGACATGAGAGTTCCTCAGAAACATATATATTTCATAGTGAATATAACATGACTTCAGATGACAGCTAAATTATTAAATTCTTTCATACATTTTAATGTCTTTAATTCGCCGAAGTCAGTTCATTTTTCAAGAAGGTACAATGCGCGCGCGTGTGTGTATGTCATGTTTCGTTACCTGTTAATCGTTATGGCCACCATGGACAGGAGCGACACGGCCTCGTTCCCATAGAACACGAAGGCGAACATCTGACATAGCCGCGGACCCAACACCCACTGCTGTTTTATATACCTGATGTATTTATTATATTTACTTAATAATTGAAACCATGTCGCAATAATCTATCGTTTCATTGTAAAGTGGATTTATTTTTCATTGATAATCAGCTCGATGCAATGCTTGGAGCTAGGTCACCAATTAATGAGTCGAGCAAGTATTTAGTTCCAAGTATATTGGTCAATGTTATGTAAGACTCACCGGCTGGCGGTGAGGGGCAAGTTGATGCTGCAGAACAGAAGATCAGACACGCAGAGAGAGAGAACGAACATGGTGGTGACGTGACCGCGTAGCTTGGGATGCATCATGAGAGCCACTGTCGTTATGAGGTTACCTGGAATGAGTTCAGAACTTAACACGTAAATAATATTAACCAAATGAAACTTATATTTTTCGGATTACTACGCGTACTTTATTATTAAAAAAAACTACATACTCCCGACGCGACGTTCGGTTACTTCGCAGCAACCGTGATCACGGGCAGACGAGATGTGAAGTAAGTTTTTAAAATAATAAAATACGCGTAGTAAAATCCGTAAAACATTAGCTTCATTTAAATGAATACTCGCGAAAGTCTTAGATCTCATTAATATAACCCAACTCCCTGACCTAACAGACTAAGTCTAGACAATTAATTAACATATTTTTTCATAGAAAATGAATCTAATGTCTGTATATCTTCAAGACAAGTAAATATTCTTCCCCTCGGATAGTGCAACAATCTAAGATTTAATTCACACCCACTATAAAGTCAGACAGTCGTGCGCTATCTGGGTAATATAAAAATGGAATCCGTATCAGTGGATTTACGCTATTAACCATCTAGTTCCAGCCCGTGAGCTAACAAAATTACTAAATACACGATAGCTCAGTTGTTACAGCAAGTAGAACGAAACATTCCGGAGGTCGCAAATTCTATTCCAGCTCGTGTAGATCATTTTTTCATTCTTATTCTCTCTTTTAAATATCATTTTTACTATTATATTTGATGAGCATATTTGTCTGTCTCTATTCCCTGGCGTATTATATTCGTTATGCCCTCTATGTGAGTGAATGTACGAAAGCTAATTACGTTAAACATTTACTTGAATACCGTTCACTTTAGCTTAATGTTTCACGCTTTCTTCTGAGATGTATATTGATGTCTTAGTTTGTAATGGTTTGACTATGGTAATGCCATTGAGACTGTTAAAACTGTTTCATTTTCAAAAAAATGGCCGTCTTATTAACAGAGGATAATCAAACTTATACATAAGTACAATAAAGAGTAATTTGGAGTGGGATTTTAAGACAAACAAAGACATAGAAAGGGAACTGCTATTGACGCTCGATAACATCTCGAGAAAGTCGAATCAGCCCGGACAGTTCAAATATGATTTAAATAATACAAACATGGAGCAAAATTAAAGTATTTTTTGAAAAATATTTCGAGTGAGCCGATCTGTCATATCCTGTAACGACCGATGATTCACTAGCACTCATTGAATGACTGAATCCCCAATGAATGTGAGCAACTAACACATGTACATTTGTACGTTGAGTGGAAGTCTGGCTGTGAATAAGGCTCGAGTGTCCAGTGTGTACGGCGCCTTTAGATATGATTACTGTTATATGATATTAAATAAAATGTTACGTGTGATTGTAAGTTTGATCACATTACTAATTCCGCAGCTTTGTTATTTTGAATCTATTTGTATAGAACGTAAGTAGTCATAAAAATAATATAATTTTATTTTAAATTCTATAACAATTGTTCAGCGTTTATTAATATCTTTATGAAAATGGTGTAAGAATAGGTGATCTTTAATTGTTAATGAAAAGTTCAAAAAAGACTTAATGTCTGGAGCTCACACCTAATAACATTTCATCGTTGCTGTGATGAAATCTACATAATATATCGAATCTCAACAAATTATAAAAGTTCACAAATGTCTCTCAGAGTGATATTTCTATTGTAGTATATAATACTATATCGTGTATTAAAAATCTATACACTAATATAATTCTAAATATTTTCCATATACGACATATATATTAAAATATTACAATATGTATTGTTTGTCCGCCTGTCATGTCATTATCTCTCACCATATCAAGTAAACGACAATAATGAATAAGAGGTTTGTTTGTTTGTGATTTTTTTTTTAACGCGAAATGCGATCCGACGCTCTGACTGATGAGCGATGTCGTCCGGGCGATGAACCGGGGAAAAATACAAGAATGATTAACATAGCGTTACATAATCATAAATAAGATTACTATATGTACTCTATATATGCGTAGAACACGCTTATAATATATATATATATATATACATACATATATTAATTCTTGCTTAAATAAAATGCTTTAATTCCCAGTAACGTTAGTACGAGCATGTCTTGTTACACTACATTCGGAGCGTAAACGGTTTTTTACAGATGATTTTCGTCGTATGCGAATATTTATGGATGGAGAACTGGAAACGCTGCGTATGTTGTACGATAAGAGCTAGTACTAAGGACGATAATACGTTCCTGATGTGTCGTACACACTGTACATTTAAAATCAAGGAGGAAAGAAAAATAATCATCAGTCTAGATAGAAAATAAGGTCGGAGAAATAGAGTTGAATAAACAACGTCTTCGTATAATAAAAAAATAAAAATACATGTTTCCTATTCATATATTAATTGTTTGTATCAATAGTTAGTGACAGGATATTATTGGTGTAACCCCGGCTGTCATAATATTTGACCCGTGATGTATGGGACCCACATGTCGGGTCGCGGGTTCGTTAGTATGGGGCACATCCATTTGATTATAATTTGTTCCAGATGAAGTCTTTTGTGTATTTTTTTTTTAATCCGTATATACTTATTGAGTTTTTAGTATTTCATTCAGTACAGAATATTAAAATACTGTCATACAAATAAAAAAATATACATACATATATATATACATATTGTTAACTTACTCGTATTGGACTCAATTTTGAAATCTGTTTGTGAGCTGAATGAAATCCATGAAATAACAAAAAAATCCTATGTTAATCAAAATTTTGGTTTTAACCTCCTACCCAAAAAAAAAATTAATTATAAGTTTGTCGTTGAGGTCTGTGTGCTTTAGAATCGTAGCTCTCAAACAGATCGGCCGCTTTCGATGCTGTTTTATCATTTTATTGTCAATTCCTTGCACTTGATCTTGGGTATGTTTCGTACATATCGGCCTAAGGGTGTAGGAGTGTCAGCTGTTTCAAAAATAATGTAATACATTTTTGTCTTATGATTAATCGATAATTAAATCGTTAAACGACAATCAATCGTAGGTGTTTTTTACTTAATAAAATATAGTTATTATAACACGTGATGATTAATAGATATATAATGATTAATATATATAGATAAATGATCATACCCTGGCAGGAGACTGGAGGAAGGCTTATACTAATAAATTTTTATTATTTTAATAGCTCATATTGTTTTATTACGGAAAATAGTATAAAATTATATTTAAATACTAAGTACTATTATTTATATACAACGTTTTAAAAACCAAAACTCCGAAACTACTGTTTGTCTGTGTTTAAAACGTAAACTCGTACTTAGAAGTAAGGGTACAATTATCGTATTTTCTTCAATATTAATAACGTGCCGGATATCCCGGGAAGAGAGAGATCCGTCTCCTTTACATTTAAATTATTATGTCATAATTCACAATATTAAGTTGATGTTTTTTATATAAGTGATCGGGTTACAAAAAATAACGATAAAATAGGAAAGAAACAAAAGTAAATTTTATTTATATATTAAGTGAAAAATATCAGGCAAAATTGTAGAATGTTTTCATTATTATATGTTATATTAAATTGAAGATAGTGTGGGTTCAATAATATGCTCGCAATGCTAAGTATAACTCAAATGATCTGTCACTTGTATCGGCTTATCTCCAAGAAAACTGAACCTTTCGGAACTTTTTGTGAATTAAGCAGAAAATCATAATTAAATCACATTCAGAAGGCAGTGTCTGTTATTAATGTCGTATATATTTAAATTCATAACTTAAATGTGTACATTCCTATGTAGAGACAATAACTGAATGTATTGCAACATAGGAACGAAGGATCCCATCAGATGTGTGAACAATATGTGTGTGTGCCGGGGCCTTAATTACTCCGCTATGACGGAGCACGTGATGCTTTGTGATTGTCTGTATGTATGTGACTGTAACTATGTAATTAAAATCTATGTGTGTGTAATCACATTATTAGCGTGTTTATGTGTGTGTGTATTTGCGTCTTCTTTAGCGATAATCATTAAAATGTGTTTGTAATAACTACTTTGTTCACATCTATTCACAACATAATGAATAACTTAAAACTGCCTGTCTTTAGTTTCGATATGAAAACCAGTGGTAAGATTAATCTTAGTAACATTTTAAAAAAATATTTATTTATCCTTTCAGTTGAAATAAAAAATAATAATTGTATAGTTTTATCAAAATATTTAATGACAGTTCAGTTAGAGAATATTTATTTTAGACTAAGTATATATTGTAACGCAAATAAAATGATTTATCGAAGAAAGGTTATGTATAAGGTACGTATTAATTTTTTTTAATCACAACATCCGGTTTGAGCTTGAAGCAGTTTAAACTACCGTGTAATCATTATTTATGATTCACAATATGTCCGTCTGTTTTGTCCAAAGCTAGGATCCGTGTGGGACGTGACTTCGATTCCCGGTTCAGATTTAACCTATTTGTAACTTACTATTCAAACGGCAGATCAATTTTGAGTGTTACCTGAACTCGGTTCAACTGTAACTATTCTATGGACATTATATTATTATAAGATATTAGATACTTTATATATTAGACATGTTTGTGTTGAAGAGTAATTTGTTTTGTCACTAATTTTGATACGCTATATACATACATACGAGTACATTGTATAAGATAAGCCATTAAAAAATTATTATTATATCGTAATTTTATGTATCGAAATTATTTAATGAATATTAATGACTTAACTATAACGATAGTCGTGGTGGCCTGGAGGTTAAGAGGCCCGCCTCTCATAAGTGTGGGCGCGGGTTCGAAACCTGGCAAGTACCAATGTGATCTTTTCTGGCTGGAACAGGCTACAGCAAGCCCTGGGGTCTGAATAGCCCCAAAAAGTGCTGGTGCAGTAGGCAAGGGGAAACCACTGCAACTATCTTCCCATGAAAGTCATCCTGTATACGGACACAGACACGTGATGACCACGCCGAGTCTGCAAAGACTCTTGCGACGATGATGATGATTTTTAACGAAAATACATAATAAGTGTCTTTAAATATTTTTACAAATAAGTTCCATTACCGATGTCAATTAGTGAAAGACGTGTGAGGCCTTGACGCTTGAGCGAACGAGTGGACGGATTTAAGCGTAGAGGTTGCTCGAACAAAAATGTTATATATATATTGTTTTGTTTGTTTGATTCAAACCGGCTTTAGAATTATGAAAACAATGTCAGGCTCATTACCATTTCAAATGCCATCTCTTTACACGTTTGTCTCATTTCCACGGACGCCATACTGTATAGCTCATATTATTGACATGCTGTTAAAGAAACGTCCTCATGTTCTATCATAGAGGACTTTATTATGAACACGTTTTTAAAGGAGGTTTTCGGACGTAGTATGACATAAACAAAATTAAGAATTCATGATCCTTAATTGAGAAGATAATGACGTAATCTTAAAGTGATATTTCCAACCACCAGACACAAGAACCCACATATATAAGTATAGGGTTTTCCATTAAGGGCGCTTGATCTTTGAAATGCAAAAAAAAATACATGTAGGAAAGATATTTGCGAAATTTTTTTTTTATTTGGAAGGTCTATCGACCCCATTATGTATGGAATATAACATCATTCAAATGACCGCCACGGCTTCGGTTGGTGGCGCGCACACGAAAGGTCCAATTTTCGATGACTCTGGCGCACAAATCGGACTGTATTTGATCGATGGCGTGGCGTATGTTGACTTTGAGGGCATCGGTGGTTTGCGGCTTGTTGGCATAGACCTGCGACTTAAGAAAACCCCACAAGAAAAAGTCCAGCGGGGTCAAATCGCACGATCTCGGTGGCCAGTTCACGTCGCCTCCGCGCGAGATGACCATGTCCAGAAATTGCTCGTGCAGAACTTCCATCGTAGCGTGTGCTGTGTGGCACGTAGCGCCGTCATGTTGAAACCACATGTTGTCCAGATCCATATTCTCGATTTCACGCCAAAAGAAGTTGGTTATCATCGACCGGTATCGCTCACCATTGACGGTGACGGCCACACCATTATCGTTTTCGAAAAAATACGGACCAATCACGCCTCCGGCCCAAAATCCGCACCAAACAGTCACTTTCTGCGGGTGCATTGCCACTTGGTGAACCTCGTGTGGATTGGTCTCGTCCCAAATACGGCAATTTTGCTTGTTGACATAGCCATTCATCCAAAAATGCGCCTCGTCGCTGAAGATGATTTTTTTGCCAAAATCGGCGTCAACTTCCAACTGCTCTAATGCCCAGTCAGCGAACACACGGCGCTGTCTATGGTCATTAACCTTGAGCTCTTGGGTCAGCTGGATCTTGTACGGGTGCAGGCTCAAGTCACAACGCAAAATTCGCCAAGTTGTCGTCTGCGAAAGGCCGAGTTCCTGTGCGCGACGCGGAATTGACTGCCGCGGGTTTTCGAGGACACTGTCGCGCACAGCGGCGATATTCTCGGCAGATCTCGCGTTACGTTGACGCACGGGAACCGGCTGATTGTTAACTGACCCGGTTGACTCGAATTTGTCCACCAATCGACGGATAGTCGACTCGGCAGGACGATCATCGCGACCGTAAAACGGGCGAAGTGCGCGGAACGTTGCTCGAACTGAAGACCCATTTTCATAAAACAATTTTATGATTTGCACGTGCTGCTCGACACTGTAACCTGCCATGGTGGTTTGGGAGGACGGAATGAATATAACACACTGCATTTGACAGCTGTCACTCAAACAACATGGCCGCAATCAGCTGTCAAAGTTCAAGCGTCCCTATTGGAAAACCCCATACTTTCTTTATCTGTGAGCTCTAAACTTCTGAAATAATCTTCTTTACAATTATATATATACACATATATATATATGTGTATATGTATGTATATATATATATATATATGTATATATATATATATATATATACATATATGTATATATATGTATATATATATGTATGTATATGTATATATATATATGTATATATATATATATATATATATATATATATATATATATATATATATATATATATATATATACACATATATATATGTATATTGTATTGAAATTCGACCGATGAATTCATCTATTGAAATGACATCATCACACGTGTTTTAAGATTGTATGTGTGTATGTCTGTTTTGTCTTAACATGTAAACATTAAATACTATTACGTGTTTATTATGAACGAATGCATTTTTCTTATATTTAATTTAACCTACGGTCATGGTATACTCAACATAAGCTTTAGAAGTAACTAATATTTCTGGATGTACTACGCGGTTTTTATTTTAAACTACGTCCTCACCACGTTTCTGTTACTTCACAGTTTTCACCAGCCGTGATCACGGCCAGACGAGATCAAAATGAAAATATTATTGTTATTTAAATGAATAGTCGCGAGTCTTAAATGTCATTAGGCAAGAGTATTGTTTATATATTCCATATATATTTTCTTGCATTGGTATGTTAAGAGAAATTTCTTAGATGACGTAAGCGTTATCGAAAGATGTTTAAGCTTGGTGTACATAAAGTTGGATATGACTTAGTGAATACAGAGTTTTTATTTACTTAGTATATAAAGTCGGTCGCTTTGAGTCATGAAACCAACGCGAGCTGATGCTGGAAGCGTCTTGTAAATGTTAGGACATGTTAGTGAACACACCCCGCTAGTGACGGGCGTTATGACAATTTATCGACAAATAGGTCGTTCATACACTTGTTGAGTTGAAGACATGATAAAGTTATGACAATAATTATCATTTTGTATGCTTTTACTTGATTAGTAATTGTTATAATAACAATACACCACACTTTAACGATATCATTAGACCAACCTTAACACATGTTCGCATTGTGGAACTAAACACCGACGGTTTAATGGTATTTCATAAAAAAATAATACCGATTTATATTCATGAAGCAGAAAGTTTTACTGCGAAACTTATAGGGTAACGTATTGGCGTGAAAAATATATGGATGATAATAACACGTACTGACTACTGAGCCTGCGAGTTGATTGAATTAATATGTATGTATGTATGTATGTTTATTACACTTTAATATAAAAACTAACGAATATATTTTAACAAAACTTTACTATAATACAAATAAATATCTTAACTATATTTTCTTGGTATAAATCTAGATTTAGTGCTTACATTAGGGATAACACAGGTCCTTAGTGAGAGTCCAATTACGTACCACTGAATGCCCTTTAAAAACTAACGATCATAGTTGATTACCTAATTGTTTACAGTTTACACTTATGACAATATATTAATATTGATTTTAAAACTCCTTGTTGGATGTTATTAAAGAAATTAAATATTTGGGTACTAATAACTTAAACATTCAACAAAATTTAATTCTGGATTTTAACCGACTTCATTACCTATTAGAGAAACTTCTTAGTTAAGTAGTTCTTAATCATCTTATTTTCAATACTTCAAGTTAAACATTGTAAATTAATATATTTTACAGGTACAGGTTACCGAAAGGCTTGTAAATCAAGTCTCCTTCCTCTTTAATGCAACCCTTAAAATATATATATATTTCAATATAATTCAGTGCAGTAAATAAAAACTTTTTTGATCATCATTTCTCCTGTGCTAAAAGAAATGGCGTGTACGTTTAATATCTAAACAAATATTAAAACTCATTATAAGAAAAAGACTTCCGTTACGTAAATAAAAAAAAACGAATCAATTCAACGCCATTGTCCGTATTTGTATAGTATATGAATTCGTTTATCGCCACATCATGCCTACCGAATGTCATGACTATAAATTGAAAATCATGTGTCGATTGATTTAACGATTGTGTAAAGCGGAGATCATGAGTTGACGACTGTCGTAAGTAGTAAGTATCAACTTATTACATATAAGTAGCACTGTTTATCCATAGCAAAGATTAAATAATTGAGATTTTTTTTATAAAGTGACGCGTTACTTGTTTGTGTATACTTTACCTAATACTCCAACTACACTGAATATGCAGGCGCAGGCGGCCGCCATGATGGTCGCCTCTCGTGGGTAAATGGTGTCCATCGTCGAGTTACAATCCAAATCCATTTTGTTTTATCGATAACACTCGAGCACGTCACTCGAACTCAAACGTTGAACCTCTACCTCCTCTCAATTCCATTTGGAGGCGTTGTTTATCTGAAACAAACGTTTCCTATGAATGGTTTTATTCATACTTACAATACATTACACACGCAGTATGTGTAGCAAAATAATTTAAGGAATTTGTTACTGTCCGTCTGTGTGATACCAGTGAGCTCTGAAACGGCTGTTTCACACCGGATCTTTACTATGAAAAGGCTGATACCATTAGTAATTAAGGCCTATTTTTATTTTAGAAAACTTATTTATTGTTATATATGTATATATAAATGATAAAAAATATAATTCGACTTATAAAGATTGGAGTGCGGACAGTGTGTTCGTGAGACTAACAATTATTGATTGTTATTATATATGTTTATAACTATAGATTTAATTGTTCAACTCTAGTTAGTATAGTTCATTAAATCTAAAAGATAATTCAATTATAAAAAAAGTATTTGATATAAATAATTTTGTACGTATTTCCTACCTTTACTAGGGGTTTGTACAATACTACATACGCAGAGTTATCAGTTTTGCATTCATAATCATCGTACATTACTGACGTAGATTATAATGAGTATCGGAAACGCATATTGTAAGGATGAGAACTCGGAGTAAGCGTAATGGAGATTAACGTAAAATATATTCGAGCGATAGTCTGCAGTTCGTTGACCTCGCATGCGTTTGTTGCGTGTCTGTTTGTATTTACATTCGTTAAGATACATCTCCGAAACAGAACAATGCGTTGTCTACTGACTCAGATTACGTTATTATATATCGCCGATTGTTTAGACTTCTGAACATTCCTTGTTCAAGATAAATATCAAACCGATTGAGTTCGTGCATTCTGCGTGCATCCAGAGCGGTACGCTGGGAAATTGAGAAATAGTTGGCGGTAGATGATAAATAACAAGTAAACATAGTAACCGAAAAACTTAGTCTGGTGATGCAATCAGTCTTAAATATAAAAATTATAACGATTAATCTTTTGAAATTAAATATTACCTGCCCGTCGTTACCTTTTTGTGTTGCTTGTTAGTCGAAAACATTCGTACAATATTGGAGGTCACTGTATTTATGGCTTCCAACTAGCAAGGTCGCTTTATCACTCACAATGGCTGGACAATAATGCAAGTTGTTAAGTTACTGTTATGGCACTGACGACCATAGCTCACCATACACTCGCACATCTCCATTATTTAAAAGTATATTGAATTGAGACTGAGACTTAAAGATACTTAATTAGGACATTGTTTAAATTGTCACACACATTTTAAATATAAAACTTATCTCTTCTGGAATAATTTATAGCGACGCTAATGGTTCTGGATAAAGCGTCGCCAATTACGTGTTGTATATCTTAATAGCCAACAATACGTTTTAAATGTTATCAGAAGTGAGTATTCTTCACAGTCCTGTATACTATGTATTAATGAATTTAAATAATAATGTATGAGAAATACATTGACACATTAAACTTGAATCTTTAATATGTATGTTAGTTAACGAAATTATTATTTGAATTATTTGTTTTAGTGCTGACATAGACGATTTTGATATCATTCTGTTGATTGTTAAGAAGGATTTTTTCGATATTGATTCTTTTGGATAAACACTTATGAGTAACCCGGTTCATACAATATTAAGTTTATGAGAAGTAGAAGTTGAAGAAGGTAATTGTGCCAGCACTCCGGACAACAAATCCCAATCAAATGCCTATAGAACAAAAGTGAGTAAGTAACTTTGATACGCAAGCTACTGTCTTATATTTATATTAATATCAGTTTAGTGATTATGTGAGTACATACATACACACATCCTGGTATCGTTTGGTTTTAAACTGTTACATCAAAATCATTCTACATTAGCAATAATTGCAATAACCACTTAACGCTAGTGATGGGCGCGTGTCACACGATACCAGCTCCATTGTAACGTGTCAATATAATTCCATCGAGTGTATTTGATCGCATCACTAATTTGCTAAAAGCAACAAAACGGATGTCCTATTGTTAGTTTGTTTGTTTTTGTTATTCATTATATATAGAACTGTTTATTTCAGTATCATATGTGCAATAGCAGAGTAACGTTGTGTCTTCTAAGAGCTTTCACTAAACCTATATTTTATATAAGTTTCAATAAATTAGAATTATATTTTCTGTAATCTATAACATCGAAATCGATTAAATCCGAGATAAAATCGATGCTCTGAATAGGATAGAAATTAATAAAAAAGTAGTACTTAACATTGATCTAAAAACATAACATTTGTCGAAATAATAAGAATTTTATAAAAATCTTTATAAAGCGGGGCTTAGAAACTTAAAATTTACTTCATATATGTCTATAAATTTCTATACATGTTAGTTATTAGAATACTATATGACGGTACATTTGTCAAGTACACAAAATAATGATCTAAGTCTAAGCCATATGTTGACAGTTTTCCATATAAAAATATTCTTAGTCATGGAGATGGGGATCGCTAAAATATTATTATTATCACTGTTACATTAAATTAATTTATTATTTTAATTTATCTCATCTACGTGTTTCATTCTCGTACATAATGGATCATTTGTAGAAACTAGAGTATTTATTAACAAGTAACTAAAGATGTTCCTAAGTCATATAAATTTGAAAAGTGATTTTTTTTTTAATCATAATAAAATTGGAAACATCGGTCTTAGGTTCATAGATAATGTATAGCTGTATTAAGATCTGCGATATTACGTAGTATATAATAAACGAGTATAATTATGGTTCAGAGACGAAACTTCTCAGTGGATTCCCCGTGAGGGTGCCGGGTCCGTCGCGTTGTAGGGAGAGGAGCTTCAACAGTGCCTGGGACTTGACACCCAGGTGTAGGTTAAAGGGGATCCTATCTAATTATGACACATTATATGGTTGTGATTTTCCTTTTTACTTGTGTTTAATTATCTTCCTTACTACTAGTCGGATCCTTAGTACAAACCCGTTCAATGTTTCACATTTAACAAGCTACTTTAAAACTATAATGCGAAGGTATGATTGAAATACTGTTAACGCTGCGTGTAGTGGGACGATGCGGACTCGAGGTAAGCGTGCTGCATCTCTAGAGCCCGCTCATGTCGGTTACTAATGATTGGTACTTTGATGTGGAGACTTACATACATTTCAACTGTAGTTTATGGTTTAACATGAAAGGCCGATCAAAGGGTTTTAATGACCGAATTAAAATACATTTACACATTTAATATAAGTATTAGTGAAACTTGCTTTGACCTACATGTTATATAACATTGATATTATAAGTTTTGAAAGCGATGGGATGGTTACAACGTTTTGATTAAAATTATTAATTTTCACAAGAATTTAAAGAAGATTTCTTTAATATTCGTATACATATTCGTATACATATTCGTGCTTTGTTATTTATATATTTTTTTTTTATATATAGACATTCAAATAGCAAGTTTAATTTATTTCTTACATAAAATATAGATCAAGTTAGTTAAAATAGGATTATCCTCATCCCAACGATTGGATGGCGCTAAACTGCTACGTCCAGAGAAAACGTCCATTATACGAAACCAAATGAAAATATATTTTTGGGGAATTTCGCTGCGTTTCGTAACATTTATACCAAGTATTCATATTGAATCATTTTCGTAAGTGAATTATCGACATTGTAATATTACGTTCTAAGGAAATACCTGGTGTGTGATGAGTGATGACGAATTGATGTCAAACACGTACACTCACTAATGTGACTAAATAAATCGATTATTTCGACCCAGAGCCATATTTGTTTTAAATTTTATATTACCGAAATAAAAGCTCTTGTTGAAGGACCGCTGTTACGTCAAGGATTAAACATGACAGGCGCCATTTTGATTATGATATATGCTTTCAAGGAACACTGTGTATGCCGAGATAGCCGATGTATATGATTTATATCTTAGTACTAAGTGAGCTGTCTATCATAACATTCTACTGAGATATATAAGCGATTTTTTAAGCATGTCTCCACGTATGCATTTGCTTCTCAAACACTACTGAAAGGAATTTGATTTAGCTTCCCAATCACTCTTATATATGTATAAGAATATAAAAATCACGACGTAACAGTTGTATTAGGACTTGTGATACAGTTTCTATAGGCATCACGCGGTTTGTCAACATTTTTGACAACAAAATTTTCATTTTAGATTTAGTCGCGGAGAAAAACAACTTCATTATTAATAAATCAGTATATTGTGAATTAAATATAATTATATGCGATATTATTTTTTTCAGCTAACATCAGTTAAAACTGAATATAAAAGGAATAGTTTATTGTTAGTTTTAAGTCAATGTAGACGTACGTTCCCTGCAGCACCAGGACGGGGGGCTGTCCGTCCTTAAAGTCATTCCAGACGATTAATCTATTACAGAATTTATATCCACACATTCTCACAGAGACTCAATAAATTTCCCCTAATTTCTCAACAATATTATCGATCAGAGCTGCCCCTTAAGTCATGTACAATTGCCATCCCCCAAATACGAGCCGTTTGTCATTCCGTGCAAACATTAAGAACTTTCTTAGCAACGAGGAATGTATACGTTTTATATGTATTATATATTTATCGTATAAACATCCAAATATTTCGAAAATCGCTAACATCACGTAAGTGTGATTTAAAGAATATACTTAACAAAAGTTTAACATTTATGTTAGTTATTTTAAACTGTGAACCGACGCAAGTTACAGATAAAACCAACGTTTTAAGTGTATACTTTTAAATATAACATGCAATTAACGAGAGCGTTGTAATTATTAGATCTGGGTCACCTATCCCGAGCACTAATTAGAGCTATGACATATGAATGACGTAACCTCTGCTGACAATACTCTCAACTCAAATTATGTAATACAATATATATATATAGTTAATATTGTTTTAGCTTTTGTACATCAATTCCAAACCCATTTAAAGCCACGCTTATCTTTAAATTGACATATGTCTGATAAAGTAAACTTACGTCCAAAATGTACGGTGTGTATTTATTAGTACAGAACTGTTTTTACTCTTGTGTTTATGTTGTTATGGCCGTTTAACCGTATAAAACTATCAAGGCGATCCACTCATGAAGCATTATGTAGTCTTCAAGAGACCAAATACAGAAAGATTAAGGTCTGACGAAAATTTGATATGAGACTGCTTTGTTTATTAATAATTTGATATATGCTATTTTATCGCATAAATAGTTATTTTTTATTCAAATCTTTCTCATTGCCAGCCCTGGTGTAGCTTTTTACTCGTAACTTAGAATTAAGCTATTGAATAAGCTGCAAATGATTTATCTCCTAAATGGATTTCGTTCTATAGTTTAAAATTAATATATATTGCTAGGTTTGTATAACAAAAACTGTATTAATATACATATCACGAATAAAGAAATGGTTTACGAAGTTATCCTGAAAAATAGACAAAACGTGGTTTGATATTTAATTATATTAATTAATTTACCAAAAATATGTGAGATAATAAACACTCTCCGTGATGTCTTCTATAAATACTTATGAAAGGTCAAGAGTTATCGCGATCTGACGACCTGAATCGAAGTCTGCGAATATGAACGCGGACTTATCAGATCACCACTGACACCACTCTCGCACGATTGTGACCACTAACAGATACTAAATTGTTATCACCAACGAGTTATGGCACACTCAAACCCGCACCCTTAATATGTGTTTGGTACGATAAACTACATACTGAGAGTTCCCAGTTTATCATGTGTTACGATGTGTGAAAAAGAAACGTTATACTGGTAGTTCTACGATACAAACCGATGGTAAAAATAATATTTATTCTTGATAGTCATTATTTTAAATGCTCAAGCTACAAGTACACTGCGCTATAATGTAATTGACATAAACAATTTTGAACGCCTAAATAAAACCGTAACAAGAACATTTACTGTATAGTTAATCTTTATGTGAGGAACTCTCATTGAGTTATAGAATATCCATAATTTTTTTTTCCTAAGATCAGAATTAAATCAATATTTGATTCGATATAGAGAGTCAAGAATAAGAGACACTTAGTAGGCGAGCAAAACTAAATCTCGGTGACGTCATTACTGCACAAAAAAAAACATTGCTTTAAAGTCTATTATTAAAACATTAATCAGAGAAAAAGAGGTCTTATATTTATCAAAACTTAAAAAATAAATTAATTAAGTAACTAAAGATAATTATTTCATCAATTACAACATGTCAGATTGTTTTTTAACCTAATTTAAAAATTGCGAGTGTTTTTCATACATACATTTCTGGGGATATCCTTAAAAATTTCAAAGAAGGCCTATTACTTCTGCACAAAAATGGAACCTCTATGGGGAACAATATTCAAAGGATTCAAAGAAGGATTTGTGAGTTAAGTTAATTTGGTGCTTACTATTGCTAGCCGACAGTGATGTGAAAATTAGTTTACTAAAAAACTGCATTAGGAAAGAACTCTCAAATAATGTTCTGATATATGTGGCTGCATTAATATGATTATATGTATGTGATATACGAATGAAAAAACTACAAACTGACCGTGTTTAGTTTTTTATAATATCGAATAAACCACTGAATGTTGAATATATTAACTAAATGATTTTGAAAACTTTGTTGTTTTATATAAAATTATTAATTATACGTAGCAGGACCAATTAACGTCATTAAATTACTAAATAATATTCTTATTAACTTCAATCTGCGATGAGGTTATATTAGGTAACAAAACGTTACTATATTGTAGGTTGCTGTTATGTTTTATAATTTGGAAAATATTTGGGCAGGTGGTTGACGCGTGCCGTCCCGATCCACCCCTGCGGTAAGGATTCCCTGACAGACGGAGTGTAACGGACTTGTTTACAAAAAAATATACTAATACGTTACATCTCACACAAAAAATAAACATAATACATACTGTAAGTCCTAAAACCTGTTTGAAAAACTCTCAAATGTTTACATATATCCTTAGTAGGTCAAAAGAGACAAATTAAAAGAGGGATTTTTGTTATTAATACTATTAAGCTTTCGCTAAATTGAATGAAATTATTTTCTTTTCAAATTTTAATAATTTTAATCCTTCATAATTATTCAATATGTACTTTTTATTAAATAAATTTGAATATTTTGACCCTTACAACTACTGAAGAAATTTTAATGTGTATGTATTTAAAATAAAATTCAAACTATCAGAATAAAGGCGGGTATTTTATAAAATTAACTTATTTTATAAATTATTGAAATATATAACCAAAATGTAATTAAACTTACCGATGTTACATTTAAGAAATGCATTTAAAAAAATATCTATAAAATTCACAACAACGAACACAAAATTCTATCCGCAGTTCGATCACTAAACACACAACTTTATTGGACGAAGACTGGCGTGATACTGAAACATAAATGACAAGTGAGAGAAACAAAAAATTGGAGGGAAAAAGTTTTGCTTTTACATAAAATGACTTGTCATTTCAAGCAAATATATATTTTTTTCAATAATTTTATTTTTTTACAACAGAACATGTAAAATAGATAGTAGATAGGTGTAACTGTACTCTTTATTGACTAATTCGACTTGATTTATAATCACTTCAAAAATAATAAAAGAATTGAAATAGTTTTTATATACGTTAAAAAATATAACTACCGGTAAGTTATATACCAAATCTATAATTAGACCTTAGCAATGGACTAGGGTTAAATATAGGAAGTTATTTATATTTAAGACAAAATAAATATTTATATCCAAAATCTTTAAGACGGAAAATAATAGATTCTACTTTTATCTCATACACATTCATATGAGAATCAATGTTTGACTTTATAAAGTTTACTCTCGTCTAAAAGCAATGTTATAACAGGATAAAGGCGCCAAAGGTGATCAGTAAGGCCAAGGGTATCTTTCCTAAGCAGCTGTACGACCCATTGTCAACATTATAAAATAATCGTTATATAAAAATAAAACTAGACTTTATTCACTTGCAATACAACTTAAAATTACACAGTAATGTGTTTGTGTCTTGAATAATATATTTGCGGTATTATTATCGGAAGCGACCATTTTATTGGGGTCCTATTGTAATGAGCCTTTTGTCAATTGATATCGTATCCTTTTTAAATCGTTTTTTAGGATATATATTGAGGTATTACAGCGGCTTGCACAAGGTATACTTTATTTATATGAATATGGTAATATATCTATGGAAATATACCTTGGACGTTTAAATAAATGTAAAGCAGGATAATTACTTCCATATGAAGAAAGTTATACATCCGTTAACACTTCGTACATCACAGGGGTTACTGCTGTCATTGTGTACCATGTCCATCAATTCATTTCTTTATTTATTATAATATATTCGTTATAAATTTTGTAGTCGGTACCTAAATAAGAAGAATGGGTCTACAGAAAAAAAAATCTTAAGAAGAGAAGTATATTCGTAAAAATACCAAATTAAAATATCAATTCTGCTTATGCTTATTGAAAGTTAATATTATAAAAAAATATATAAACTTTCAAATCCATGAGAGACCCTGTTTTTGAAATTCGAGTACTTTTAAAAGTGAAATTTATTATTTCAAAATATCCTTAGTCTTGAATAATTATCACTCATTAAAAATTTTACTATCTTATTATTCTTTTATTATGCTGATGACACATTTAAAAAAGATATCTTTTCTGAACATTATTTGTTTTGGTCTGAGATGTCAAATGTCACATTGACAAACGTGAAAATGCCAGGTGCCGTATCGGAGTTTATTGATGATATTGAGGATTTAATATCTTCACAGGATATCACACCAAAAGAAAGATACGCCAGTAGGAAAAGTGTAAGCGTCCGGTCAAAAAAGAAAGAAAAAAAGGAGACGGAATGTGTTGAGAAGGTTATTTTGGAGAGTGTTGTACCAGGTAACCTACTATTATTAGTAACCTCTTACAAGTATAAAATGTAAAGAAAATATCTGTAACATATTTAAGTTCCGTTTATAATGATTAGATGATAATACTAACAAAAAAGCATCTGTGTAACATTAATAAACCTACTCATTATTTATTTATCATCAAATAACGAAATTTGTTTGCCGCAAAATAAAAAAATAAGTAAAATGTAATACGGCATAATTATATTAATTGAAGGAACTCAAACAATTTACGTGAAAACATGGGGCTGTGCACACAACAACTCGGATTCAGAGTATATGGCAGGTCTACTGGCTGCACATGGCTACAAACTGACAGAAGACAAGTTTTCTGCACAGCTGTGGCTGCTGAACTCTTGTACTGTGAAGAGCCCTGCTGAAGACCATTTTAAGTAAGTCTATATGTCATAGTTAGTGACTCTACAACCCACAGTTTTAAAAATGAAGTATAGCACTCACTAATCCTATAATATCATGATACTCGTATTATTTCTATAAAGAAACAAATAATGTTTAATATGTTAAATAAATCTTATATTTTCGGATTTACTATGCTTTATTTTATGAAAACGTCTGACATTTTCATCTCGCACGGCTGCTGCAAAGTAACCGAAACATCCTGACATTTGGTTGCTTTGCAGTTGTATGTAGTTTAAATAATAAAAATCTCTTTAAATTAATACTTGGGTAAATCTTAGTTGGCTGTTTAATAATCTTTATATTGATATCCATCTTCTAGTTGAATAAGTAAAATTAAATAAAGATCCGGTCTATTTTAATTGTGAGACAATCTTGCAAGAGTTCAAATTATAAAGTATAGTAAACAGATAGGTTTTCAGTAATCCAAACCATGTCTGAAAAAACTGAATAAGTATCCATTTATTTCTTATGTACTGGAGCTATATTAAACTGATGAAGCTAATATTCTTCAGGAATGAGATTGAACTGGCTCAGAGGCGCGGTATCCACTTGGTGTTAGCCGGATGTGTGCCGCAGGGAGCCCCACGCTCGGGATATCTTGCGGGACTCAGCGTGGTCGGAGTACACCAGATTGATAGAATCGTTGAGATCGTTGAGGAAACATTGAAAGGTAAATGCTATTTATTTTCAATTTGTAGTCGTCAATAGAACTATATCAAATTGGTAGCATGTGTATCATGCTGAGTATCAAGACTGAATGACAGAAGCTCATGACATAAAGTGATCTCCCTACATTACACTTGACACCATATTATTTGACAACACCGCTCTAGTCTTAATAATACATAACAGAATTTTTATTTAATACTAGCTTCTGCCCGCGACTCTGTTCGTGTGACCAGGTGAAGTGTTCCAGTTCAGAGGCAGTAAATAAACAGATTTTGATTTTTGTTAGCAAATTTATTTTTTTTTGTTGAACGAATTCAAAAGTATCATATGTCCGTCTCCTGATTCCAACCTAACTCCCCACAATTTTCCAGCGAAACCCACACAGCCGTCTTTGAGCTATAAATAGTGTAACTAACACAACTTTCTTTTGTATATAAAGATGAGTGTACCGGTGACATATTGACTATGTTGGAACAGTATCAATTTTATGGAAAAATATTTGTTGATAATTTACTCAAATAGCAAGCATGTGTGACGGAACATTTTTTCATTGAATACTTTATTTGATATTAAAAATTAATAAAATAAAATAAAACGAACAGAAATACTGTTAGTCAACTGTTTAAATAATGAGGTATTTTAGTTTCAAAAAGTACTCGTTACATTATACTCAAAAGGAGTCATATGTGTGACTTATATTAATATGCTGATTCAGTCGTCTCAATAACTATAGTATGGGTTGTCGGCTCGCGTTACAGTTTTTTCATAATTTTTCTATAATGTTGCTAATATTTTTTTTTTATTAAATTTTTGCCCAGTGTCATTTGTTTGGGATCTTTTTTTTTATTAAATTATAAATATATAATATAATATATATCTTTTTTTTCAACAGGTCACACAGTGCGTCTTTTTGGTCAAAAGAAAACGGAGGAGGGTCGGAAGGCGGGCGGGGCTTCTTTGTTGCTCCCGAAAGTGAGGAAAAATCCCCTCATAGAGATCATACCGATAAATACAGGGTGTTTGAACCAGTGTACATACTGTAAAACGAAACACGCGAGGGGCGAGCTGGGGAGTTATCCCCCGGAGGAAATAGTCGAGAGGGCGACACAGTCCTTCAAGGAGGGAGTGTGCGAAATATGGCTGACTAGCGAAGACACCGGTAAGAAATACTCACTACTCCATACATTAGACCTCATCGTATACGCCAGTCTCACTTGACAACGACATATTGTTCAAGGAACATACGGTCGGGACATAGGCACGTCCCTCCCATACCTCCTCAAACAGCTGGTGGCCGTTATTCCTGAGGGCTGTCGTCTTCGCCTGGGCATGACGAACCCTCCCTACATCCTGGAGCACCTGGCCGAGGTCGCCGAGATCATGCACCATCCCAGGGTATATAAGTGAGTAGACGGCACGACTGACCTCTCCGCGCATCAGAGGTTGCTTAGTGTGAATAAAAAATGTGACTATAGCGATCAACAACCGACGAGAAAGTTTAATGTATTTTATTTTAACTGAACGTTTTAAGTTTATTTTAGTTGCAGACTTTTGGTTATTTTAATGAATCTATACTCTTCTTACGTCACAATTTTTATATACTAATGAAATAGCTTGAAATAAAATATTCATAAAATATATTCGAAATATTCTCTGGATTGATAACGGAGCGCTGTTGTATATCTGAGGGCGGCGCTGCAAACGCTGATTAAGAATGTGTATACTGTCAGTGATCATGTACAACTTCCGGCTGTGCGGGAAAAAACGTCAATTTGGATGAAGGCACGATAGAACAGAAAGGCAAAGATCCGACGACAATGTTCAAGAAAATTTTAATCCGTTCCATAGACTTTAATTTTTAGAGGATATCTGTTACCTTGGATGATTGACATAAAACATAATACAAGTATTTGGGACATTGAATGTCAAAAGTTCAGCCAACAAATATATGAAAACAATCACGCCGATAGTATTATATGTATGTTTTTAAGACAAACTTAAGTTGAAAATTCCCTGACCGACTCGACACCGGGTTGAGCGCTATTTCTGTTCTTCGAATTATCCCGTCGCAAACAGTATTTCGAACTGAATTTAGATAAAAATTTTAAAAACCTCCTCGCCGCATCTTCTTAATATCTCCACACCTCTTTTTGTTTCTCGACGGTTTTTATTTTCAGAGAAGAAATTAAGTTAGCTTATGTATCTATGGCTGCGGTCTGCTGGATCTGATTCGCTTCTTGTGGGGACTAAATGCGTTCACTAGCACTTGTGAAGTTCGCAGAGTCACACACTCTTGTAATATCCCGTGCTTTAAATTCATTACGCCGGCTTTGTCGATCGCAGGTTACATTTGTAACTCCCCTAGAAGAGTATATAAAACTAACACTAATTGATTTTAATTATTTTTTTCTAAACCTCTACATATAATACATTCCACTCCCCTATAGTACCAACAAAGAAAACAGATTTTCAGGAATCTTAAAATTATTACCAATTTTTGGTCAAAATCACTCGTCGACAGTAGTTTTCGCTTGCAGTAACTTATATGTATAATCTAAACGACCACACCAAACACGCAACTTGAACATTTGTGGACTATTGTGTTGCAAATGCTGCGATCTAATTGAAAGGAAAAAAGTATTTACAAAAGCTAATGCTGTGACGTCGTTTATAGCAATTATATACATCTTATCATATTTAAAATTAAAGAAATTTAAAAAAATATGTATATAGAAATAAGTCAATGAAATGACCACATACGAGTGTGAACAGTAAGTCACCGTGTAATTTGTGGTACGTTGGAGATCCTTGGAAGTACTGGGGTGACAGCTGGTGATGTTGCAGGTTCCTCCACGTGCCGGTTCAGTCCGGGAGTGACCAGGTGTTGGCCGACATGAAGAGGGAGTACTCCAGGAAGGACTTCGAGAGGGTCGTGGACTACCTCGCAGAGAGGTAAGTGGATTGGTTAATTGTTTAGTTGAGCTTAACGTTTTACGTTCCAGTAACGTTATGGTTTCTTGTTATAAGATTTCCAAGATTTTGTATTACTTAATACTGTTTAGAGGATTGTTAAGTGAGGGTGGAACTATCTGTGTACAATAATATACGAAAACATGGCCTGGAGATTGGAAAGGGTTTAGTAGAATGGAATGGCTATACACTGAGTTGATATAGATGAGATATAGAGTATAGATATAGATGAGATTCGTCGTCCCCAGGGTCCCCGGGATCACGATAGCCACGGACATCATCTGCGGGTTCCCGACGGAGACGGACGCGGACTTCGAGGATACCATGCAGCTCTGTATGAAGTATCGCTTCTCATCGCTCTTCATCAACCAGTTCTTCCCTCGCCCGGGCACGCCGGCCGCTAACATGACACGAGTGAGAACCTTATGACAAACAAATAAGGAACATTTTCGCTCGCTTAGCTTTTGTCCATTAGTATAGACTTCCGTGACTACAGGTTTTCTGTGAGCTTATATATATATGTTTAATCTACTGGTTATAGAGTCAAGTTAAGTTTTTTCGTGGTTTTCTACATAACGAGCCAATAATATATATTTATATATAACGGTATATATTTGTTGTCTGTAGTGAAATTTTCTCTCACGACCAGGTCCCGCCTCAAGACGTCAAGAAAAGGACGAAGAAATTATCGGAATTCTTCCGCTCGTATGAACCTTACGGTCACAAGGTCGGCGAGATACAGGAGGTGCTGGTGACGGACGTGTCCCACGACAAAAACTATTACGTGGCACACAACGAGTTCTACGAACAGGTGCTGGTGCCCAAGGAGGAGAGATACATGGGGAAGCTGGTTACGGTCAGAATAACGAGCGCCTCGAAGTTCTCCATGATGGGACACCCTGTTGATAAACCTAAAATGCCCGGCTTAGTGAAACCGTTGAAGAAAGGGGAAGTGTCGGGTTATTGGAAACAAAGCAAGGCCTCGCTTCCTGTGCCCATACTTATGTTACTAATAGCCGTCGTCGCACGCTTGTTATGGATGTTTATATAGGATTAACAATAAAATAGTTTACAGTTTCGTATTTGTTTTATTAAAAAAAAAAACTATATTATGGAGGTAATTAAAAAAAATTACACTGTGAGTAAGTAAATATTATTATTATTATTTGATTCGGCCATTTTCGTCGAATGGTTGGTGTTTCTTTTGGGTCACGAATCCGTTCGTGGTTTTTAGATGACTTTATTGAAGTTCATACGGTAAGTCGCCCCGCCGACACCAGTCATATGTATTTTCTGCAGCACCAAGAAATATTTATATAAATAAAACTTGGTTATCACGAAGTGTGAAACGCCAAATCGTTTACGATTCCTATAAAAAATAATAAATGAAATCTGTGGTTTGGTTATGACGATACAAAAGCGTAAAATTACGACGACCTTGAACCGACAGCGAAACCTTTCCGATCTATTGATTATAAAACGAAACAGAATCTACAGATCACATCTAACGACCGTAAAATAGATTTACTAAAATAATTCTTACGTGTATATAATGTATGTGTTTAACGAAGTCATTAAAAAAAAATTTGTGTCCGTATAGTATTTATTACATTTGAATACAATGTTAATGTCTGGTTGCTGATTCGGGACAGGTTTAAAACAAAGCGCAACCCGACACACAACGCCTCGCTGGTTCCATTCATACCATCACATATAAGAGTGTTGACGCCTGTTGGCCGGGCACAAGCTCTGAGCTGGCAACACTCCCGGACTATATGACATTATTGTGTTTTAATTTTAATAATTAACGATGTCCCACGTCCAAGCCGGGAAAAGACAGAAAACTAGGGATGCAAGGACAGAAAACATTGACTACTTTCAAGGTAAATAGTAATGATAATCATTTTTAATATACTTGTTTAAATAAAAACAAATTAGAGTTTTTTCCCGATTTTTATTGTAGTAGGATCGTTCTTTGTTTGCAAACAGCTAACATATCATGTTAATCCGGTCATTAAGTGATTGTTGTATGTAATTGAGATATGCGCATGTATTGAAACTCTGAGTAAGCAAATACACGTTAAACCTGTGTTAATTTTTGTAAGTGTAATAGTTCGTGACATTAAATTTAAGGCATAGACAGAATAGAGTACAACAACATGGCCACTGTAACAGACACAGCTTACTATCGCCATTACAACAGCGGAGAGAAAATACTGTCCAAAGATATGGAAGAATGGCTTAAATATAGTGTATCCTTCACAGAATTTAAATATGACGGTAAGAAATTCTCTAGTTATGAATAATATTGAGTATAACGTGGGTAAACAATATGTAGGTTTGTATTTAGAAAACATTAAAAAAGATCAAATCCCGATATCTTAGGTTCAGATGCTCAAGGAAGACCTACTTTTAACCGGCAATGGGATGATCACACAAACACCATAGATAATTGCAAACGTTGTATCAGAGCTTTCTACGACTTCTGTACAAAGCTCGGAGTGAAGTACTGGACCGCGTTTGATTATGATCTAGTGCCACAAACAGACAACTGGGAAGAAAACAAAAGTAATTGGGATGAAATCACTGATTATATAACGGAAATGGCGCAAAAAACACAGATCAAATTGTTATGGATGGCGCCCGACCTGCATTCCCATCAGAGGTTATAGAATATATAATATCTATGGATTTATTATAAATAGAATTTTTACATTAAAGTAGTTTTCCATACTTAGATATGCGTCAGGAGCTTTCACGAGTAACGAAGCGACAACTTTCTTGCAAGCAGCCAGTCAGATCAAGAAATGTCTGGAAGTGTCTCAGCGTCTGAACGCCGAATGCTTCCTCCTCTGGCCGTACAGGGAGGGCTACGACGCTGTGTTCCAAACAGACGTCGCCAGAGAGATCAAACTGTTCGCTAAACTTTTAAAGATAACAGCGGAATACAGGGACAGGTTGAGTTATAAATGTCAGCTGCTGCTGATGCCGTACCCGAGCTTTGGTAAGAACTGCAGAAGTACGGAGATATGGCGACCGAGATGTGACTTTGATAGCGATACACTGAATAGGTACATGTGGGACGTGACCAGCTGCTTGTACTTCCTGAAGTTCCATAGTTTAGATCGCTATTATAAAGTGTGCTCTCCTCCAGGACAACATGTCTATTTAGCTGGAGTGTAAGTTTATTGTTTTACTATTGTCAGATCCATCACAATTTTAGCTGCTTGCTATTTGAAAGCTATTTATCCATTATTGCTCATTCCGAATACTATAATATCCAAAAATCGTCGTTTTTATGTCAAAGTTCTTCCACAGTTACAACGCGTTCGGAGGAGTGACAATGACTAATACTTTCGATCCCTCGGACATTAAGACTATGACGCTCATGTTGAAATGTATTATTGATCAAGTGAGTGTTAAAGAAATATTTTAAAACGGACAAAGATTAATGTAATTTGGGTAATTTCAAGTACTTTATATTGTCCACGTGCATTAATTGACGGATGAATTGAAAATTATTTTTTGACGTGGCAACATCAGTCATAGTTCAAAGCTACTATGTTTAAATAGGTCCTCCCAAAAAATAAGGATTCCAAAATAACTTGAAAGACAACTGTATCATCATTATCATATTATTCATGGGTCCCATTATTTAAGGAAAAAAAATATTTTTTATAGGATAGAAATAGATTACATATTATAACAATACAAAAATTTTATTATCCCAGTTGTCGTTATTTTAGACCTTTTAAGTTTTAATATATAATTTGCTCGACTCTTCTATAACTCGTGTTTAGGGTTCCGCCCCCCCGGGTGGGATATCCCTGCGAGTGTTGTGTCCCCGCGGCGGTACCATCCGTGACCAGCTAGCGATGTACATTAATTATATCGACGAGTGCGCCAGAGGACTCAGGGTCGCAGCCGCTGTGCTCGCAGAACAGGTGTTCGTGAAGCATGTACAGGTTGGTCGATGTGATAAGGTTAACAAATCGAGATTATTTTTACTAACTTATATTTAATAAGACACCGTAGTTATTTCAGCTTAATCTTAAAAATTTAAGTTATACGTAAATTAAATTAGTGTTTATGTTATTTATTAAGTTTTCTAACATAATACCCCCTTTCATTCAACACGACTATCACTATCCACCTTTTATATATACTTTATTTATACAAAATTTAGTTAACAGTTTGATTTTGTAATCGAAGAATATAGATTATTATTATTCCGTACGTCACGTCTTAAAAGTCCTAAACAAAATCGGACTATTTCAGCAACGTTACTCCTCATACTACAGCGGCTTCGGAGCTCGACTAGTGAGCGGAGACGTGTCTATGGAAGAGTGTGAAGAATTATACAAGTACGTAGAAAACGTTATCATTTTAAAGTTTATCAACTTATCTAAAATGCAAAAATATTGTCTTTAGGAAAAATCAAGCGCAAACTGAAATACAAAGCGGGAGGCGCGGGAATTACGAATTGGTCTTCCAACGATACCTAGACGCGTGCGACCACGTGTGAACATGAAAAAATAACCTTCAAAACTAAATGACATAGCTGTCAAAGGATTCGTTTACTTAGGACCGAATAATAAGATTTACTTATATTATTAAATTATATTTAATTTTTAAGGTTTTCTTAGATTATAAGTACAGACAGCTGGAGTATTTTATTTAACTGTTATTGTTATGCTATAAAGACTTTTTCAGCATTGTTTAGTTTCAAATGCATAAATAAATACTTACTTGACATTGTTTCTATATAATCTAATAGGATATAATTATAACGTAATGAATTAAAATAGTATATTTTATAATATTTAGAATATCTGTAATGCTACCAGCTACGGACCTCGCAGGAACTGTGATAGCAACTTTCGGTGACGGGTGACATTGGTTAATGTCAAAAAGTGGTTCATACACGAATTAATATAACGAAATTCACAATTAATTCAAAACTGTTATGTAGAGATCTTCAGAACTGTTATGTAGAGATTTCAGTTAAAATTTCTAATAAAAAACGACCAAAAAAAAGACAGTGACGTATTCTTAAGTTTTATTGGTTTTGTTTCATTATAATTGTATATTCACAGAAATTTACATGTGGTACTAACACGCTTGTGCCATAATATGTACATAACATAAACCAGTTAGAATAACAAAGAGAAAATATGCGACAGTCGGACGAACGACAGATAAGTCGCGCGACAGTCGCACCCACCATAAATACAGGTTCACATACATAACTTATAATAGTAATTAAGCACGGTTTAAGTGTAGAGAAAATGTTTTATAAATTAAAGTTAACTAATAAATAAAAATTACAACTAAAACGTTTATCTTACAGCGAGTTCCCCACATAACGGAACAGTCATTCGGCAGCATATGATCATTAAAAATAAGCTACTTACAAACGTAAGTCTGTCTGTCACTCATATAACTTAAAAAACATGCTAGAAACGTATCACCTACAGTAAATAAAGTGTGGCAGAGAACGGAATGAGCGCTTTACAATCTGTTTAAGATCAGAGTCAGGTTACATCTATTGTATTTGAACACAGTACATTTCATAAAAGCACCATAATGTTTTGGGTTGGAGTTAGCGTTGCAACTTCTCCATGGAATTCCAGGACAACATTATTTCCTGTAATGTTTATAGAACAATTCCATGGGATCAGTTCATTTGTGGCTCGTAACAAGTAAACCTCGGAAATACTCTTAGTATAGCATACATTGATTGAAGATAGACATTTATTGATCCGGACAGTATCACTCCAGTACTTACATATAGATAATTAATGTAGTGTTTTACAATGTTTTAAATGTCACAATAAAAAGGGGAAAATTTATTTAAATATACATTCATTTTATTTCCTGGCTCCGGATTGTGCAATGTATTTTGATTATATTCTGTAGCCCTAGCAGTAGATCCATGTACCTTTGTGCTATATTAATTTTCAATACAATCTATCAGTACTATATCTACAAACAGAACATTATTTAGGTTCTCCAATAGAGCACACCTATAATACAATATTATATGTTATTCTCAATACACATCAAGTGATTTGGGTACGAAGATTACAGTTCTTAAAATTATATTAAAACAATATGGCTCGCACGTTTGCATACAGGGGTGTTGCTATGGAAGTGTCATACGATACTCAAGAATAGATAACAAATATTAAAGACAATAATAGTAATTCACAAGAATAAATAATTTAATTCACATTAAATAATAATACACTAATATAATTTCGCTGATAGCAACGTTACGACACTAAAAAAAATGACTAGACGTTTTATACACGTTTGTATACATTAAATATTTGGTATATAAACACTCCCATAGCATCGGAGAAGCTAGAACGAAGCGAGCAGTACGAAGATCCAGTCGCTCGTCACCGGCAGGCGAGTCTGGCCTTTAAGTGAACGGCATTCAGTCTATATCCGCGCGGACAGATATCGGCAATACAATGCTTGTGCACGCACTTTATATCATATGGTTAACATTCATCTACACAGAACTGCCTCCAGTCCCGACCTGGTCGCTGCGGTAAGAAAATATATCCTATGATAAACACTAGAAGCTGTGTTGCCAACATCTTCCGTCACATACGTGCAGCACTGGCGTGGAAGGCGTGTCCGTCTGTCTGTCGCGGCTCCTCCTCACTCGTCGTCGGCGGGTTCCGTACCGAAGTATCGATCCCCGAAGTTGCCGATCCCCGGCAGCACGTAGAACTTTTCGTTTATCTCCGGGTCCAGGGCCGATGTGACGATTTTTACCTGAGATATAATGTTATACTTCTTTATTTACATCGACAAAGTGTCCGGAGAGACGCTTAACTGACCGAAAATGGCAACACGTCGAACAGCTGGAGTCTAACCTCTGTTAAGTATTATACTATTGATTAGATCATTCTTGACAATCATGTATGCTATATACGCTATATAGCTATCACTTCAAGGCGGAACTTACAACTATGCGACTGTATACAGATACAATAGAATATGTCATCCTGGCGTGAGGCACCAGTAAGCGCTCCAGTCTCGGCCATATCTAATCTGAATTTGACACACACATACGCGCGCACACATACACAGACACAGTGACGTATTAACTCCCTCCACCGACCTGCGGGAAGGCGTACGCTATGGAGTGCACGCCGATCTCGGCCATGAGCAGCGACACGAGCGAGATGTTGGTCTCGGGCACGTCGTGGTCGAGCAGCACGCGGATGGCCATGATGGCGGCGGCGCCCGTCGCCACCGTGGCGTCCATCAGGATCACCTGGTAGTCCTTGATGTCCTTCGGCAGGCGCAGGTAGTACAGCTGGAGAGGTGAACGTAGTATTAATGGCGAACACTACACTTGTGGCGATCGATAGGACGCCATTGTGGCTCAGACTTCAGGGTAACTGTTATATGAACTGAGGTGACCCTGAAATCGATCCCTGACTAATGAATCCTAGCAATACAAATGCTAATATTCAATAACTAATTAATTTCTAATTCAATAAATATTTGCCGCACAACATTAAGCTGGAAACCATTATAACACGAGCCCTCCCTCCACACAGTCCGTACCTCTGGCTCGTCCGTCTGCTGGTTGGTCTGGATGAGGATCTTTCCGATCCGTATGTCCTTACACACATCACAGACGGCCTGCTCCATCGTCTCTCCCGCCCTGAGGATGGAAACGCCGCAGATCTTCTCCACGTCGCACTTCCGACCTAGCAAAACATATTATTTAAAACCTGGAAATATCTATATCAGCTGGAAATAAGTGTGGGTGGTATTTGTTGGTATATTACTTAGGTTTAAGGACAACTAAAATAACTAGAGTTTAAACCGTGCTCCGTCCCTCTGTCGGAGGCAGCTGGCGTCTGAATCATCAACTGAATGATGACTGATCGTCTATTTAGACGCCAGGTCAGATCCTGTTCGTGCCGATACACCTTTATTCTATGTTTATAGTCGAATCTTAAGTCTTCTTAACCTTCGTACAATTTCCTCCTATTCCACAACAGTGTAGCTCATGATATATTTGAATGTAAGTCACCGGTGTAGGGAATCCCCTGCGGCGTGTCCACGGAGTGGTCGGAGTAGGGCATGAGCGACAGGGCGAACTCTATGACCAGGCGCATGAGACGCTTGGAGTAGAAGATGAACTCGTCACGGGGAGTGTCCTTGTTGCGGATGAACGTGTGCAGACCCTGGACCTGGGAGGGGAGATACATACTCGTTATTCACTATTACTATCACTATACGGCTATCCGTATGTTATAAGTGTGAAGCTTCGGAAGAGCTATTTAATGAAAGCTGCTTTTTATTACAGTACTATGCGGATATTGTTATAATTAAATTATATGAAAGTTTAAAGAATTAAAAATGTTTTTTATAAAACTGAAAAAAAATTAAGAAAATTGTTAAAATTTGAGGGTTGATGAATAAATTCCTTTGACTTGTCTTGATGTCAGGCAAATGATATTAAGATTTATCTCAAAATTATATACGAATAATACTATACACATGTTTATTAACTTCCCTCAAGGTTATCACTTTGTGATATAAAACCCGTGTGTGGGATCGGTCTTTATGTCATGGAATGCTCTCTCTCTCTCTCTCTCTTCAGCCATGGAATACAAGGAAATTTTTATACATTTATATAAAAAAATATCGAACACCAACCTGCGGGGTATCTTTGAGTACGTACAACGAGTCCGGCACTGGCTGGCCTATGTGCGCCACCGCCAACTTCTCCCGGACCTTGAAGCCTCGCTGGAACAGACATCGTATCATCGTTACTTGTATGTGTCATTCTGCTTTGTGAAGTATTTGTGTAGACAATGATTTTTAAAACTACGAATGTGAATCGGTTGTTTTAGCGAGTTAGTCAAGTGTAGTACATTCAATGTACCCATGGCTGAGTATAAAACACTCTCTACGACTGTATATGTATTTGCACTGTGATGTTTTTACAGCTATGTAATAAGTGATGTGTGTATTTATGTGTACATACTAAATATTTCCAAAACTGTGTGTATGTCTGTCTGTCCGCAGATGCTCACCAGTTGTAGTTGTTTGTGGACGTGTTGTACTATGAGGCTAATGGCCACCTTGTTCTCTCCGCCCCTCGGCACTATAATGTCCGCGTGTGCCATGCACGGCGCTATGTAACTCTGGTAGGAAGGCTTCACGTACGTCATGTACTGCTTCAGGACGCCTTCGAGGTCTCGACCTCGTTGGACGATATCTCTGTGACCAAAAACAATGAATATTTTCTACTTCTTCACCGCTTTACTAGAGCCTCAATTATAGCTTTAAAGTTAGTTTAATTAACTAGAATTTCATTTCGCCTGAAGGTAGTCTATAACGTAACCTCACGTGGCAAACAGTCTGTTTACTCTCAAGTTGAACTTCATTAACACATTCGAAACCCATTTTTTACATATACTTATAATTTTCGATGCCGGTCTAATAAATATAGGGCATGGTATCTGTAATCTGTATCAGTAATGATTTAACAGAATCGACAGTTCTGTATGTTACGTCTGTTACGAGGAATTGAGGGTACCAAAAAAAAAACATCATCTGAGAGCAATGTGTTTTGGGTAATATATTCACCTCCTCAGTCTCCTCGCGAGCCTGATGTCCGCGTCAGTGTCAACGAACACCTTCATATCCAGCAACTTCAGCACCTCCGTGTTATAAAACGCCAGAATACCCTCAAATATTATGACGTTCGCACCGTACATTGTTTTCTGAAACACAACTAACATTAAACGCGCTGTGTAGACGAGGCTTAAACTGTATGTTCGTCTTACAATACATAAGTACGCAATCGTAAACTATGAAAATTTTGACAGATTGAAAGGGGGTGGCTTGACAGTGCTTTTCCTTCTCACGATTCCCAACTCAGTACAAGACTAGGTAAAAAATATTCGTTCAGAATAGGAATTCCCAATCGGGATGGTACGGAACCTTGGGTTTCATGGAAGAGTCATCAGGGTTCAGTCGACGTTATGTCATATTCTCTGTATTATTTCGTTTCCGTGTCACTCACCGTCCTGTTCTCCCTGGAGTGCGTCACGTAGTTGTATATGGGCACCTCGACCTTCTTCCCCTCGCGCAGCCTCTGCAGCACCCCCACCAGCAGGTCCATGTCGAACGCGTCCGGGTGATCGAAGTTGTATTCATTATGCATCGAGGCTATGTGCTGCTTCTCCGTCAGCACCTGCATATGACGAGGTCAGTGATGGTCGGTGCTTGTTTGGAACGCGATTCGATAGTTAAATGTTTGTCTGTTTATAAAAGTCTTTCGTCACAATACCCCTACTTACATATTCATAGTGACCTGACCTTATAGAAGGAGTCCATGCTGACGATGGTGACCCAGGGTATGTTAAGGGATTCTACTATTTTTTCGGCGACAGTCGTCTTCCCCGACGCGCTCGCTCCGCAGATACCTTTAGTAACATTCAATTTCTCATAGTCTATAATTACCAACTGTTTTCCTCGTCACGATCTCGATTCCCGATCTCTGAACTTTGCCTCATGTCATAACGTCGTTCAGTCTTATAAATAAAATAAATGTCATGAGATCTAAGACTTTCGCGAGTGTTCATATAAATGAAACGAATATTTTCCGGATTGTACTAAGTACGCGTATTTTATTATTTTAAAAACTTACTTCACATCTCGTCTGCTGGTGATCACGGTTGCTTCAAATTAACCAAAACCTCGGGAGTATGTAGTTTTTATAACAATAAAATACGCGTACTTAGTGTAATCCGCAAAATATTAGTTTCATTTAAAATAAATGTCGTTCGACATTTTAAAATATTTTTTTACTCATTTACTTTCGACAATTTATTTGGTATAAAAAGCAGTCTTATTTTTTTTGTTTGTCTGTTTGTTTGGTAACGGCTGAAAAAAATTGCATCGAATTATATCTCTTAAATATTCAGGGTTCAATTTCGACATCGATTTATGCTATTCGTAATGAAAAAGCAGTAACCCAACGTTTTGAAACACGAGTAGTAGTTATTCAGAAATATGACACCCGAGTAAAACTGCAACTTATATCTGAAATATCGATTTAGGAGAGCGAGGCCGCGGGCTGCACGTAGCAAATAAATAACTCCTGTATATACATCACACGACTTTAGTATCAATAAGTTATGCTTTTAACTGTCGTGACGTGTCCAATGAGTGAGAGATCAGCTAAAGAATAAATTTTCCATTGAAACTACATTTACTAGACGTGCATTTTGCAAGTTACAGATAAAAGTTATTTCTGTAAAGCTTAGGCCCCCTGACTGTTACGTAGTGGGGCCTTTGAGGTTCTCGCTTTCTGACTTACCTATAAGAAAGGGCTCCACCTCCTGACCCCCGGTACAGTTATACCAAGGGGGCCTTCCAGCTGTATATATAGTCCGTCTGTCCGCGTGTAAAATGCTACCCGCCGCTGTCCGTTTGTTCGACTGCGACATAGACGCTGTACGAACACGAGGCGTTCGGGGGGACTTCATTATATTCGAACCTAATAAAACCAATAGAAAGAAACATAATTTTATACATACATTAACATATTACGTTAAAAATAATAAAAAAAAAACTAATGGCATTCAAACTTGACCTTTAAAATCCTGATTTCTTTGAACGTGGAGATAAAGGAAAGCAGGTCAAGTGCTTTATTATTTAACATATTAACGAACATTTAATTTCTTAAAAACTTTGTTGATTTAAAACAAGTAAGCAACCTTGGTCTTCTGGAGGTCAACATTATTAACATCCCCAACGATAACGCCATTGTTATGATGACGGACGATAACTGTCGTGAAATTAATGTAACTATTATCATGTCTTTCTCTATAATTAATTAATGCCGGTATCTTAATGAGCTGAAGTTATAGCTATGATAAGATACTGCCGAGTAGAAACGTGCAACCAAAGTGGATAGTCGATAGACACAATAACAGATTAGTTGAATTGAAAAAATATTTTAATTACACCTTCATAGATTTCTTATAGATTACAATAGTCGTACCGAGAATAAATTTATATAACCATTATTTTGTTATAATTTTATGAGTTATCTATATTTCCTATATTTTTATTTTAAGTAATAAAAATAAATTTCTAATACAGCTGATTATATTAATTTAATTAATAAAAAAACTACGTTTTTATAAATTAAAAATATTTTAAAAAATTCTTAGTATCTCAATATATATGATTATGTATAATTGATTAACAATACTTATATATATTTTAAGTAAACACATACCTGTTGAAGGTGGTCTATATGTCCGTACATTGGGTACGGTTGTAGGTGAGGCCGGGGCTCGTGTGTAGTCCTCATCATCTAGGAACACCTGCTCCGGCTCTAGGGCCAATTCTGTGTCACTAGTTAAACAAAGAAGTGACAATGCTGCTATATTGAAAAATTTATAACGAATCATCAAAATGACAGTACAGAAAACATTTAACCTTCTTGCAAATAAGAAATACAGATGAAAATAAACAAATTTATGTTCAAATACATTATTATATAATTATCTTAATTACGTATTTGTAACGTAAAACTTATTCGGTCTAAAAAATAAAAGAAGCATGAATCTTAAGAATTGAAATTCAATTTATTATCGCTCAAATCCTTTTTACGACAGTTCATTATGCCACATTGCTCCATAATTAGCAAATTATAAGATAATGTCCTCCACCTACTCCATAGTACATTGACATGTTTTGCTATAACACATGAATATAGACAGGAAGAATACAAGGAAAGTCGTTGATAATAACTAGTGTAGTAACTCAATGCAATTTAATTATGTTTCTCAAACTCTCCGACCTCATTAAGGCTCTCAGACACTGTAAGAGCTGATGTTATGTGCTATAACCGACTAATCCAATCTTCTCTTTAAGTAATTTAAAAATAATCTAATAATGTACAGTAAAAATCTTATTTTTCAAGACAAAACCTCTTTACATATATCAGTGTAATATTCACACACGACATTGATAAAATATATAAGGAAATGCCAATAACTTAAAGAGAGAGACCGCTGAATGTTTTATGTGCGAGATCTATTAACCTTGTTTATAATGTGGACACAAAACAAGACCAGTCATTCATTTATTTTATCGAGTTAAAATCACTTGATTCATTCGGGCCAGTATAATACAATTGAGTACAATCAAATTTCATTATTTTGTCATTAATAATATTTGTCACTGTTTGGACTGGTGTATGAGATCAATCTGTATTATTAATACTGTTTTCACAGATCATGGTTTTTGCTATATTCATTTAGAAAGAATTTTTTTATATTGAATTGTTGGACAACAATCAAATGAGGTTTTACCTTGCTTTTTTTTTTAATTTCAATGTCAGCAATACAAAATCTGAGTCTGTATTTTTTATCATGATGTGTGACTAAGTCAGTACTTTAAAAATTATTTATCTTATCAAATAGTATTTGCATGTGTGTTTATTTACATTATGGTTATCACATGGATGTTTGTTGTTTTATAACATGTGCATTGAATTTGTGGGATTTGTTAATATTTTTAGATTCAATTCATTTTTTTTGAATACTTGGAAAATCAAATGTCATGTCTATAATATTTTGACGTCGGCTACACTTTCGTCACGGACGAATTTGCGAAGGATATGGTACATGATCTGTATCAATTGTAAATGACTAAATAACTCATGAATAAGATATATTTCCTGAAAACTAGCGGTATGAAGCACGTGCGCGATTTATAGCGAAACTGTACAGAACTAAGCGAGATGCCTGAGTACTAAATACAATTCTAAAAATAAATCACAATGTGTGGATGCATAGGTTATGAAAGTGATCGATTCAGACTACATACACATTACTAACAGTATTTATTACTGGTACTACTACTAAAAACATCAAATCAACGAATTCGTATAGTAGTTTCTGAACGAGAACTCAAAGAACCTTTGCAAAACGATAAATTTGTTGACACGAGACAGCTGTGCAAACAAACAATAATTAAGGTTAGCGTACACGTTTTACCTATCTGAGCTAGCAGAGCTTGGAGTCTCAAATTTGTTCAGCTTCAGAGACATCACTTGAGTTTATGTAGAGTAGGAAACAATTTTTTTCTTAAAAAAGTGATCAATTTGTTTTATTCACGTTCAAGCACACGCAGGTACTGATTTTGACGACTGACATTTATCGCTAGTCGTCCTGAAACTGCGTCACACGTACACATTTTGCTGCATCATTGACGTCAAAATATGTTAGAGAGTTTTTCCTATTATTCCATAATTTACAATTATACTTGATGAATTTTAATTAGACAATATTGTTCTATACATAAACCTGTCTAAGTTGCAGTTTTATTTGACTTATAACTTAAGATATTGATTTTGTGTTTCTGAACGAGTACAAAACGTTCCGTTATAAGGTTTAGGATTGATGTTGACATTTTTCTTTTATTAGAAATATGTAGATGAAAGACAAGTAACATATAAATAGCATTAATAATGTAATTACAATTTTCTGTTTTGGGTAAAAAATAATAAAAATAGGAATTGTGTAATTTGTTTGAAGAATAATTTTAAATTCTGACATACCAATTTGCGTTCACACCATTTCAGGCGCAGTAAAGCAACGCAGAAATTTAATATTTAATGATTTATAGTTTTACAAAGTATAGTAGAGGACTTCAAATGTATATAAAAAGAAATAGAAAATAAGGGAATGTTTTTTGAGCCGAAACTAACACCTGTAAATACGTATACGAGTTTTTGGATTGGAAATTTACTTCTTTCAGCAGCCAATATCCGATTTATAATTTTAGTTATAGTGTCTAATAATTAAGGATCGTAATGGTTAAAACAAGATTAATAATATAACACTTCTTTGAAAAGAATTCTCAGATATTTTGTCACGCGCTTTATAACTCTCAAAAATGAGTTTCTAGGAAGACCGTTATTGAAACCATGAAGTCTTATTAGGCACTAAGCACTTG